>NW_026067911.1:13716490-13749214 GCF_014885135.2 Alexandromys fortis | reverse complement strand
TATTTTGCCCGGCAAACTTGTCTACTTCCCATAATCAGGAGGATAGCTATATGTTTTTCTTTGGGATCACCTCCTTATAGTTGAAATTTTAATAACTGATTTTGAAATGCAAAGTTTGTTTCCTCATTTTCACATTTTATTTAGGATTCCTCCAATGGTAAACAGCACCTCTACTGTTCCACAATGCTGCATCTTTATCATGATAATGGAGACTTTGCATTATCTGAAAAATCTCAGAATATAGATCTTCATATGCACTCAGAGAAGAGTTTGTTTACGTGTATAGAAATCTTTCATCAGAAGCATCTCAGTGAGCCCTAAAATATGCCCTAAAATATGCCCATCTGAATCATGCAAAGTCACTGTCCAGAGATAATGAAATTGTTTTAATGACTCATAAATTCCATGAAACTTTCTCGGGTTGGGAGACTGAAGAAGCTATGATTCACAGGTACTCCTCCTCAAGGTTCCAGATACAGACAGCGTCTGCTGAAGAAAGGAACAGTCTCCATTCGTGACGACTGTAAACTCTGCTAGGAGCTCCAGGACTGTAGCTTTCATACAACAATTCCCAGCTACTGTGTAGTTTTCAGTGACGCAGCAGGCTTTGAGGTCCCCACACACTGTGTGCCACACCTTTTCCAAGATCCCTCAAGTGGCCCATAAAGTCAGTGGTTCCCATGTGAAGGATTCTCTGATCTCTTGGGGTTTCCTGAGGTGAAGAGACATTTGTTCATATCTTCCCAGGAAATTGCATGCACTAGAAAGAAATCACATAAAACACAACACTTTTTAAAATCATTGATTCTTTTATTTTTGAGATTATAATTTAACAAAGAAATTTTTTTTATTAAAATTACTACCTCCTTCCCACCTCTCATTCCCCTCCCCTTCTCACACTCCCCTCCCCCTCCCTCTTCAGTCCAAAGAGCAGTCAGGGTTCCCTGCCCTGTGGGAAGTCCAAGGTCCTCCCCACTCCATCCAGGTCCAGGAAGGTGCGCATCTAAACAGCCTAGGCTCCCTCAAAGTCAGTACATGCACTAGGATCAAAACCCAGTGCCATTGTCCTTAGCTTCTCAGTCCTCATTGTCCGCCACGTTCAGAGAGTCTGGTTTGATCCCGTGCTTTTTCAGTTCCAGTTTAGCTGGCCTTGGTGAGCTCCCATTAGATCAGCCCCACTATCTCAGTGGGTGGGCGCACCCCTGGCGGTCTTGATTTATTCTGAGTGAGGTAACCCAGACCCAAAAAGATGAATTTGGTGTGTACTCACTCATAAGTGGATTCTAGACATAAATAAAGGTCAGTGAGCCTATAATTCCTGATCCTAGAGAAGCTAAATAAGAAGGTGAACCCAAAGAAAAAACATATAGTTATCCTCCTGGATATTGGAAGTAGACCAGATTGCCAGGCAAAAATTGGGATCTTGGGGGTGGGGTGGGGTGGGCGAAAGGGGAGATGGGAAGATGGAGAGAGAAAAGTGAGGAGGGGAGGATGGGGAGACCCTGGGGGAATGGGATGGTTGGGATGGAGGAAGGGTGGAAATGGGATCAGGGAAGATGATATCTTAATTAAGGGAGACATTTTAGGGTTGGCAAGAGACTTTACTCTAGAGGGGTTCCCAGGTATCCATGGAGATGTCACCAGCTAGTTCCTTGGGCAGCTGAGAAGAGGGAGCCTGAAATGGCCCGATCCTATAGCCATACTGATGAATATCTTGCATATCACCATAGAACCTTCATCTGGTGATGGATGGAGATAGAGACAGAGACCCACATTGGAGCGCTGGACTGAGCTTCCCAAGGCCCAAATGAGGAGCTGAAGGAGGGAGAACTTGAGCAAGAATTTTTTTTTTAAATGATTGTATTTAGGATGGTAACATAGGGTCTCCAGCATCTGCCAGTAGGGGGCGACCATGCACAGGGCAAAATCATGACTACTTGGTTCATTGCCGTATAAAGGGCAATGACACTGGAAAACACATTTCTGTGAAACCATACAGAACTGAAGAAAATACAAAGCTTATAACTAAAAATGTGAATATCTATCTTACATTTATTGTTCCATTTTTCTATATAAGAATAAACAGTTTGTCATAGAAGGACCACTTAAATATTAACTATGCTTAATTTAATTTGAATATAAGGCACAATCAAAGTCAGCTATGATTAAGTGTATATTATAATTTATGAAGTCTTTGCATTTCTATATGTGACCTCAATCAATAGAATAAGTTGTGAAGCCAACTTGATATCCACAGTGAGTTTTCTGTGCTTTATTGCTGTATAGCACACTCACATTCGCTGTAGGACTTTTCTAAAAGGAATATTGTTGGAGGCCATCGAGGTGGATCCATTCCATCTTGACCAAAAGTCAGAGAGTTCAGGCCTTTTCTTTCTCCATCAAGGTTGTGACAGATGATTTGGCCCAGGGAATTGCTTTCTACTGGATGCTTGGTTTAAGGTATGGTCGCTGCATGTCTGCCTAAACAGCAGAATACTTAGCTCAGGATATAGTTACTTGATAGTTATTGAAGAGATAATTGGTCTGTTTGTTCTTTGTAACACAGTAAAACAGTCTTTTGCCTTCTTACCCCCAGCTTTGCATTGGGGTATATAAAGCTATACAAAATAAACAAGGGCAAATTCAGTGTTCACTGAGTTGCCCTCCCAGCTCTATTCTCTGCCTGTGTCCATTTCTTTTATTTCTCTATGCCTAACATTCCTAATCTACATGCCTCTACCCTGGAGCATATGAACCTGTTGAGGCTGGACACCTACATATGTTGCCCCAACGTGGGACTAGGACAGATGTCTTCTCAATGTACGGCCCCCAACAGAATAGTCATAGAATATTAGCCTTATTAATAATAATTTACTTATTTATCGGTTTTTCCAATATTATTTATTTACTCAACAATTCTTGCATGTGCTTATTATTCACTTTATAGATGAAATTTATTTATTTCAATGTTAAACTTCTATGGAGATTAATGGGAAAGGTTGGGGGGAGGAGAAGGAAAGTGATGTAATTCTGCTTTAATTTACAAACGTACTTCTGAAAAATATTTAAACACTAAACTTTCCTACATGGAAATAATCTCTCTCAAACTCGTGGTGTTCGGTCAACTGATGAATAGTGAGATGAAGAAATATTCTGAAATCAAATCTGCAGACACATGGAAGGGGCAGAGAGACAGAGACAGAGGCAGACTGATAGACAGAGACAGGGAGAAAGAGGAGACAGAGAAAAAGGGTGAATAGGAATATTATTATATAGAATAAACATAAACTTATCATTTTTGGAAATGTGGCTGATACCGCAATCTTCATACACTGCCCGAATGTAGACTTACAAGCCGCATAAAGGGCTCAATCCCAACTGAGCTCCAGGGACCAAATCCATCGATTGGTTTACTTTTCTTCTTCCTACTCAGTTAAGCCTGTAGACTCATTGTCATAAACAGGAAATGTCTTTGTTCCTTGGAAGCAGCTCTCTGAGTTGTTCCCATGTTTTAGTAATCTGTTATTGATTTCTTCTTAATTTTAGTTTGCCCATCTGTCCCCTTGGCAGTCACCATTCAGGATAAAATCGTTGCCTTTGAAGACATGATTTCTTACTTAATAAATAAATTTCCTATTATTGACAGACATACAAACTCATGTTCCTTGTTACATCATATTTTCAATGTGTATTCATAACCCTGATAACTCTTGGTAAACTACAGCAAAACCTGTAGGATTGCAAATATATTTGTCCCCTCTCTTCCTTTTAATTGTTTGTGCTGAAATTGCCTGTACCAAAGAGAACAGCTCTCTAAACAAGCCCACACAAGCACCGGACTAGCATCTCATACAACGGAATATCAAAGGAATGTAGTCATATTTATTGACATACTTTCAAGCAGATATTTTAATTTTAAAATAAAAAACATTACTATAGGAATTCTGCTTTTCTTGATTGGGTTTACTATCCTGAAACTAATTAATACAAAGATATACCATCCGAAACCGCTGAAAATCTAGTACATAGAGGCGAAATAAAAAGGCATATTTTTAGTTCTTGAAGTTATTTTTAAAGAACCGTATCAACTCCTTTGAAATCATCAGAGCATTGGTTACTATCCAGATAAACAGAAAAATAAATGGTAGCTTAATTAAATTCGTCTCTATTATGTGTCAAGGCACTGGACGCTAGGCTAATAATGAGTTGCTAATTTTTTGAATGCCCCGCGTACATCCTAATCAATTGCTTTTTATTTTTCATGTGTTCAGCTTATCACAAGTGTGGCTAACTTCACATTTGCTTCGCTGATGGAATTCACTCAGAGTGCTCTGACCTTTGAGTCAGTTAGGAATGCTTTTTGCTGCTTTGCCACAGTTGGGAGCAATTGATCGGGGGCTGTGGAGGACTCCTCCAAGAGAACGTTGCTGCATGGATCTGGGTCAAGACAGTTCAGAAGCAGCAGAACACACCTTTTATTGGTTTAATATTGCAGGTGGTGTATCACTTCCATAAGAGGGGCTTTACGTTCTTTAATTTCTATGTAGAATCTGGCACGTGGACGGATAATCAATCTTATTTGTTCTTGTGCTTTTTAAAAGCTCAAATGTGCTCTGGAAAGCTGCTCTGCAGATACACAGTGGGGTTTCCTGAGGGTTTGATTAGCAAATCCTACCCTGCCTTAAAAAATGATTTAATTTTCAATGTGCACATAGCACAGATACTACCCTTCCTGAAGAACCTATGTGGTACAAAATACCAATTTACTTTTTTTTCAAGATCCAATCTATTTAAATAGGTGTTGTGTCTGTGGGCCTATTCACAGGGGAGACGCAAAATAGGATGATACAAGCAGGTGCAGCAAGTGGATTCATCTTGGCTGAATATTTGAAATCATGAAATTCAAGTGGCATTTACTGTTCCCTTTTATTCCTACAGCTGTGCATTGTAATGGAAAGTTCACTTCCCTGGGACTCAAGAGTCTTGAATTCTTTACATTCTTCTATGGCAAAAGAGAACCAAAATTAAGCTCTTAGGTACTATACTAGTATCTGTGACTTGCTATTAAACAAAATGACTGGACTAGTCCAGCATATGACAGAAATATTTGGTATATCCAGGGTAGCCTGGAGTCCATCAAAACTATCCTGATTAAATAATCTCTCTTGAAATAGGTTCTAAGTTTAGGGCAGTTCTTAGTAATGTTTACAATATATTTCTGGCATATGATAATGGAGATCCACTTTGGGAATCTCTATGAATTTTGCTATTTGTTTTATACAGTGAGCTGTTAATCCCAATTTCTACACAAGACACTTGCTATATATGTTTCCCTTTTTAATTTTCTGAACAGTTGAGACTGAGGTGCTTGATATATAACAAGTGTACCTCAGATGTGTTTAATATTGTGATACAGAGGAACTATTAAAATTAACAGCGTTTACTTAGGGACTAATTTCTTGGAAAAACAGTTATTTGAAGCAATTGTCCTACTTTGCGTTTAAAAAAATGTCTGGTTTATTGACTATGATTTGATTTGTATAAAAAAAGAAATGAGCTCAATTGGGACATAGTAATTTCATGAAGTTCACATGACAGGCCTTGGTAGAACATGGATTCAAATGTGTCTTTGTCACTAGGATGAACTTGCGTTTAATTAAGTCCTTCACAAACCCCTGGAGGGTGATATAGCTTTTCTTATCATGATTAACATGTCAAATGCTTAGTCTTCATTGTAAAAGTATTGAAAATTGATGAGACCTTGACACGTGGGGTCTACAACATAGAAAATAGTCTGGGATCCCACTCAGGAAGGAGGAAGCGTAGTTGCCACACCCAAATTATCATACTTAGAATAATACCCTACTTTCTCTTCAGATAACCTTGCTTTACTTTAGGATAGATTGACATTTCTGATTCTCCTTTATCTATTGTAGACTTGAAATATCATTTCTTTTCAGAACTAAATAATATCACATTTCTTGGATATCCCACTGCACTTGTTCACTTACTGAATGCCATTTTGTCTCCTTGAAGACGGGACAATCATGCCTGAGGCTGTTATAAAAGCCCATGTACAAGCTTTCGGTGTACCCACGTGTTAAGTTGTTTACTGAGGCAGAGGTTTCTACGATCCAGTGGTCTTCTGCACCATGGAGAGGCTAGTTGCTCCGTCCGTGGAGCAGACTTCATCCACAGTCGTCGTCTCCCTCTTCTGTCGGTCTGAGAGATCGCTCACAGGGTTCTGAACATAGTACATTTTCCAAAGCCACTGACAGAGCAATCTCTGGCAGGATGAAGAACAGCGGGTGGCACAGCAGCTGCAGTAGAAGAAACAGGAAATGACCTGCAAGCAATAAAGACACGGGCAAGCAAAACTGAATTTTCATCAGAACTTTTTATATCTATGCTGCCTTTAGGCTGAGTCCACGCATGCTTCGGAGGGTATAATCAGTAACTCTATCTATAATTTCTCACATAGACGCTTGCCGATTGTTAGTTTCAAAGAAGAACCCAGCTGGCCTTGGTGAGTTCCGGAAAGAACATCCCCATTGTCTCAGTGTGTGGGTGCACCCCTCGCGGTCCTGAGTTCCTTGCTCGTGCTCTCTCTCCTTCTGCTCCTGATTTGGACCTCGCATTGGAGCACAGGAGTTAAGAGTAGTGTTCAAGTGTAAGTGTTGTCAGCTGCTTAAGGGCTTAAGGGCTTGTATATCTCTTAAATGAGTATAGCAACTATATATATGTCTTCAACTACAGAAGATATAATCTCAGCTTCTGGATTCTACTTAGGATAATTGTCCAAATTCTATTAAAGAATACCGTGGCTATGTTGACTCTGACTACGATATCTTCCTAGAGCACAGATGGGTTAAAAGCCTATCAGATCCCGTAGCTAGGCATCTTATCATTACTATTCAAAACAATGGACACATTGTTTATTTAAGTCATTGTCATGTGAAGCTATATCTTATTTCTTCTTTTTTGGGTTTTTTTTTTTTTGGTTTTGTTTTTGTTTGTTTGTTTGGTTGGTTGGTTGGTTGGTTGGTTTTTTNAGAACATCCCCATTGTCTCAGTGTGTGGGTGCACCCCTCGCGGTCCTGAGTTCCTTGCTCGTGCTCTCTCTCCTTCTGCTCCTGATTTGGACCTTGTGGTTTCTGTCCGGTGCTCCAATGTGGGACTCTGTCTCTGTCTCCTTTCATCGCCTGATGAAGGTTAATATCCAGGAGGATGACTATATGTTTTTCTTTGGGTTCACCTTCTTATTTAGCTTCTCTAGGATCACAAATTATAGGCTCAATGTCCTTTGTTTATGGCTAGAAACCAATTATGAGTGAATACATCTCATATTCCTCTTTTTGGGTCTGGCTTACCTCACTCAGGACAGTGTTTTTTATATCCGTCCATTTGCATGCAAAATTCAAGAAGTCATTGTTTTTTACTGCTCAGTAGTACTCTCTCTGAAAAATCATGGGATAAAACTAGAGCTGGAAGGAGGTGGGCGGTCCTTGTACTCCCCACAGGGCAGGGAACCCTGACTGTTCTTCGGGCTGATGAGGGAGGGGGAGTTGATTGAGGGAGGGGGAGGGAAATGGAAGGCTTTGGCGGGGAGGAGACAGAAATCTTTAATAAATAAACAAATAATTAAAAAAAAAGACTGCAGTGCCAAGAAAAAAAAATAAAGAAGAACCCACCAATTGGTTATACAATATCAAATAGTACTGAAAACATACATACAAGTAACATTATACAGACTGAGTAGATTACATAGGCAGGTGTGTGTGTGTCTGTCTGTCTGTCTGTGTGTATGTGTTAGTGTTCTATTGCCATGATCAAACATCATGACCAAGGCAGCTTTCATGGGGCTTGCTTTCAGTTTGGGAAATTTAGTTCATTATTATGAAAGAATGGGGCTTGTGGGCTGGGCAGTGGTGGAGCACGGCTTTAATTCCAGCACTCAGGAGGCAGAGGCAGGCAGATCCTCTGAGAGTTTGAGGTTGGCCTTGTCTACAATAGCTGGGTCCAGGACAGGCTCTAACGTTACAGAGAAGCCTGTCTTGAAAAACCAGAAAAAAATATGGGGTTTAGGGCTTGCTTACAGTTTGGCAGGTTTAGTTCATTTTCATAACGGTTGGAAGCATGGTGGCACTTAGGATATAGTGATGGAGAAGTACCTGAGAGTTCCATATCCAGATCTGCAGACATCAGGAAGAGAGAACCACTGGCTTTTCAAACTTCAAAGCCGGCCTCTAGTGTCATACTTCCCCCAGCATCACAGTTGCCTCAAGAACTTCATACCTCCTAATCCTTGTAAGTAGTACCACTTCATTATTTTAAGTACTCAAATATATGAGCCTATGAGGGCCATTCTTATTCAGTCCATCACTATGTTTGTATACATATACATCACATATGCATGAAGAAATAATAAATGTAAAAAGACACTGAAATTTGAAAGAGGACACGAATAAGATATAGGAGATGGAGGGAAGTGAATATGGCAATGGTATAACTATATTATTTCAAAATTAAAAGAAATAATTATTTTAAAATTGCATTGAATTGTGGAATACACTACAAACAGGTCAACCATTGAATTGACTGAATCCTTTTAAGATAAACCTGTGGCTTCTGTTGCTCCATTCAACTCTGTGGGAGGTAAATATTGACAGCATCGTAGATTTTCAATATTCTGATAAGTGTGCAACAGTATCTCGCTGTTTTACCTGTCACTTCCAAATGATGTAGGATGTGGGACAGGTTTTGTCTGCTATTTGCAAGTTTTATATCTTTTACGAAATATTCTGCCGGACTTTTAGCCATTTCCATTTGAGCTGTTTTATTGCTTTTGAGTTCTACTACAGATGACAGTCTTCATTGGATATGATTATTTCCAGTATCTTCTACCTGTCTGCAGACACTTCATAGTGTCTTTCCAGAGCAGAGATTTATAGTGAAATGAAAGGGAAACATGTTCCCTCAGCTCCAGTACTTTTGATGTTACATGTTTGTCCCATAACGCGGGGCATGCATTTTGTGCTATGCATTCCTCTTCTCTTTGACTCAGTATATACTGAGTTCTTCATAAGCCTGATGAATATAGACACGATTCTTACTATACACTCCTAACATTCAATGAAGTAACATGCAGAATATTTTTGAAAATATCAAATAGATACAATTGTTTCACTTGCTCTCATTGAACGAGCATTTAATGAAATATAAAATCTCATATTCATTCTTTCTAAATTTAGTTTCTAAGGAGAAATAAAACTAAAACTGAAAGGATATTGAATATGTTAAGAAAAGTCATTTTCCTAAAGTAAGAAATCAAACAATAAACTTCATCAATATGTTGAATGTTGTATATGCATGTTTTTATAAAGAGAATGAGAGATATAGAGTTATTATTACTATTATTATTTATTCACTAGGATTCTTGGAGTCAGATTCTCATTCTTTCTCCCACTGGGAAAAGAATATTGTTTGTTTTGTTTCTGTGGCCTTCCTGGAAAAAATTAAAATAATAAAAAAATTCATTAAAGGACTGTCTGCATCACGTCCAAAAGAAATCCGGAACATGATTGAAAAATAATTTATTATTGAGTTCATTCTCTTCCTTACCATAAGTGCATTGGATCTTAGAACCACAGATTATGAACACGAAGAGAGAGGGTTTCAGAGACCTAGCCTGTTTATTTTGTCTGTAGTTGAAAGAGTGAGTACCAGAAATTTCCCATGCAGAAGAGAGAACAAAAAATACAGTTCCTGACCATCAAGATCCTGGTGAAAGTTTATAAAATGCACCAAATTGTAAATACTTTTTCATAGCGTTTTTTTTTTAAAATTCAGATTTGATGTCTCTTGATTCTGGGCTGTATTTATTTATTCTGTAAAGTTCTAACCGTACTTTTTAAAGTATCACGACCTCGGTTATTTCCAATTAACAAAGTTCTTTTGGTTTTGAATTCACAGTAGAGGTTGAACATCTGGCCATGTGGTTCATATGTCCTCCAATTTTGCACCCATGAGATTCAGAGAGATTGCTCTTTGTATTTTGATACTAATTGACATCTGTTTCTTTTATTTTGCTGCAATATGTGCTAGGGGATTAGGCATGCTTGAATCTGCTGCATCCTTCAAGGTGGATAGTTCTCCCAACTCTCAAAGTATTAACACTAAATTAGGCAGTTCTTTAAAAATACCAATATCAAGTATATAACCAGAAAAATGGCATTGGTAATAAAACTCCCTTTTTTTCTAAATTACAGACAAATACAGTCCAATAAAAATAATGTTAAGAATAAGGACATTAATTTAAAATAGCCAGAGTAAATAGCAGCAAAATAAATGCATAATTCGAAATAAATAGTTACCTAAAGTAAGTATGTATATTTTGTTAATATTGTCTATTTGAGAATACTACTTTAAGTCTTACAGATCTAGCATGCTTGGGCAGTTGCTGCAGCCTGTGTGACATCCCAGATATGCCATCTATAATAAACTGTACTAGATGGCATAGATAGAAATCTTTATCGCACGGTCCTTGCCCTGGATGCTAATGTTGTGAGATTTTTTAAACCCATTGGAATTTTGTGAGTCAATCGAAAACAAGACTACAGTTTGAATTTCACCATGGTTGATTAGGAATGTTTGCATTTTAGAATTTGCTAAACATGATAAATCAGGCTTGATTTCGTTCTGCTCTTCAGTATATTGCCGAAAAACTTTTAGCAACATATACATTTTGGTTTGGCACCTGAATTTTTAAAATGGAAATTTAATTCTAAATATCTCTGGCATTACTTGCTATGTTCTAAATTGACACTTTTAAAATAAGTAATAAAATAACTGATACACATCCATACATACATACATACATACATACATACATACATACATGTTTACCCATACACGTATATATACTCATGAATCTATTAAATGTTGTATTATATATCTTCCCTAATAAATTTACAGTATGCAATTTAATACTGACTAAAACAAGTTAACCACGCCTGAGATAAATATTCCTTGAGTGTTTGCTAGAGCTAGATGTATATGTTTGTGCCAGTGACCAAAGCAAACTATAAACTCTGTTCTCTCATACTGCATGTGTAAGGTAGCAAAAATAGGCACAATGTCAGAAACATGACATATTATTACTTCAGTTACCTGATTGTATATACTGGCAAAAAATCTAAGAGGATAGAATCAGAAAATAGTGAAAGAAATTCTGAAGTGTCATCAAAGGTAAATGTTATGTGAGTATTCTGAACATTTGTGGTTAAAACAAATTGAAATGAGTTTACTAATTTTCAACTAGATATTTTCCAAAATTACAGGAGCATTTATTGCACGGATGTAACTATGTGTCTGTCCCCTTGGTTCTCTCCAAAGCCAAGGGAAATTAATCCAGGCTTTAATCTTAAACTTAAAATGTAGTTTCTATTACCCACTCCTGATTTCTTCTGAATTTGTGTTCAACATTAATCTGAATATCAAAGTCATTAATTTTGAGTAGATAACAGAACCTTAGCAGTTCTTGTGTTCATCCAGAAGGAGGCACTCAGTGTAAAGAAACCAAATTCCTAGTCCCTGACTCATACCCTTGGAGTCACTGAGAAGATCCTGTGGGAATAATGCCACCTCTCTCCTAATTAGCCATTCCATACAGAAATGAGCTGCTATGCAACCAGCAAAACTTACAGCAGTATGGGCTGTCATGTTAGCTGAAAACGCTGAAGAAAAGTCCTTGCTTTCTTTCTAAGCCAAGAAAAGAGGTGACTTGTCATGTATCTATCTCTAAAGCAAGTCCTAATGATTTGACATTATAATGCAGTGAAGAAGGAAGGGAGCACAAAGTTGCCAAGAGTCATGGGATTCCAAAGAGGAGAAATTTTGCAAAACATGGAAGAAGGCGAAAGAAAACTAAAGTCCAGAAAGCTATTAAACATGATTCGTTGTTTTTGTATGAAAACAATGGGGGCTTATTTTCTAATAAGTTGCCTATACAATATCATTGACAGTGATTCTTTTTACACATTGATAAAAAGTAAAAGGATTTCCACTTTAAATGTTCAAAATGTTTAGAAATGTTCACTTTGGTAACACACAAGTACCAGATTTTGTTTTTTTCCTTTTTCTTCGATCAAAAAAAAAAAAAAAACAAAAAAACAACCAGAATCTATAAATTATAAGTTCCAATAAATATTCACTCCTTATTTATTTAATCCACCTATTTGGGTAGTATATTTTTAGCTATATATGTGCTGATAAACATAACATAAATGGTTTAAATCAAAGTAGCACTATTTTCTTTTTAGAGATTTTTCAATAATATCTGGTTTTGCTCTGGCAGGTATGGAACTCATGACATTCTCCCTGCCTCTGTCTTCAGAATATATACATTCATGAATATTTTTCCACATCATGGAACAAATTAAAGGATGTCTAAGAACAATAGAATCTGATGTTTTCTAGCTCCATCTATTTGCCTGAAAATTTCAAAATGTCATTATTTTTCCCTGCTGAGTAGTACTCCATTGTATAAATGTACCACATTTTTCTTATCCATTCTTTGGTCAAAGGGCTTTTGGGTTGTTTCCAGGTTCTGACTATGACAAACAATGCTGTTATGAACATAGTTGAGCACATGTCCTTGTGATACGATTAAGCATTATATTCAGTGAAGTAACAAAGATACAGAAAGACAATTATCATATGTAATCACTCATAAGTGGTTTTTAAACATAAAGCAAAGAAAACCAGCCTGCAAATCACAAGCCCAGAGAACCTAGACAACAATGAGGACCCTAAGGGAGACATACATGGATCTAATCTACACTGGAAGTAGTAAAAGACAAGATCTCCTGAGGAAATTGGGAACATGGGGATCATGGGAGAGGGTAGAAGGGGAGAAGAGAGGCAGAGTGGGGATCAGAGAAAAATGTAGAGCTCAATAAAATCAATAAAAAAATTAAAAAAGAGCAATAGAATTGAGTAGAAAGAGCAGAGAGTCTCTCAGGAGGATCTCGAGAATGGAGGAAAGTTTGAATGTTTATTTGAGATGCATGAGCAGTTGTCCAGTCTGCTATGAATTACAAACCATGAAGAGATTGTGAATGAAACTACCCAAGACCTCGACCACGATAGATTTTTAAGTGGCACCACACCCAGTTCATGGTAAACATTAACTGTTGTGATTCCTGAACAACATGGGAGTGAAATACAATACTTAAAATAGTGGAAATGATTCTAGTTAGTGCAATAAATAAATAAGCAAATAAATAAATAAATAAATAAATAAATAAATAAATAAATAAATAAATAAAAATGATTCCACATAGCATAAGCTTTGGGGATATTGTGCAAAAGAGTGATTTAATCATTACACTCTTTTATATCTTTTTGTGGAAATATAGCTTTTACATTCTGTCTACTTAAATGATAATAGTAACTAAGTAAAATTGATTTAAGATTTTTAAGCTCTTTTTATTGTAAAAATAATATATATATAATTTTATTTCATGAATTATTTAAATGTGAATGTTCTTGCTATTAAAGTCGTATATTAAGGTATTTTTACATAAATTCATATTAGCTTCCTTAGGTAATAACGAGAACAAGCAGAGGCATAGAGATGAATGGAGTAGAAGTGACAGAAAAGATAGTAATATTTCCAGAATTGTCTGAAGACCATCATATATTGGGTGGCATGGACAGAATCACAGTCTTTTACTCAACAGTTTAAGTCTACAATAATCTAAGTAGGGCTTCCCCTGGGATTGGGGATGATAATTGGTCCCTTGCCTCCCCAGCATCTGGTATCAACAGACATTTTTGGACTTCACATGTTATTTTCCTGGTGTTTTATCACCAGTTTTCAATATTATATATTGGTCTCTGTGTAGAGAATTCACATTTTTAAAGGACAGGGTCAAAGTAACTTTAAGTCCATCTAATAACCCATGGTGACTTGATTATCTTCAACAGTTTTATACTGAGGAGAAGTCATAATCACAAATTTGGCAAGTAAAATGTCACTACTTTTAAAAGGTGAATTCAGTCTGTGCAATATTCAACAAACATTATTACTCAAGGCAGTGTAAAATTAAAATTAAAGTATCCATGATACCAGTTCAGGAAAAATCAAGGATTTTGGAAAGGATTTTTTTTTTAGAGCTACAATGTCAACTACTTTAATTAAATAACATCAAGTTTACTATGTATACTATTTATATTACATACTTACATAATGTAGTTTATTATTTAAAATCATGGTCATTGTGTGTGTTTTGCCTTAATCCTTATCAATATCTACATTTCTACTTCTTTTTCGTTGTTGTGTGTGTATGAATGTGTACACTTACAGTCATGCTCCTCTGGTTACAGACCTGTGCACTAGCATGTGAGGGGCCATGGTAGACAACTGAAGTCTTCGACAATTTTTCATTTTGTACATTCATGTAGTGTGTTTTACATAAACCCAAATCTTATCAATACTCTCCTGGCTAGCCAGCTTGCTCTGATAACCCATTACCAACTTCAGAGCACTGGCGTTCCAGGTCCAGCATCACAATACCTTTTTTGTTCACCAAAGTGGGTTCTGTGTATCTGAATTCAGCAATTTAGACTTGTGTACCATCAGCTTTACACACTTCTGATATAAAAAATAAGATAACCTTAAAATGCAGCTGACAGGAGGGTCATTTTGATGCTTTATCAGAATTTTTATTTTTTTAATTCAAGTTAAGGATCACCTGCTGAATTTTGCATGTACAACCCATAACATTTTCTCAACATGGGAAACTTGGTTTAGTAATTTATGGTATTAAGGGACTGCATTTTCATTCTTTTAAATGGTAATATTAGGCCAGGTGTTAGGCATAGAAAAAAATATTGAATGTATTTTTCATTATGTTCTTATTTGCACTTGAAATATTTTCTTGTATTTTCTATACATTCACCTTCAAGGAGTCTTCAGATATTTGTACAAGTCACAATGGCTACTTCAGGTACTATTAGAAAGCGCAACATCAGTTGAATAGCATAAACAGTACATATTAAGCCCATATCTGTGTATTTTTCTGATGCATAATAGTGTAGTACAAGATAGCATAGTAGTTTATGTACAATGGGCAGTATCATCAAGACTACAGGTACTCAAAGGTCAAGATGAACTTTAGAACTTACCTTTTTTATATGTGAAATAGCTCAACTATATAAGACACCCTTTGCAATTAGTGTAAGTTTGTGAACAGCATCATTAACAGTCACAGTGTTTTCGTGGACTGCAGACAAACAAGCCATAAAACTATTTAGGATGGATGGAACAGGCATGGGAGTGCTTTGAAGCATGTGCCAAGCCTAAATACACCCGAGTACCTATATTTTTCTCATTCTTTTACTCCAATAGCTTCTGTTTGCTAATCTAAAATAAAGAGTGGAAAATGAATCCCTTGAACACATCTCCTCAGGCACACAGCATGCGGGAATTCCTCTGAGGTTTTCTGAGCTCAGTAAACAGATTTCCCCACGTTCACTTGCCTCACAAACAGCTATTTTTAATCATTGCTGGAGTCCTAAGGCACTGAGGGAATAATTTAATTCTAATTGTTTTGTTTTCAGCTCTGATGGTTGCAGATTTAAAGCCAGAATGCTTTTTATGCCCGTGTCCATGAATCCAGTTTGGAAGGATTAGAAAATATAAGGTTTGATGAAATGTAAGGAAAAATAATTCTGGATTCTTAACGTGATGATGTGCTGAACAAATTTAAAAGCTTACTTCAATCAGTCATAAAATAGGAAGATCATACCTGACTTCTCATTGCCTGCCTTAAGATGTGACACACACACACACACACAAACACACACACACACACACACACACACACACACACTTGCAGACTTCATAGGACATTGAAACTTGTATAGGAAGAAAAACACATTATGGCTTATGGAACATTTATCATTCTTACTGCATGCAAGGTTAAGGCCCCAGTTTTCTTATGATGGTTCTAGTTGAGTGGCATAGGAATAAATGTATCTCCCTGCTCCTTCAGCCTCAGAGTTATGCCTTCTGCTGCAAGAGATTTCCTGCAAAAAGCACTCTTCATACAGGCAAAAATGAAATATATGGAGTATAGCAACACGGCCTCTTCTATGGTAGGTTTCCTTAATCTATGCGCAATGTGCAGGGTGATACTTTATATAATATCTAAACCATAACTCCTTATGTTTTCACAGGTCCCTCTGGTCACATTAATATTTGTGGAAACTCTCAAGCTGACTTTAGCAAATACATCAAACTAAAAGTCTGGGAGCATTCAATATGATGGCTGGGCTAGGGAATTATTATATACTATTAGTAATGATCCAGGGACATTAAATCCCATTGTAGGAAAAAAATAGCTGAGGAAATAAGAATCATTTTTTTTCTCTAGAACGGCTGGAACAAAGCAGGGACAATTGTTTCCATCTTTGTTAAGCTGCCTGTTTTGTTTCTGGTCTTCCCCAGTGAAGCATTTTTCCACAAATCCCTTAGGGTCATGGGAAATCCTTGCATACAGTGCTTACGTAAGGTTGCTAAGTGAAATCTCCACCTTTCTAATACCCTAAGAAGGGAGTTCCCACTCCGTAGTTTCTTAGGGAATTCTCTATAATGTGTGCATGGTCTTTAATATGTAATCTCTTATGCGATCTCTTGAGATGTGTGTTGCTTTCCATTGATTAATAAGAAATAGATGTGTAAACGACATAACTATTGTTATCACAGGCATTTGTAAGCAATTCTACTTTAATGCTTTGAACTCTTTGGCTGATGTAAATGTATTAATGAGGTCAAAGGTATTATACATGATGGAAAAATCATCTTCAACCAGACATTTTTAAACTGATATTAAAGACTAATATTCAACTAATTGAAAGCAACAAGAGAGAGAAACTAGGTGTTTTGGAAGAACTGTGAACTTGTTATATGGAAGAACTGTGAACATAGATCTCAGATTAGAGGAACTGATCTACTTACTATAGAAACAGCAAAATTTAATTTATTTGACAAGGTAAAATAAATATATGATTTTATGATTAGCCATTGCTGCTGAGTGCCTATCTCATAAAGAAGGCTGGCAGTACTTGTTGGTATATTTAACATGTAATACACTCAAGAGTTCCTCTGAAAGAGTTTTAAATGAAGCAATTTTAGTTACCTCAAAGTATTTTAATTCTATACACTTTGTATAACAATGGTGTGTTGGGTTAGGTCATGGAATATAAACTGAATACAATAAAGTCTTGTATTTGTATCTGGGACATTAAGCACATTGGGAATACCTCACTCTAAATTACAGCAAATGGAGTTAAGACAAAACTTACTGAAGCAAATGATAGGGAAGTTTAAATTGCTGGTTTCCAACCAGAAAAGACCAGAAAGAGGGAGATGACAGGGTTGAACAGTGTGCTTGGCCATTGGGTATGCTACCTGGTGCTCAGCATGGCAGACTTTCAGGCTTCCTTCGTAACTGGGAGAGAAAGGCACTGTATCCAGTCGGGTGCTTCCAAGATCTGTGCTTTATATGTTTTTAGTTAACAAAAGTAACTAGAGGTTTGAATGAAACTTCAATATTAAAAAAGGAGAATAATTTATAAATTTGTTTTATCAAAAGCCAATAGTCTAATAGAATGATGTCAGAAAGGGAAAAAAGATAGATATAAAATTGGGAGGTTATGAATTAGAGGCATTTGGAGGAGTTGAAGGGTGATAATGGTGAATGGATATGATAATAATATACTGTTTAAATGTACAAACTTTTTATAGAATAAAGAATACATTATTTAAAAAGAACTAGGGTGTAGGTGAGACAATACATCAGATATATAATGTTCAAAAAGCAGAGAAGAAAGGCATGCAAATAAGCAGACATAGGTCTTTTAACGAAACTAGTGCATCTGATGTACTAGCATGTTCTTTTATGGAAATAAATAGAAGTGAAAGATTCGAACATGACTGTGTTAGGAATTTTCAATATTCTGCCTTCCTAAGTAACAGTTATGCCAGTACTGACCAAGTCATAGACAGTTATAATGAAAATTGTTTAATTTCTCATATCCTTGGAACTCTTCATGGAGTGATAAAGGGCTTTACTAGTGTCCTAGCAATTTGGGGGTGGAACACATGTATTAATGAGATACAACAACCAAAAGTGATAACCTTTGTAAGTGGAAAGGACTTTATTATTGTGCATATGTTTGGAGTAAGGCAAAAATATAAAGTAACAGTGCAGGGCTTCGCCTGTCAAGGGCAGTATAATCATTTGTATGATTCCACTGTCCTGCCGATGAGATAATTTCTTCCACTCTCACAGTAAAATGACAATATTAAAGACAGAGACGAGACAAGTGACGCACAGAAGATTTAATTCCAGTAGTTGTGACGCCAGCATTTCTTCATGATTCTTCCCCAGTTGCTGTAAGCATTCTTAAACTGCTTAATAATAATTTGAGAACATTGGCTCACAAAAAGCTTCGATCTCCGTGATAACCCTTCTCCACATATGCCGTGCTGTTCAGGCCACCTAAGCTACACAGGAAGATGCCTGGCAGGAAACCATTTTTTCTACATTAAAAGAGCACCTGGCAGTGCGTATCATCACGCCAGAGGCAGCGATTGAGTCCTAAAAGAGTACATGGTCTTTGTGGACGTAGGCAGAGGAATTATAATTGGAACCATGTCTCAGGGCATTTGTGGCTTTCTCTTCCTTTTCAGGCTGCAATGAATAAAGGGAGGAAGAAATGACCATGCCATTATCTCCTAGTCAATATGTCATGAGCGTCTGTCCTATTGCTTCATTTGGAGATGATCCCTATGTATAAGGAAGAACAAATTGAGATGCAAGTGAAGCCTGGAAAATTTCAAGGAAAGATAATGAACTTTTCTGGTTTTACTTCCATCCTATCATAGCTTTCTGCCTACGTAAATCAGCTGTGGCAGATCAAGCACACATTTAGTGTGATTCGGGTTAAATTGGTAATACCTGCACCATCATGGGAACTATCTGCTTGAGGAGAAAGATGAGGGCAGGGGTAATTTTCACTGCATAAGATGGAACATGGTCAAGAATCTGTGAGTAGTTGGAGAGGGAGGTAATATTACTTCAAGCAATTGGATGCAGGTGCCTGTGCTGACAGGTGAACTATTGTCGTTCTTGGCAAGCATCATCTCTGGCTAATAACACATTAGCACCTCGGCATAACCCTTAGCAGTAAGATGTGCCATTGTGTGTTTTCTAATTTCAGAGACTGCAGATTTTATTCTTGAGTTGTACAGCAACCTGAGTGGGGCCTAGGCAGCATCAGGAACTTCACACATTTTACTGAGATGCATGGTAGAAAGCAATAATCTGTACAGGAATAAAAGGGATTCATTAAATCCTATAATTGCCCTGCAGTTCTAATGACACTGGAAACATCAATTCACCCCACTATTCATAGGTGAATTTAAAACAGAAGCTTTGGTTTTCTTCTATACACATAACAATAACATCTTAATGAAAATAAAAGCAATAACATAACTTTTCTTAAATGCAAAAAAGGCAGGCACAAAACGCAGACAGTTTGGTGTTAGGTAATGTGCTAAGTTAATATATTTTATGAAACTCAATTATTAGGTGTTGGAATTCTCATATTGTGTATTTAAACATCCCTGGTAATTAGAATTGGAAGTGTGGACAAACATTTACTGTTTCCATATTATTGCTATCAATTCTTCCCCCTCCCTCCCTCCCTCCCTCTCTTCCTTCCTTCCTTTCTTTCTCTTTCTCCCCCTCTCTTCTTTTACTCCATCCTGCCTCTTTCTATTTTTTTCTTTCTCCTCCTCTTCCTTCATTGTGTTAATGATCATTTAGCCTTGTAAGTGGTGAGCAATACTTTGCAAGCTGAGTGGTTCCTACAGTCTGAGAGAGTTTCGAATGGAGCCTGTATGGATCCGAGCTAGGTCTTCTGAATATACATTTTGTTTGTTAGTTTGGTGTTTTGTGGGATTCCTAATGGTGGGAGTGTCTGTGAATGTTTTGCCTGCTTGTGGGACTTTTTTCTTCCTATTGAGTTGCCATGTCCAGCCTGCATATAAGGGGTTGTACCTATTTTTATTGCATTTTTTTATGAAGTGTTTGGTTCACATCCCTAGGATGTCTACTCTTTTTTGGAAGAAAAAGAACAAGGAGTGGGAGGTGAGGTTGTTGGGAACTTGGAGGAGTGGAAGGAAGAAAAAATGTGGTAGAAATGTGTTATATAAGAGAAGAATAAATTAAAAATGAAAGGAAGAAAAATACAATTACTGTAATTTAGCATTTCGCTTAAAATCTGTCCCTATACTCAATAGTGGTGAAACAACATTGTCAAATTCCATTTCCTGCATTATGCCATGCATAGATTCAAGTTTGAGTGACTGCTGACTTGGCCGGAACATTTGCAAAAGTTAGATGTTCTAACTATAGAGAAAATACATACATATATCATTTAAATTTTATATTACTACAGATTAAAGAAGATCATGAAAAGAGCGGTTGTAATGTCTTTGTGTAGCATACTTCTTTAGTAATATTTGTAGCACAAACTATTTAAAAGCATGACTTACTCTTAAGGCAGCATAACAGTCAGGGAAGAACAGTATAAAACACACTCAGCAGGCGATCTTGTTGTTTCCAATTTCCAGGTGGGTCATATATGTTTTCCTTTGGGTTCACCTTATTACTTAGTTTCTCTAGGATCATGAACTATAGGCTCAATATTCTTTGTTTATAGCTAATATCCACTTATGAGAGAGTACATGTCATATTCATCTTTTTGGGTCTGGGTTGCCTCATTCAGGACAGTGTTTATAATTCCATTCATTTGCATGAAAAATTCAAGATGCCATTTTTTTTAACACTGGGTAGTACAATAATGTGTAGATGTGCCATTTTTTCTCTATCCATTCTTTGGTTGAGGGGCATTTGGGTTGTTTCCAGGGTCTGTCTATTAAAATAATGCTGCTATGAACATAGTATAACAAATGTTTTTTTGTAGTATTATTGAGCATCTTTTGGTCTGATGCCCAAGAATGGTATTGCTGGATCCTGAGGTAGGTTGATTCCCATTTTTTTTTTTTTTTAGAAATCACCATATTGATTTCCAAAGTGGTTGGAAAAGTTTGCATTCATACCAGCAATGGATGAGTGTTCCCCTTTCTCCACATCCTCTCCAGAATAAGCTATCATTGGTGGTTTTGATCTTAGCCATTCTGACAGCTGGGGAGAAGGGACCATAGAAGCGGAAGAGGAGGGGAGAAGGAGATGGTTGTGGAGAACGTGAGGGAATGGGATAGTTAAGATGAAGGAAGGACAGAAATGAGAGCAAAGAAAGAGAAATCTTGATTGGGGGGAGCCATTATAGGGTTAGCAGAAACCTGGCTCTAGAGAAAATCCCAGGAATCCACAAGGATGACCCCTGCTAAGACCCTAAGCAATAGTGGAGTGGGGTCTCAATCTTGACTTGCCCTGTAGTCAGACTGATAAATACGTTTTCCCATTGTTTTGTTAGCTTTATTCTTTTTGACTTTTTTATTAAGTTTGTTTTAATACAATCTTTTTCCATTTTACTTAGCTATCCCCATGCCCACTCCCCCCCCCCCCCCCCCCCCCCCCCCAGCTTCTCCCACCTTCCACCCACCCCAATCCCCCTTTCACTCCTCAGAAAGGGTAAGGCTTCCTATGAGGAGTCAACAAAGCCTAACACTTCACTTTGAGGTATGACCAAGGTCCTTCCCCTATATCTAGACTGAGCAAGGTATCCCTGCAAAATAAATAATCTCCTAGATGCCAGTTCAAAATAAAACCTGATTACACTACCAGTGGCCCCACAGACTGCCCAAGTTTCACAACTGACCTCCATATTCAGTGGGCCTAATTTGGTCCTTTGCAGGTTCCCCTGCTATTACTTGACCGTCAGTGAGCTCTCACTAGCTCAGGCCAGCTGTTTCTGTGGGAATCAACATTATAGTCTTGACTCCTATGCTCATATCACCGCTTCTCCTGCTCTTAGACTGGTCTCAGGTAGCTTAGCCCATTGCTTCTCTGTAGATCTCTGTATCTGCTTCCATCAATTGCTAGTTGAGGTTCTGTGATTACAATTAAGATAGTCATCAACTTGATTATAGGGAAAGGCCAGTTTAGGCATCCTCTCCACTGTTGCTTAAAGTCTTAGCTGAGGTCATCCTTGAGGATTCCTGGGAATTGTCCTAGCACTATGTTTCTCGATAACTCTTTTTTTTTTCATTCAAAAATTTACACTTCCTCCCCTCCTCCCATTCCCCTCCTGCTCCCCCACTTCCCTCCTCCCTCCCCCTCCCTCCTTAAGAGAGGGCTGGGAAACCTGTCCTGTGGGAAGTCCAAGGCCCTCTCCCCTACATCCAGGCCTAGGAAGCTGTGCATCTACATAGACTAGGGTCCCCAAAAAGCCAGTACATGCAATAGAATCAAGTTCCAGTGTCTTTATCAGTCAGCCGCAATTGTCAGCCACATTCAGAGAGTCCATTTGATCACATGCTCATTCAGTCCTGGTCCAGCTGGATTTGATGAGCTCCCATTAGAAGATTCACACTGCCTCAGTGGGTGGACCAACCCCTCGCGGTCCTGATTTCCTTGCTCATCTACTCCCTCCTTCTGCTCTTCAACTGAGCCTTGGAAGCTCAGTCCGCTGCTCTGATGAGGGTCTATGTCTCTATCTCCATCTGTCTCCGGATGAAGATTATATGGTGATATTCGAGATATTCATCAGCGTGATAGTGGGGTAAGGCCAGTTCAGGCACCCTCTACTCTGCTGCCCAAGGACCTAGCTGGGGACATTCCCGTGGACACCTGGGATCCGCTCTAGAGCCAAGTCACTTGCCAACCCTAAAATGGCTCCCTTAATGTGGATATCTTCTTCCCTGCTCCTATATCTGCCCCTCCCTCTTCTCCACCCTCCCACTCCCCCAAGCTCTCTCCAGTCTTTCCTTTCTCCCTTCTCTTTCCCCCTATCCCCTTCCGCCACCCCCACCCCTACCGCCACCCCCATGTTCCCAACTTTTGCCTGGCGACTTTGTTTGTTTCCAATTTCCAGGAGGATCTATATATGTTTTTCTTTGGGTTCACCTTGCTATTTGGCTTTTCTGGGCTTGTGAACTATAGGCTTGATGTCCTTTGTTTATGGCTGGAGTCCACTAAGGAGTGAGTACATACCATATTCATCTTTTGGGGTCTGGGTTATCTCACTCAATATTTTAAATATCACCATAAAATCTTCATCCAGCAACTGATGGAAACAGGGGCAGAGACTCACATCAGAGCACTGGACTGAGCTCTCAAAATCCAGTTAAAGAGAGGAAGGAATGAGAATATGTTGAAAGAGGTCAAGACCATGATGGGTTCACCCACTGAAACAGTTTACCTGAGCTAATAGGAGCTCACCAACTCTAGCCAGACTGAGAAGGAACAAGCATAGGACTAAACTAGTCCCTCTGAATGGGGCTGACAGTTCATTTGCTGGGGCAGACTGAGGGGCCATCAGTGGCACCAGGACTTGTCCCTATTGCATTTACTGGATTTGGGGGAGTCTTTTATCTTTGGATGTATGCCTTACTCAGCCTAGATGTAGTAGGGAGGGCCTGGCCCTTCCACAAAGCAATAGGCCTTACCCTCTCTGAGGATTGGATGGGGGTGGTGTGGGAGGGTGTGTTGAGGGAATGGGAGGAGGAGAGGGAGTGGGAACTTGGTTTGGTATTTTTTTTTACAAAATCTAATAAATTAAAAAAAAAAACACTCTCAACAATAGTAGACCCTATGAGTACTATGCCCAGCATTGCACTGCTGTAGGAAGCTCACGGGGACTCTAGCAATAAGGACCCAGCTCTCAAGGAGTCAGTACTCAAAAGAGAGCGGCTCCATACATTTCTAACCACAGTCTTCATTTAGGTGTTTTGTTTCTTTTCTTTTTCTTTTTCTTTTTTTTTCCTTTTTTTTTTTTTTTTTGATTTTTGAGACAGGGTTTCTCTGTAGCTTTTTGGTTCCTGTCCTGGAACTAGCTCTTGCAGACCAGGCTGGCCTCGAACTCACAGATATCCGCCTGCCTCTGCCTCCCGAGTGCTGGGATTAAAGGCCTGCGCCACCACCTCCCGACTGGGTGTTCTGTTTCTTATATTTGTATTCCTCCATCTTTTACTGCCTCAAAATAAATGACCTTTAAAGTTTTTAGATCATTAGTCTTTTTGAACTAACCACAACCGAAGATTATTGTTTATTTATTTATTTATTTTTCATTCCAACCAGAGTTTCCCCTCCCCCCTCTTTTCCCATTTCTTCCCTCACCTTCCTTCTACCTGCCACACATCCTCTCCTCCTCCATCTCTATTAAGAAGGGAAGGAGCTTGGTCCTGCTCAACTTGATATTCCACCCTCAGCCAGTTGAGTACAACAGAGCATTAGGAACAAGTCTGTTTTCCTTTCTGTAGACCCAGAAGTTGGAAGTAGGCTTACCTTGTTTGGGTAACTCGGAAGGTAGGAATAGCATGAGCTGAACAAGGGGCTTTACTCTCAAGAGAATTTTGTATTTAAGATAAAGATTTAGACAGAGTAATGTTTCCAGTGGGAGGGAATTAGAAAAAAATTTCATACACAGAAATTCCAAGCACTTAAAAAAACGAAGTCAAGTGCAGAAGACACATTTAGCAAGCTACTCAGAAGCTGAGCACACTTGGAGTGCCAGGTTTTCAAATCAGTGATCCATTAAAGACATACAGTAGCAGTAGACAGTTATGTCCAGCAAAGCCCAGTGCTTACATTGCAAAATTTAATGCACTTAAAGAAAAAAAAAAGAGAGAAAGAAAGAAGAGAAAAAGAAAAAGAAGAAGCAAATGCATAGTTTCCTATCATTCTGGATCTCAACCACAAAGTTGCCTTTGACAATCTGAGAAAAGTCACTCTATAGAGAGGAGAGGTGGCTAGTCATGGTTTAACATATACATTGTTCATTTTCTTTCTCTTGTAAAGGTGCACTCAAAGTAAGTGTAACAGTATCTTCTGGCAATAATCTACATATGCAGCTTCCTTGGAGCATATTGCTGAATGACTGACCTGAATTTAGTAAAGCCACCTGGGTTGTTAATCAGATAATTTCTTTATTTTCTTAGATAGCATTTATTTTCTAAGTCTTGGGGTGAAGGAAAAGAAATATGAGAAAATAGAAATTGTGTTGTTTTTTAAACACATGCTAGAAACCGTTTTCAGAGTAACGTATCCTTACTAATGAGAATTATTTTAACCCCGAGGCTATATGAGATATCGCTAATGTGTGTTCATTCAAGAGAATTTGGTCACACTTCTGATGTTTTAGTGTCTCACATTCCCATGTTTAAGTACCAATAGCATTTCAGATTATATCACAAGCATATCAAACTTTCCTGCCCAGTGTTTCTGACCAATGGATCTGGCAATTTTCATGGCCTGCCATCTTTCTTTCCTCTAGTTTATGCCTACACATGAAAGTAACAAAGTAACTGTTTCCTTATTTGTCAGAGGCAGAGACTTCAAACCATGTACACTAATATGCCCCTACCTCAAATCCAAATTACCACAAAGCTGTACATAACTCAACTTATAAATAAAATTCCGAGTGGGAATTATTGACTTCTGGGATGTGACGGTTAATCTGGTACATCTATAAAACTGGATTATGGCTGATCAATGAGAAGTTATACATTATTTCTGAGTGAGGAGCATATTCCAGCATTTAGATGAGTTTAATGAGAAAAGAAACTCACGCTCATTGATCTTGCCAGGGCCAGATGAAACATACCAGTGGAAGCAGGAAAAACTCATTCTCTCTTCTTTGAGTCTGAAGAATAGCATCTTTGTTCTGACTTTGGGTAATGGTGCTTCTGCTTCTAGAATTTTCTGATAAAAATGGAGAATTTAGTTCAGGTCCCAGGCCAAAGACTTTGATTTATGATTATTATTAATATTTTCATAGTTTTTAAAACTATTATTTCACTAGTTTTTTTTCTCATCTTTTGATTTTATGTGTTATAAAATGCAATCTACTTGGGAGACTGCAGTCTTAATAATCTTCAGTTAATTTCCTGTAATTTTTTTTCTTAATTATCTGTTAATCTATCTACCACCTATCACACACATATGATAGATGCATTACATATATATCAATCTATCATACTTACCACTTATCTATAATTTATTTATATATTTCTGTCTCTCCTACACTCTTCCCCTTTTAATATCTATTTATTTGTATATGTATTTTGTTTTTCTGAAAAACACTAAAACATACTATAAAAATATGGAAAGTTATTTTTGGTGAATATATTTTATAAGGTATGTTAACACTGTTTCATGCATAGTTATATTAAGTGATAATTTTAAAAACAATTCAAATTTTTAATTAAGAATGTATGTTAACATATATGTCATGTTTATAAATTGAATGTGTGTTTAGGCATTGTCTATCAATGTTTAATTAGTGAAATCTATGTCTAAGGCTCATTTTCCATGTTTATTTTACTTGTCATTTTTAATATCACTTTCCCTGGAGTTTTCATCTCCTGTTCTTCTCCATTTTTCTCTCTGGTTTCTGACCATATTCCTGTTATTTGAAACGGGACCTTACTTTTCTTATACTTTATGAGATCCTTATGTGCCTTTGTCCCCTTAGCACTGAAATTCATTTCCTCTTGGACAACACTTGCTGTTTATTGTTTAGTTCTTCAGATTTTGAGCTTTGAAATCTCAAGATATTTTCTGTTTCTTTATCATAGACTCTTTATTGTTAGGTTTTCTAAAGTGAATATTTCATTATTAACTTTCTCCAATCAGAAACTTAATATTTTAGCATTATGGAATTCAAATGAGATTTGCTAAAACAATTGTGTAAAAATAATAGAAAGAAAACAAAGTTTAAGTTAATATGTGATAGTAAAATGGTGTACTTGTTTTTAGTATATCTTTTCTTTATTATATGGTTACATACTTGATATTGACATGACATTTTTGAAGACAATAGCATAGAAAACCAGGAAGACAGAAAACCAGGAAGAGAGAGGAAAGGGAAGATTTCTAAAATGTTATCAAATATGATAGCTGTTCTCTTAATTTATATGAAACTCAGATATTTTAAAGTAATATGTAATCACTTGGTGAAATATTGTAACACATTTTGTAATATATAAAAACAAAGTAATTAGCGAATCGAGCCATAGCCATAGTGTACGTAAGTCTGAATTTTATAGCTCTTCCTATTTACAACCGATAACAAAACAGTAGAAAATTCAGATGCATGTAGTAGTAAAGTTCCTGAACTAGGGAGGAAGTCAGGAGTATCACCTCAAGTTTGAGGTCAAATTGGTCAGCATTCAAGCCAAAGGTCCTGAATGGTTACAAGGTATCCTGCTACAATATCAATATAAAATAGAAGCAAACCACAGGAAAATTCTTACAAATATAATTCCAAATACAATCAAACCAATACATATCAATAAAAGTGATAATAAAAAATGTAGATGCATGTTTAATAATTTGGCAAACATTGAAAACTTTAGAGATGGTAGGGATATTATTGTGTATTAAATTCTTTTTCAGGGAAAGAAGATCATTCATACAAATCTTCATGGGAATTAATGCAACTGAGCTCTTCTGTTTTTAATTTTTAAGTAGTCATTTTCATTAAAATGAGTACACATCAATTCCAAATATGTCATTATCATCATGAGAAAGAATAGAAAATATGCAAGAATCAAATAAAACAGAATGGGTTGCATTAGCATATTTGTCACAGTTTATTAAAATTATTAAAAATCTAAATGAGACATTCTTTTTAAAATCAGATATATGATATTGCAACTGTAAACTGTTGCTTAAAGGAATTTGCCATAATAGATGATGTCCTTAAGGGACATTTCAGGGTCAATGTAAGATACAAATTAAATCAAATAAACCTTTCAGATTCTGTAAAAGCCTACATTCCAAGAAAATGTATGACTTCACTACTATTTATAACTGTGAGATATCCATGTGACTGAACTCTTAAATTCTAACTTGCTCTCTGTTTTTTAAAGTAAATTACTTACTTTTCTGAGTGTAATGCATAGATTTAAGGGTAGGATAGTCAAAGGAATATACCATATTCCTCTAAATATTCTCTATCCTCTTAAAATATGTTGCTGCATGGTGAGACACTGAAATTTACACGAGTGAGTGGTTCAAGAGTCTGTAATTAGCTCAATACAAATACTTACACTGAAAACAAATTCAGTCATAAATTCATATTGCTTGCTTGAGTGTCTCTGAATCACACATATATGCAGTATTTCTGTGGATTTTGTGTTCACTAATACACATCGCACTTTTCTTTTTCATTAGAAGCCCTTTAGACGTACATTTTTACCTCCTACTATTTGGGAAATTGCTGTTCTGCCAGGGGCTTGAAAACACAGGTGTGGGAAAAGGCTAAAGTGAAAACCACAGGCATTCAGTCCTTTCGCTCTTCCTTTCCACAAATAATGATTTGTGATGTGTATCCTGGCTCCATTTGCACTTTGTCAAAAACAACTGGAGAATGAGTATTAATTTGCATACATATATACACATATATATGCATATATATACACACATGTATATGTATATACACACATGCAATGCATATTAAGAAAAATAACTTGCTCCTACATCTGTAAACCTGTATCATGAAAAGTTAAAGTCAATTTCACTGAAAATTTTGCATGTAAATACTGTCATTGCAATAATTCTCAAAGCTAGCTAAGCTTCTTGAACACACTTATGCAAGTATTCCTTTCAGGTGGGCTTTGTGGTGTGTTTGGGGAAAAGCACAGTTTCAAGGTCTTCCTAAGTTACAGAGGAAGTTCAAGGTCATTTAGGACCCCTTAGTGACAGTGTCTCAAATTAAGAGACAAGAGAGGGATTTGTGGTCAGAATCAGTGTGGAGTGTTTGATTTACAGATGTGACTTGGTGTCAATATCATAAGTGCCATCAAAAATATTTTTATTAAGATAATGTAGAGGTAGGTTTACTATCTAGAAATGATATAAAGTTTGGAAAATATGTAATAAGGATTAAAAAATCTAGAATTTATAAAATCGTGCTATTTATATCAATTTAAATAACAGTCATTTTGGTTTATTAGAAATATTTTAACAAATGAACTTAATTATAAAAGAACAAACCACTTAAAATTAGAGTATATTTTATTTAATATATTATTAAAGCCAATGTCAAATAAAAGCATAATTATTTAAAAATATTCAATGTAAGAATAATGTTTAAATTAGTACATTTTAGTATCGTGCCTTATAACAGAGAAAAGATCCATATTTCTTTTTTTCAAATACATTTAACTTTTTGTAATAATGCAAATGTGGATTACTAATTGCAAACTGGATGTCTGCATATAAAAGATGTAAATAGACACATATTTATCATCCTACACAAAATACTTAGAGAATTATTCAACATCTTTAGTCATCAGTGAATTGCAAATCAAGACTACTTTCAGATTCCAATTTTCAATTGTCAGGATAGCTAAGATCAAAAACAAACATGACAGGTCATGTTAGTGAGGATGTGGAGCAAGTAGAACACTTCTCTATTTCTGGTGGGATTGCAAACTTATACAACCACTGTGAAAATCAATATGGCTGTGCCTCAGAAAACTGGGAACTGATCTACCTCTAGACCCAGTGATATCACTCTCGGGCAAATACCTAAAGGATGCTCTAACCTAACACAAAGATACTTGCTCAGCTATGTTCGTATCTGATTTTCTCATAATAGTCAGAAACTGAAAGTCTAGATGTTCCCTAATCAGAATGGATAAAGAAAATGTTGTCAATTTACACAATGGAGTATTACTCAGCTCTTAAATGCAGATGCCTAGAGGGTGAGCATAAGAATGCAATAAGCAGCAGTCAAGGCCATGCGTCACCACCAGAACCCAGCATTCCAATAGAGCACGTCTGAAGTAAACCAACCAGCAAATACAAGATAACAATCTTAGCCGGGCGGGTGGTGGCACTCACTTTTAATCCCAGCATTTGGGAGGCAGAGGCAGGCAGACTGAGTTTGAGGCCAGCCTGATCTACAAGAGCTAGTTCCAGGACAGGTTCCAAAGCTACAGAGAAACCCTCTCTCAAAAAGCCAAACCAAAAAAAANAAAAAAAAACCCTTAAGACCGGCTTCATGAATTCTGGATGTCCTTATAGATGAAATGAATAAATCCCTTAAAAATTTCAGGAAATCATAAACAAACAATTGAAGGAAATGATAAAATCTCAGAAAAAGAAGATAAGAAAAAACAACAAACAGACAGCTGAAGGAAACAAATGAAACTGAAAGATCTGAAAATGGAAATAAAAGCAATAAAGGAAATAAAAACTGAAGAAAAATTTAGAAATTAAGTGTAAATAAAAAACTCTAAGCAAGTGCACAAGACCCACAGATTAATCACAAAATGAATATTAAGAAATGGAAATAAAATCTCAGTCATTGATTTACAATGAAGATAAAGCTACATCTACCAAAGAAAATGTTAAATTTAAAATGTTTCTGGCACAAAACATTTAGGAAATCTGGGACACTATGAAAAGACCAAACATAAGTATTATTCCTTTAAAAACGGCGGCGGGGCGGGCGCGGGCGTGTGGACGAACACAGGATAGACGGGACACGCGCAAAGGAAAGACAAGACACGCGGTTCCCACGTGGGTGCGCTTTAATGGGGAGAGGGAAACACGGTAAGGGGTGGGACGTGCAAGACACACAAGGGTAGGGGGCCAAGAGGGGGGCCAAGAGCGGGGCCAAGAGCGGGGCCAAGAGAGCGAAGCCTCGTGGACCTTCGCTTTTAACGGGGGGCGCAAGGTTATCTGGGAGGAGTGGCCTTCACCTGGGCGCGCCAGCGCGCACAGGTGACGGTAATCCAGGAGAAGTCTGGGAGCTGTAGTTTCCAAGGAATAACAATAAGGATAATAGGAACACCGGAAAGAGAAGAATGCCAGATCAAAGGCCAAAATATTATTTTTGCCAAATAATAGAAAAAGATTCCTAACTTAAAGAAGGACATGCATATAAAAGTACAAGAAGACTAAAGAATATATATGTAGTGGATTGGACAAGAAAGTCCCCTTGCTGTATTGTAATCAAAACACCGAATATTCAGAGCAAAGAATGAATACTAAAGGCTTCAGGGATAAAACCAAGTAACATGTAAATGCAGACATATTAAAATTACTTCCAACTTCTCAATGGAGACTCTAAAATTCAGAAGGACCTGAAGAGAATTCCTGTATTTTTTTTTAAGAAAACACACATACTACCCCATATTGCTATGCCCAACAAAACTATCAATTACAAAGAATGAGAAAACAAGATCATAAAGTCAACTTGAAATCATGTATTACCATAAATTCTCCTCTGGGGAAAATACTAGAAGAGAAATTCTACCCCAAGGATGTTAGCTATACCCATGAAAGCACGGGAAATAATTATAAACTAGAAAAAACAATATAAGGGAAACAAATACACACAAACACACACACACATAACCACTACCACTACTATCACCACTAACAACAGCAAAACAAACAATACAAAACAAAAAAAATAACAGTTATTCATCATGGATATCACTCAGTATCAATGAATCTAATTCCCCAATAAGAAGATACAAACTAGAAGAATGGAAATAAAAACAGTATCTATCCTTCTGCTTCACCTAGGACTCAAGTCTCAATACAAAAGCTAAACATTCCCAAAGTGTAAAAACAGACTTTTCAAGAAAATAGACATAAGAAACAAGCTGGTATAGCCATTAAAATATCTATCAAAATAAACTTCAAATCAAAATTAATCAAGAAGGATGGGGAAGGACAATTAATTCCCACCAAAGAAAAAGTCCATCAATTTCATGTTTCAATTCTTAATGTTCATGTCTCAAATGAAAGGACATCAATGTTTGTAAAAAAAAAAAAAAACATTATTGAAGCTTAAATCACACACACATTGATCATCACATATTGATAGCCAAGACTTCAATACCCCACTCTCACCAACAGATAAGTCTTCCAGAACAAAAAAATAAACAGAATACTAGAGCTACTTGATATAATAAACCAATTTGATGTAGCATATATTATAGAGTATTTCAACTAAACACAAGAATATGATCTTTTCTCAGGGTCACACCTAGCTATCCCCAACACTGATCATGTTGACTCAGTCATAAGGCAAGTTTCAACATATATGAGAAAACTGAAATAACCCCCTCTGTTCTTTCAGACAATATGGATTAAAGGTCACTTCAATAACAGCAGAAACAATAGAAAGCCTACAAACACATGAGAACCGTACAACTCTCTATTGAATGACTACTGGACTCACAGAAAAAAAAAAAGAAAGAAACACAAGACTTCCTAGAATTCAGTGAAATTGACTGCACAATATACCTACCTGTTGAAATAAGGAGCGGCAGGGCTGCGTCCCCAACACCCCGGCCGCTTGCTAGCTCATGCCCGAAATAACAACACACAAACTGTATTCATTTAACTGCTTGACCCATTTCTATCTAGCCTCTTCTAGGCTAACTCTCGCACCTGGACTAGCCCATTTCTAGTAATGTTTGTAAGCACCCCAAGGTGC
>NW_026067911.1:13701453-13714810 GCF_014885135.2 Alexandromys fortis | reverse complement strand
TCTATGGCGTTTCAAGGTCCCTGCCAGCCAGCGAGCTACAACAGACAACACTCAAGTCCTCTCTCTGTAGCTGGCTCTCCTGCCTCAAACAGTCAGAGCTTGCCCTGGCAGGATGGCCCAGAAAGCCAGCATTTTTAAACAGCACAGCTTTTTTTCTGCTACGGCTGAAATCCGAAAAGCATGCGTTCAGCTTTTCACCAACACAGTTGAAGTGTTTTGTGGCAGGACCTCTTAATGAGCTGCAGGGTTTTGCAGCTGAAGCTGAGTCAGGAAGCCTCTCTTAAATGAGAGCGCTTGCTTGCCTCTAGCAAGCGGAGCAGACCCAAGAAATTTCTGCTACCAAGAAAACATGCTTCACTCCATTCTTTCCCAAGCTTTCTCAGGCTTTTTGTGGATTCAGTTGTCCACACGTCTGGGCGCCACCTACCCTTATGGGACATGATGACATTGATGCTAAAACAAAGTTGATAGCATTCAATATGTACATAAAGAAACTGTAGAGAACTCATATGAGTTCTTAAAGAGTTCCCCTGACAAATCTAAAACAAAAAGAAGCAAGAACACTCAAGAGGAGGAGATTGCCAGAAATAATTAACCTGAGATCTGAAATTAATAAAATAGAAACATAGGAACAAAGAATTAGTAAAACTAAGAGTTGGTGCTTTGAGAAAATCAAGATAGAAAAGCTCTTATTCAAATAAACTAATAGACACAGAGAGAGAGACTATCCAAATTAACAAAATCAGAATTGTGAAGTGGTGGGGTGCATAGCAAGAAACTTTAAAGAACTCCAAAGAATCATTAGATCATACTTTCCACAACAATATCTTGTGGAAACTGTAAATGAGCAAATAAAAGACTTATATGATAAAAACTTCGAGTGTTGAAAGAAAGAAATTGCATAAGACATCAGAAGTTGGAAATAACTCCCATGCTCATGCATCAGTAGGATCAAAGAATAAAAATAGTTATTCTACCAACACAATCTACAGATTCAACACAATCCCCGTCAAAACTCCAATGAAATTTCTTACATGCCTTGAATGAACAATAGTGAACTGCATATAGAAAAAAAAAATAAAACAAAAGAGGATAGCTATAGAAGTATCACCATCCTTGATTTCATTTTACAAAAGCCAGTTATAATAATATAAGCTGTATGGTAGGCACGTAGACCAAAGGAATCTAATCAAAGAGCCAGATATAAATCCACACATAAATTGACATCTGATTTTCTATATGGAAAAAGAAATACACAATGGAAAAAAAGAAAGTATCTTCACAAATGGTGCTGGTATAAGTGAATATTTACGTGCAAAAAATGCAAATACATCCATATTTATCATCCTACACAAAAATCAATTCCAAGTGGAACAAAGACCTCAACATAAAACATCAAGATGTTATGGACCTTAAGAAAGTGGAAGTAGGGAACAGCCTTGAGCACTTTGTCACAGGAGACAATTTTCTAAACAGAACGCTGCGAGCATGGGCATTAAAATCAACAATTAATAAATGGGACCTCATGAAACTGAAAAGCTCCTGGAAGGCAAAGGAAGCCATCATTAGAACAAAAAAAAAGGAAAAGATATTCACCAACTGCACGTCAGACAAAGGACTAATATCCAAAATATATACAGAAATTGGATGTGAAGGAAAAAAAGATCCAATTAAAAAATGTGCACAGATATAAACATTTTTCTTAGTAGAAGGAACAAAAATAGCTGAGAAACACCTAAGATATATTCAACTTCCTTAGCCACCAGCAAATCAAAACAATTCTGAGATTGTATCTTATACCTGCAAGAATAGCTAAAATCAATAACACAATTGATAGTTGACATTGGGAACACTCCTCCATTGCTGGTGGGAGTGTAAACTTGTACAGTCTCTTTGGAAATCAATATAGAAGTTCCTGGGAAAATAGGGAATCAATCTACTACAAGACTTGGCTATACCACTTTTGGGAATATACCCAAAGGACACTCCATGCTGCCACAAGGATGCTTTCTCAACTATGGTCTTAGCAGCTTTATAAATAGTAGTTGGAAACAGAAAACAACCTAGATGTCCCTCAATTTAAAAATGGATGTAAAAAAATATGTGAAATTTACATAACACTAGTCAATTGTTTTTTTTTTTAAAAAAAGATAACATAAAATTTGCAAGCAAATGGACAGAACTACAAAAACCATCCTGAGTGAGGTAACCTAGACCCAAAATTACAAACATGATATGTACTTACTTAGAAGTGAACATTAATTATTTAGTAAAGGATTATCATACTACAATCCGCAAACCCAGAGAGGTCTCAAGGGATAATGCATGCATCTTCCTGAGAAGGGGAAATAGAATAGACCTTGCAGATAGACTGGTAGCATCTTTGGATGGAAACAGGAGGGATCAGGTGAGAGGAGTTGGGAAACAATGGAGGGAATAGTACTGGAAGAGATGACTGGAATTCTAGTGCATTTGGGAGAGGAGGTGATGTGGGAACTTAATCCAGAATAAACTCTCAGAATCCTGATAGTGACCTTATCCAGGACTCCTGGTAACTGAGGACTTGAAGCTTGAAATGACCATCCTCTTTAACTATGCAATGCTTCCACAGGTGGGACTGGAAAATGCATCATCATCATTTATCTAGTATTCTTAGGATTTCCTCTGGGTACCTGTAGAACCTCATTGTTTCCCAAAGTCCTTTACTCCAAATACTGTCGATCTGGAGAGAGGAGAGGTGTGGGTGGAACTGGGAAGGGTGCAGTGAGTGAAGGATGATTTCAGGATGTATTGCAGGAAAGAAGAATGAAAAAATTTAAAGAAAAGATAAAATTGAAAGTAAACAGCTGACTTGGGGCGGATAAAAACTGAAAGGAATTTTAATTTGCCACTCTGATGATTACTGCTGTTGAACCTTTAAAATATGTTTTTTTTTTTTGCCACTTGAGTTTCATTTCTTTGATAATTTTCTGTGTTTAGGACTATATCTTATTTTTAATTGGGTTATTTGTTTTCTTGGTGTTAATTTTTAAATTTCTTTATTGTAAATACTAACCATCTGCCAGTTAATAATTGGTAAAGTGGTTTTTTTTTCTATTTCTGTTGGCTACTTCTTTGTTGAAATGATGGTGTTGTTGGCTGTACAGAAGTTTTTTAGTGTCATAAGGTCTCAGTTATTAATTTTTGATCTTACAATAAGTATAAAAAGGGAATAATGAGGACAAAAAAAGAGATAAGGCTTTTCCAACTACTGGTAGAATTGAAAATGTTGATAAATAAATGCAGTCAGACATCAGCAATGTTAACACTGAGGAGAGCAAAGCAGGGGAACCTCAGACAAAGGAAAACCATGCTTTTTGGGAAACTCTAACTTTAAAAATACACAAAATGGGCAAAAAAAAAAGCTCTGAGTGAAAAAGTAGTTGTGGTTTATGCCTGCAGATGTGGGATTGAGCCAAGAAATCCATGGAGAAACAACTCCCAAAAGAAGTTGTCATTTATAAATAACAACCAGATTGTGAAATTAACATACCTTTAATGTTATCCATACAGTGGCATACAGCATGCAGTAATTAATAATAATAATAGAAATAATCAATTCAAAATAAAAATTACAACAGGACAGAGAGTTGAGAAAAGAATGAAGCTTTCCTGCAATAATTAAAATCATATATTAGAGAATAAAAGGAAGGGACACAGTGATGCAATTTCATTTTAATTAAAAGTAAAAAATAAACTGTATAACCATTACTAAATAAAGTAAAAGAAACAGAGTCCATGTCTACATAGACACTTGGCAGCTTGTGTAGTGTGTCTCCCTGTGATCAGTCACTCATGAACAGGCAGAATTTGTGTGCATGTGCATATATCATCAATTGTATGGCTATCTCTGCAATATGACTTTATTATTTCTTATCATTCCTTCCTTAACTGAATTGCTTTCTTTGATGAGAATAGACACTTCCTAGTGTTCCATATATACACTATGTAAGTCTCAAATCAGAATAATTTAGACGAAATTGCCACCATATAAACACTATTTAGTTTAGTTCATGGACTTAAATATAACATATATTTGATTCAATTAGCAATAAGCTAATTGAAAGTGTTATGATATGGTTTACAAATGCTCTGTACAGTCACATCATTATTCAGGTACAAGAGATGGAAACTAATTATTTTTTATTTATTTCTTGTACATGTTTTTATTATTAAAATTTGTATTAGTTCAAACAATTTTAAATGTGAATAAAATTGTTCATAATACATCTCCCAAAAGTTCTTTCCAGATATGCTTCTCATCCTTACCCCACCCAACTTTAAATTCTTTCTCAAAAGAAACAAACAGCAAATAAAACAACAAAACCAAAAACAAAATAACCCAAAGGAAACAAACAAATAAATAAAATGACAAAAATACCACTAAACTGTAACCCCCCCCCAAAAAAAGACAACAAAAATAAAACAAAAACCTATGGAGTCCATTTTTTGTAGGTCATGCACTCCTCAATAGAAAACAAATTATTAACTTACACACTCATGCACACACACACACACACACACATGCTTCTTTGTTCACTTAATTTCTCATAAAATGTAGTTTAATACAGTTCTTTAAGTACCTTACTAGATGATCTTGATCCACTAATGTCACCTCAATGGCAGCAATTCATTATTTGATCATTAATATCCTTGAATAAGTGTTCAAAGCTACTTTGTCAACATGTAGAGATGATCGATGATGTTCATTGAACTCTTGTAAGAAGTTAGGCTCTAGAAGAGTGAAGAATAATAGATCCTGTCACTGTCAGTTACTGTCCAATATTATCACAGAGGAATGAAGAAAAAACCTCCACCGAGGGGTACATGACTATTCTAGACTTCTTTCAATACTGACAACTGTTTTTCAGAATCTAGCGGAAACCTTCAGGTATCCATCATGCAGTGTCATTAGCACGTTGATTAGAAAATGGCTCCCAGGAGCCCACAGTATTAACAAAACCTGCTGCACAATGCTGTAGGAATTGAAAAAATTTATTAATCCACTACAACAACATAAACACTAAATGAAGTGTAATTTTGAACTTACATATCTAATTTGTTCTTTCAGAGCATTTTCTTCCAAAAACTGCTGCAGAGCTTGGAAGAATAGGAATAGAATTAGCTTTATTTATAATGAATGCAATCGCATGGGGGAAGCAAATTAATTTCATGCATTTATTCTTTTAATAGAGCTAGACTGCCAATCTTATGTTCCTATTGCAGCGAGATCAGAAAGCTTCTGCAGAATGGAAAGTAGAATCTTAACCAATGTGATTAATGCATGATTGCGCTAGTCTATTTTAATTATAACAAAGATTCTTTTTATTATGGTGGACCAGCCACATACTGACAATGACTCTGCGAGCACGGAAGCAGAACGACTTCATATACAATAAAGGCAACAAAGTGATCACAATATTTGCCATTGTATATAGGTTCTTTAGTCCTTATTACTTAAAATCTTTTACCTGGTGCTATGCAGGGTATGCAAAATTATTCATATTAACAACTTTTCATTGCATCCACATTTCTCACATTATAATTATTATTTTTTGTTTGCTTTAAGTGATAGGTAGAATCAATATATTACTAGATCTTCTTCCGTAAGAACTAACTCAAATGCCAAATTACATCACAGCTCTCAAATCTGGTCTAGAGACTTGGTCTTTCAGTCAGTCTTCTCTGGAAGAAAAGTCCAACTGGGATTCGTGGGAAACCATGGCTTTTGGAAGCTGCCTTCAGCTCATGACACATTAGTCAATGAGAAAAGATCACCCTTTCCCCACACTGTGATCAATCAGGCTTATATTTTAACTTTTTCAGAAATTCTCATGCGGAGCTGAATTCTGGTGATCCACAATGGTATTTTACTTAACCCTGATTCATTTCTTGCTTTAGTGATTCATTCCCCTATTGCCCTAGCAATGATCATAGAATCATGTTCCAAGTGAGATATTTGCCACACATTATTTGTCTCAGCTTGTACTTCTGGGGAAGTGAAGAACTAGGAACCCATTACATTCACAAAAGACTCATTGAGCTGTTTCTATTAGCAGACAGTTTAAACTGTTCTGTGTCATTTCTTTTCTACTTTAAGAAACTACTCTTCAAGGATTTTCACAATCATCACCACTTGTTCCTTTTAAAATGTAGCTAAGGTAAGGAATGGAGTCCTCAATGACAGTTTCAGATTGGATTTAGATAATAGTGTTTCAAGTACGTGAAATTTAAGTTCACAAAACAAATGTGTTGGTAAAAAGAGTGATATTATGGATATAGGCATGTGTGTATGCATCTTAAGAACTATTAATGCATAATTGCTCATGTTCATGTCTTTTATGTTAACAAGGTCTCACTGACATAGGAGGACTATATGTTGTAAATATAGACTTGAAAAGTTAAAATACACAAAAAATTTATGTATTATATCCCCAATATATCACCAAGAGTAAAGCTGCTACATAGGACAGAATAATCACCAATGAATTTTGTAATATAATAACATCACATTTTAAGAAAAGGTATACATTGAATATGGAAATAGATTATTGTATGTCATTGTACTATAAAGAGATGCTAGTTTTGAGGATTTTTCTTTGTTTTTCCTATTTTCAAACAAATATTTTCCCGCAGTCATCTAGGAATTAGGTGTAACATATTCAGGCTTCAGTCACAATTCCATAGAAGCTTAATATGTTGAAAAAGGGCAGTACAAACATAAAATAATGAGCAAACTGTCTTTGATCAAAAAGAACAAAACAGATGGTGGAGACTCAATAAAGTGACAGATATGGGTACTAATCATCTCTCTTATTAAGTCGTCAGAAGCCTTGAAATTTATTTACTATTAGTTTAAGAATGAGTAATTCAAATTCAAGTGAGCATGAGTTTGTTACAATGGGATAAATTGCCAAAGAAAGGTATACATCCATAAAACCAGTCATCTTTAGAAAGGTAATTGACACAGGATGAAAGTCACAGATAGGACATAGAAAGTAGTATGACACATATGAGAAGCAAACATACACATAGTAGAAAGACACAAAGTGATCAGGAAGAAATGCATGATCCTGTCACAGAAACATGAATCCAGTATTTTGAAGAAATTATATGAATTATGTACAGAATGGAAGTAAATAATGAAAATAAAACATAGCTATATAAAAAAATAACAATATTTGAATTAGGACAATATTTTTTAATAAAGTAAACCTTTAAAGATCTATCCCCTCCAAAATAAAATTATTAGGCTTAATGATTAAGACAGGCATAAAAATGTACCATTACGCCATTCTGGTAGTATGTGGCAAAAGGCCAATGCAATGATGTCATGGGTGAAGTTTGAAACTCATGCAAGAGATATACTTATGCATTTTAAATCTCAGCCGTGTTTGTCACAGAAAAAGTGACTTTATGACAGTAAACATATTTTCCTACTTTTGTGGATTAAATAGAAGTATACAAATAAAATTACTAGTGCAGAGACTTGTATCAATACCCACCAGCTAAAAATCACAGGAATCACAATAAAAAAAGTAGTTTATTACATTGTTGTACTATGAGAGAAACTATTCCAAATGAAAACAAGAGATAAGTCTGTGAAGAAGATTTAGAATAAACTGATTTCATAGTTTTTGTGTTAGAAATTACTGATAAAGTGAGGGTGCAAAGATAGCTCAGTATGAGAAGTATTTTGTGCATGCTAGTTGCCGTGGCATGAATAGATAATGTCAATACTCCTATGAGAGTAAATAAGAGAAACAGGAATGAAGATATTAGCTGGGCCTGCGAAGCTCTGTTGAAAGCCAATAAGCAGTATTGTTCCATGGTTCCCACCTGGTTTCTTCCAAAAACTGATTGTAGCCTGGAATAATAGAATGAAATAAACAGTTTTCTCACCCAAGTTTATTTGAGCAGTAATTCATCATAGCAACAGAAAGCAAATTAGAATTGTATACACACACACACACACACACACAAGCACACACACAGTGGTGGGGTGGGGCATAAAAATGTATTCTACTATAAGCCACAAGATATTGGTGTTTTCCTGATTAAGAAGTATTTGAGAAGGAATAGTGAAATTCCACATTTCAAACACATCAGTGGCACTGGTTAGTTACAGGAAACCCACTCAACTCTTATGCTCTTGGGTAATAATTGTAACTTCCTTGAACTACACTATGTCAAGAGATACAGAGTCCCCTTCCATGAATGGTTTTGAGTACAATGACATTATTCTTAACAGAATATTGTTCATGAACACTGTTTGCTCTTTCCCTTGAAGTTTTGGACTGTTCTGTTGAAGCAAGAAAGACATATTCTGAGGCTGGTTCTCAGTCAATAAGCAGCTAGGAACTATACTTCTCAGTAAAAGAACTTACAAGTACATATATTTCTTTTTCATGTACCCATAAGTGAGATTGAAGTACAACCTCTGTGGGAATCTGAGGTTACAATGTCTCTGACCATCATAGCTCTGTCAAGGACAACCTAGTGAAAGTTCCTCTGAATCTGTTTTCCTGATCTACAGCACTATTGTAGAAATGAAGAGGGTTCTTTGAAACTTTAGTTTTGAAATTTTTAGCTATTGGCAGTAAAAGGTCAACGCAGCAGTTCCAGGTTGCTCAGATCTGGCAGATTCCCAAGATAGGCTTGTTTTCAGAACTAGCCCTTGGAGAGTCAGATTTATGAGTCCGTTTCTGCATGACTGAGATATTGAACGGGTCAGTATGACTTTGGTCATATAGGTCAAATTTCCAATGTGTTTGATGTTGAACATGAACTTTGCATATTGTTCTTGGAGTCTATATCTGACTACTTCAAAATGTTCTGTAGATGCTGACTTGACTTAAGTAGAAACTGAGGACCCAGAAAACATTAACAATATATTTGAAATGAGTGTATGAGTATAGGTGTGCATGTGTGTGTGTGTATGGAGTAAGAAAAACACTCATCCATTGTTGGTGGGAATGCAAACTTGTGCAACCACTTTGGAAATCAGTGTGGCGGTTTCACAGAAAATTGGGAGTCAACCTACTTCAGGATCTAGCAATACCATTCTTGGGAATATACCCAAGAGATAACCAATCATACTACAAAAGTATCTGTTCAACTATGTTCATAGCAACATTATTTGTAATAGCCAGAACCTGGAAACAACCTAGATGCCCTTCAATGGAAGAATGGATAAAATAAAAATTGTGGTACATTTACACATTAAAGTACTACTCAGCAGTAAAATACAATCACATCTTGAATTTGGCATGCAAACGGATAGAAATAGAATAAAAAAACTATCCTGAGTGAGATAAACCAGACCCAAATATATGAATATGGTATGTTCTCATTTATTAATGGATTCTAGCCATAAGCAAAGGACAATGAACCTATAGTTCGCCATCCTAGAGAAGCTAAGTAATAAAGTGAACCCAAACAAAAACATTTATAGATCCTCCTGGAAACTGGAAGCAGTCAAGATCTCCAGGCAAAGTTGGGAGCATGGGGGTGGGGGTAGGGGTGGTGGAAGGGGAGAGTGGGAGAAAGAAGGGAGAAGACGAGGGTTCGGGAGAGTTTGGGGGAGTGAAATGGTTGAGATGGAGGAAGGACAGATATGGGAGCAAGGAAGAAGATAACTTAATTAAGGGAAGTATTGTGAAGTTGGCAAGAGGCTTGACTCTAGAGGGTTCCCAGGTGTCCATGGGGATGTCCCCAGATAGGACCCTGGGCAGTGGAGGAGAGGGTGGCTGAACAGGACTTGTCCCGTAGTCAGACTGATGACTGTCTTTAATATTACCATAGAACCTTTGTCAGATGGAGATAGAGACAGAGACCCACATGGGACCATTAGATTGAACTCCCAAGGTCCAGTTGAAGAATAGAAGGAGGGAGAATATGAGCAAGGAAATTAGGACCGCGAGGGGTTGGTCCACCCACTGAGACAGTGTGCCTAAGCTAATGGAAGCTCACCAAATCCAGATGGACTGGGACTGAATAAGCATGGGATCAAACTGGACCCTCTGAATGTGGCTGATAATTGAGGCAGACTGAGAAGCCAATGATAATGGCACTGGGATTTGTCTCTACTTCATGTACTGGAATTTTGGGATCCTATTCTATTTGGATGTATACCATCCTAAGCCTGGATGAAGGGGAGAGGGCCTTGAACTTCCCACAGAGCAGGGTGCCATGCCCTCTTTTAGGACTGGAGGGGGAGGGGTGAGAGTGAGTGGGGGAGCAGGATGAAAGTGGGAGCAAGGGAGGAAGTGGAAATTTGGAATGGTATTATTTATAAAGCAATAAAACAATTATTAGGAAAAAAAATACAGAACTTGCTTTTCCTTGCCATTTTGTGCGTCTGGCCGTCTCTAAGATGGTTCTTGTTTCTGTCACTACAGGCTACATCATTACTAAAGATGGAAAACAATTCATTTCACCACCCTCAAAATCATAATTATATCTTTGCTGAGACAAGATTACCAGAAAAAAAAATTGTGACAACAAGATTCTCTTTACATGGATTATTTATGAACCTTCTTTGGGATTATTTGGCCATGAGTAGAAACTTGTATTTCTGCAAAAGTATAGTTACCATAGTTACTAAGGTACTCAGCTGTGGGCTATGAAATAGGAAAATACAAGCTAAGTAATTCGTAGCAAAATAAATATATGCCTCTCTTTACAGATCCTGTGACTGGAATTTGGTATTACCAATATGTTATATTAAATTTTTTCTTCCAAATATGATTTTAAGTTTGTAAAAAAATATTTATAAAGAATATTTATTAATAAGACACATAAATTAAAAAAATATTAAGAATTGTTTTCTAGATTTGAGAAATTTTTCTCTAATATATTCAAGAGGAAAATAAATATTAAATAGTTTATCTTGCTTGATATTTAGTCTCAAGCTGCCATAGCATTTATGTTGAGTTTTATAAATAAAGAACTAGATGTTATGCAGCGGCAGAGAACCACAGTGGGCTGAGCCTCCATAGTCCAGTTAAAGAGTGGTAGGAGTGAAAATATGAGCAAAGAGGTCAGGGCCATAATGGGGGCAACCACTGAAAAAGTTTACCTAAGGTAATGGGAGCTTACCAACTCCTTCAGGACAGGAAAGGAACCAGAATAGAACCAAACTAGACCCCCTGATTATAGGTGACATTTATATGTCTGAGGCAGACCGCAGGGCCACTGGCAGCAGCAGCACCACGATTTACCCCTACTGCTTGTACTCGGTTTTGGTAAAACATTTTCTTTGGATGGATACCCTGCTCAGCCTAGATTTAGTAAGAAGGGCCTAGGAACTTCCCCAAATCAATGAGCCTTACCCTCTCTGAGAGGTGGATGGGGGTCAGGTGGATTGAATGCAAGGAAGGGATGGAGTAGAAAATGGGATTGGTGTAATATATATATATATATATATATATATATATCAACGATAGTTTTTTTCTTTAAAATAAAACAATAAAATAAAACCAATAGTTATTTTATATTTATATCCTGAATAATACATTTTTTTTACTAGTTCTTGGTGATATTCCAATACAGAGTGTAAAAGACATGGACACTGCCAAGTGTATTGAAATTGATTTGATTTCCATAGCCCATATGATTTGTAGAGGGAGATGACCACCAAAAATTGTTCTCTGAAATTCACGCTTTATGCTGTATAAATGAAAATAATTAAAACTTGGTGGAAATGTCCTTCAGTATTCTACAAAAGTTGCTTTTTGAATGAGCTTCTTTTGTCACCCAATATCCTTTATTATTGGGACATTCAAAAGTCTATGCTTTTATTATTTGGACAAATTTAACTTATTTTCTAAAAAAAATTAAACAAACCTTTTAATTTCTGCTTAAAGAAGGTATGTATTTTGACCTAGATTTTTTCTCATCTTTGGTGATTCATTTCAGATATAAAGACTCAAAACTGTAAATATTAATCTCTTAGCAAAATGGGAATACCTGGAATGATAGGACATGTTACAAGGTCATTTGGAATCAACTTTAATTCACTTTTACACCATAAAATAGTTCCAATAGGTATACAGTATATCTTCAAAATAACTAATATAATTGCTTTAAAATTAATATTTCATGAATTATCATGAGGTTAACTGATTTAAAAATTCTAATTACTTTATAGGTATTTATAATCCTTAAGTTTTCTTTTCCTTTTTAAAATACTTCATTATTTTTGAGATTGCAATGTAATTACAAGATTCTTCTGGTCTTTTGTTCCCCAAAAAATCCTCCCATAAGTCGTTCCTAGCCATAAATTCATGGCCTCTTTTTATTCCTAAATTTAAACTACTCAGTTTGTATGATGTTACTTGTATGTATGTATTCAGCACTGAGCAGCTGGTATTGGATAATTAATTAGCGAGCTCTTCACAGTTGGAGACTATTTTCTCTCTCTCAGCATTCCTAACTCTAAACTATAGTTCTTTGTATACTCTTGAGGCCTACTGGGATTTTCTTTGTGCACTTTGTCATGTCTATTGGTGTCGCCCTTCTTTGGACCATGTTAAGGCAGTCATATGGGTAAGACGTTGTGGGCATAACTTCTGATATTCTAGAACACACCATCTCATAGGAAAGGCCCTAATATTCTGCCTCTTACATTCTTTCTGCTCTGCTCTCTGCAATATGCTCTGAGATTTGATTGTGTGTGTCCTGGAAAGGTTGTACATGCAGCTACTGGTGCTAAGCTCAAAATCTCAACATTTGATTGTTTGTCATTTACACAGCACCTCTAGGATTTTAGTAGTTGACTGTGGCCCTCATTAGTGACCAACAGCTCTCTAGTTGTACTGAGCGAGCTGTACAAGGTGTACTTGATGAGAAGCAAACCAAACTCCGTACAAGAAACCTACCAAATTACTCAGTTGTAATATGTCATGGATATTGGAAAAAAACCTTCAATCACTATTTTTATAAAAATGGCTGTGGATTCCTGTTGTTATCTCTGTCTATTAAGTAGAGTTGACTTGATGAGGGTGATGACACTTCTAATTTTTCTGTTAAAAAGTATTGAATGCTATTTTAAGGAAAAATTAAGAGTGAAGTATAATAAAAGAAGTATAAATCAATAGACCCCAAATTCAAATGTTAATCTCTATGTAATATCTTTTTTTAAATTTTTTTTTATATTTTATTGAGAAAAGGAAAAATAAAGTTTCCACCTCCTCCTAGCCTCCCATTTCCCTCCCACTCCTCCCACCCTTTTCCCCCCTCCCCCCCACTCCCCTCCCCCTCCCTCTCCAGTCCAAATAGCAGTCAGGGTTCCCTGCCCTGTGGAAAGTCCAAGGTC
>NW_026067911.1:13684674-13699721 GCF_014885135.2 Alexandromys fortis | reverse complement strand
ATTTGTTGAAGATGCTTTCTTTCTTCCATTGTATACTTTTAGCTCCTTTATCAAAAATCAGGTGATCATATGTTTGTGGGTTAAAATTTGGGTCTTCTATGCGATTCCATTGGTTGACTTCTCTGTTTTTATGCCAGTACCACAGTGTTTTCATTATCGTAGCTCTGTAATAGAGTTTGAAGCCAGGGATGGCAATGCCTCCAGAAGATTCTTTATTGTATAGGATTGTTTTGGCTATCCTGGGTTTTTTGTTTTTCCATATAAAATTGATTATTGTCCTCTCAAGATCTGTGAAGAATTTTGATGGGACCTTGATGGGGATTGCATTGAATCTATAAACTGCCTTTGGTAGAATTGCCATTTTTACTATGTTGATCCTCCCAATTCAAGAGCAAGGGAGACCCTTCCATTTTCTGGTATCCTTTTCAATTTCTTTTTTCAATGCTTTAAAGTTCTTGTCAAATAGATCTTTCACTTCCTCTCTATGTAATATCTTTAAAACATGCATGAATTATATATTTTCAATTCTTATCTTGTTGTGAGGAGCTGCAGGCCACTTCCGTGCTGCCTCAGCTCTTGGCCACCAGCTAGCTCTAGCTTATGCCCCGAAATAATTTCACGGAAACTGTATTCTTTTATACACTGCCTGGCCCGTTATCTGTAGCTTCTTACTGGCTAGCTCTTACATATTAATCTAACCCATTTCTAATAATCTGTGTAGCCTATGAGGTGGCTTACCAGAGAAGATCTTAACCTGCGTCTGACTGGAGTGGGAGAATCATGGCGACTCCTGACTAAGCTTCTTTCTCCCAGCATTCTCTTCTGTTTACTCCACCCACTTATGTTCTAACCAATAAAATGGGACAAGGCAGTTTCTTTATTATAATTAACCAATGTCCTTCCTCCTTCCTTATCTATTTACTCTTTTAGGTCAACCAATAGATACTCAGTTTTTATCTATTTCTCATGTATCTTCTACAATTGTAAAATAGTGGATTAATGACTAATGCAAGGTAGCTGGCTTGAAAAAGTATGTCCTTTGGTTGAAGAGTTATGGGAACTTCATACATTTAATACGTGAACTAGCTAAAACAGAATATAACATAAAGAAGATAACCCTCACAGGACTGTCTACTAGAAACAGTGAACATGTGGTTCTGTAGGATGTTTTTTCCAAACATAAGATGAAAAAATTGAAAACCTAATGATTTCACCTGTTTTGTCTCTACAGATGCCTGATGTCTTAGTGCACCTGCACTCACGTGTACACACACACACACACACACACACACACACACACACACACACATATTCTTTAAAATCTCTACCAAATGTTACTAAGCCCTATTTTGTTGTGTAGTTATTGGTCATTCATGATGATAAGCAAAGTTTAATTTCAACATTTTCCATGCAATAGATATATGATCTACGTTCATATATTTTGACAATCGTGTCTATGAAGATTTGTATTTGTCTCATCACAATGAAACCATTTCAGACTTCATTTTAGTTCAAACATTTTAGACCTATGAAAGAGAAATTCTGCCATGCTTTATAAGATCAGATAACCTTTCTGACAATATATAGTTAACATCTAACTGATTTTAAAATTCAATTTGATTAAATTTTGTATAATGGAACAAAAAGAAAATATAAAATTTAACTTTAATTTTAAATTTAAAACTTTAAATCACTATTGAGCATTTGCTATGGATCATTGTCACTTTAAATATCAGTAACACAGCATTCATAGAAATTCTTAGCTAATGGGAAGAAACACTAATATGGGCTTATATTGTCCAATGGTGCAGGGACATATTTTTATTTTAGATTATGTGTGAATGGCCAAGAATTTTTCAAAGATAATCTTCATGACCTTTAGGGTGCTTAATTGTGATGACTCTTCTAGAGATTTAACCAAAAATAAAAATACAATTTAAAAATGGTGACAGTAACTTTGATTTTAACTGGCTTGAAAGGTTTTCATACCCTACTTGTTAGTAAAGTATCTGTTTTGATGGAGGAAAAGTAAATGGGCTTTGGGTCCTAGGCATGTCTTTTTATAATTGTTAAAGTTTAAGCTTTCGAATTTGTATCTTACTGTGATTTGGAATATTTTTTGTGTAGAATTATAGTAATGATTTTAGTTTCCTCTTTAACCACCCCTCCAGACAATATGAAGGCAGGAGCATTATCTTCCCAATTAGAGACTGTCGGAAGTGCAGGAAGTGGTCCCCAGGGCTGTGTTGCTGTACAGCCTCAGGCAAATATGAGTTGCTTGGGCTTTTCCTGTCAATGTTGGTTAGCAGCTATGTACTTTAAATTAATCCCCAGTCAAAAGACAAGGAAAAATTATAGAAGCATCTCACTAAGTGTAAGACAAGGATGTGGTCAAGGCTCTTTCTTTCTTTCTTTCTTTCTTTCTTTCTTTCTTTCTTTCTTTCTTTCTTTCTTTCTTCTTTCTTTCTCTTTCTTATGTGTTGTTCATTAATCTTTTCCTGGAAACAGAAGTTCTATAGTCGCCCCTGCTGCTGGTTGCTCTGAGTGAAAGTGATAACTGTTTGAATTAACTACTGGATTTTTGTATCTTGAAGAATTTTCATCTACATTCCCATTTCTTTTATCTTTTTACAGAATTTATTTACATTTTATCCTAGTTGCAGAATCTCCTGTCTTCTCTTCTCCCAGTCATTCCTCCGTAACCTTTCTGTTCCCACTCTCATCCGCATCCACTTTTCCTTCATTTCTGTTAGGAAAGGACAGGCCATCCATAAGTATCAACTGACAAGACAGCTCAGTATGATGAATAGAATCTCAAAAGGGAAGAAAAGAGGCAGAGACAGCTGAGGATCTCATTGTTGAGTCCAAAATGGTGACCAAGTTACACAACTGTAATGCACATGCAGGGGGACAAGGTCATTCCTGCACAGACTCCCTGGTTCAGTCTCTGTGAGTCCCTATGAGTAAAAATTAATTGATTCTGTAAGTTTTCTTGTGGTGTCTTTGACTCCTCTGGCTCCCTTGGCTCCTAAAATCCCTTTTCCCTCTCTACTGCAGGATTCCACAAACTATGCTTAATATTTGGCTGTGGATCTTCATCTGTTTCCATCAGTTTCTGGATGAAGCCTCACTGATGATAACTGGCCTATTTATTAATCTCTGTGTACAATAGAATATAGTTAGGCTTCATTACATTGTCATTTTTTTCTCCAGTCATGTTTAGATCTATATAAGCTTCTGGGTCATCCAACCTGTTGGTCTTGGTGCTACTTGGCAATGTCAAGTGTAGGCTTATTCTCTTGGTAAAGGTTTTAGTTTAGATCAGTCATTGGTTAGCCACTCTTTCAATCTCTAGGCCACTCTTACCCAGCACATCCCATAGGCAGGACAGACTATAGATCAAACGTTATGTGGCAGAGTTAGTGTCCCATCCCCTCATCTGGAAGTTTTGACTCGTCACATAGATGGCCAATTATTTCTAGGTGTCTTAGCTGAGGTCAACCTTGTAGTTTCCTGGGATATTCCCTTGCACCAGATTTTTGTTGACCTACAAAATACCCCGTTTCCAGTACTTTCTTTCCGTACTCTGTAGCCCCACCCTACCTACCTGATTTTTCCCGTTTTCATCCCTACCTGCCTACAATCCACTAACAAAATCTCTTCTATGTCAGCTTCCCAAGGAGATCCATTAGTCTACTCATAAAGTCTCTTTGTTACCTAGTTTTTTGGGGGGTCTATAGATTTTATCATGGATATCCTTTATTTTACTGATAATATCCACTTCTGAGTGAGTATGTACTATGTTTTTCTTGATCTGGGTTGCCTCACTCAGGATGATTTTTTTCTAGTGGCATTCACTAGTGGCATTCAAAGTTCCTAGTGTCCTTGTTTTTTTTTTTTTTAACAACTATTACCTGAATGTGTAATTGTACCACATATTCTTTATCCATTCCTAAGTTGAGGGGCATGTAGGTTGTTGCCAGGTTCTGGCTATTTCAAATAAAACTGGAAAAGGTTGAGGAAGTGTTCTTGTGGTATAATTGATGAGCAACCTTTGGTGATATGCAAAAGAGTGATATAGCTGGGTCTTGTGGTAGACTCATTCCCAGTTTTCTGAAAAACTGCCACGCTGATTTTCAACGTGGCTATACAAGTTTGTACTCTCATCAGCAGTAGAGGAATCTTCCCATTGCTTCACATCCTCTCTAGCATGAACTATCACTTGTGTTTTTGATTTTAGCCCTTCTAATAGGTATAAAATAGAATCTCAGATTAGTTTTAATTTACATTTTCCAGATGGCTAAGAACTTTGAACATCTCCTTTAGTATTTCCCAGCCATTTGAGATTCTTTTGTTGCTAGTTCTTTATTTAGATCTGTACCTTATTTTTATTTGTATTATTTGGTTTGCTTATGGCTAGTTTCTTCAGTTTTTTTTTAATACATTTTGAAAATCAACCCTCTATCAGATGTGAGGTTGTGAGGATGTGGTCCCATTGAATAAGCTGTCAATTTTTCCCTTTGATAGTGTCCTTTACCTTACAGAAACATTTCAATTTCATTAGGTCACAATTATTACGTGCTGATCTTAGTGTCTGTGCTATTGGTATCCTGTTTGGAAGCTGTGTCCTATGTCAATATAGTCAGGGCAATTTCACACTTTTGCTTCTATTAGCTTCTTTGTATCTGGATTTATGTTGAGGTCTTTGATCCACTTGTATTTGAATTTTGTGCATGGTAATAATCATGGTTCTATTTGCACTCTCCTACATGTTGACTTTCAGTTATTATGGCACCATTTATTGAAGGTGCTTTCATTTTCTTTTGTATTATTTTGGCTTCATTTTTGAAAATCAGGTGTCCACAGCAATGTGAATTTACAGCTGGGTCTTTGATTAGATTCCATTGATCCACCTGTTTTTTGTTTGTTTGTTTGTTTGTTTGAGACACTGTTTCTCTGTGTAGTTTTGGAGCCTCTCTTGGAACTCACTCTGCAGACCAGGCTGGAGTCATAGAGGAAGCAGAATTGAATTACATATATTGTATACATATATGGAATTACTAAAAAAATCATTAAAATACACAAAAAACATTATAATTAGAAAACACTTGACTGATTGAGCATAAACCTTTAAACACAAGTGCGAATTGATAATTTAATTGTTTACATAGCTCAATTATAGCTGTGATTTTTATCAAGTGTTGCAAATGAAATCTGTTAAGTCTCTTTTTTTTGTGAAAAACTTTCTGTAGGATCTGTGTTCTAGAAAGAAATCTGGTGTCTGTGTACGGAGTGTGCCGTTTCCAGTTATTTTAAATGATTCTGAAACCAAATGTAAAATCTAATTTTTCAATAGCATGGCCTTAGATGATATTTTGTTGGCCTTTAGCAGTAAGATATCAGCCTAATGAGGCAGCAGAAAATGTTGGGCATGTGCAGAGCAATCTGTTTCTAAAACACTGTTAGCTCTGTCTGTTTCAATAAATGGTCTTGTGTGAAGTCAAATATTTTACATTCAGTTTGGGTTCCAGATAGGTAGAGAATGCACTCTCCGCAGTGACCTTATATTGTATGAAGGAAAGTCATTTGTGTCGCAAGTGACAGAATCAAGGTGTTATTGATGGCTGAGTAAAGACCCTGATAACCCAAAATCTTTCCCTTTCTGCTTTCTGCTCACTTGTCTCTTCTTGTCCTCCAGTGGACTGTCTCAGAAAACCACAGTTCAATCACTGGCTGTAAATATAAGCTGACTGGGTGTTGACACCTTCTATGTATTGTGTGTCTACTTGTGGTGTACAATAAATTAGTTTGTTGATCAGATAAATGTTAAAGATTAGGGTTACATTTTCTTGATATAGAAAAAATAATGTTATAACAAATATATCTGCTTAATCTCTAATAAAAGCTTGATAAGTAGGAATATAGTGGAACTTATGTTTCTTCTGTAGGTATAAGTAATCATGAAGATAAAAGTATATTTTCAATTGGCTTATGTGTCCATTTTTTCAGATTCAATTTTCAACTTTAATATTCTAATATTTATTTCTTCATTCTTATTTTTGAAAGTTAGAAAAGAAACCATGAATTTATGGAGATTCTAAATGAACTGTCTCTATGACTGCAAAACAGCCATATTAACTCTTGCAAGAGAATATTTTGGCATATATCAAATTTATTATAAAGTTTTCAGATGATTTCCCTCTGCATATAATAAATTTTAAAATGCAATTTAGAAATCACACATGAAAAAGTGAATTTACTGGCAATCCCTCGAGGTAAAAGTATGTCTTGGAAAAATCATTTCAAATAAAATAGACTTCATTAATTGAAGAAAATAAATCCATCTACTAAAGAAACACCCCAAGTTCTAATGATTACAAATAATGAAATCTCAGTGGCCTCACATGATACATTTATAGACAAGGTTAATTTCTTGAGTGTTCTGAACACTAATAAATGGTAGACTAGAGAAAAGAATATATTAAGACACCAAGTTTCCAAACTGTCATGGGGAAATAGCATGGTTAATATTTTTCTCATTTTTTCTAATAAAACTCTCTTGAGTTGGCAAAGACGGAGTTGTAGGACTTCTGGACATCATTTGTTGCATACCAATAAAATCTCACTACTCTTTTTTTCTTGATTATGGATTCTCTAATATAATATTAGTAGATTAATTGAGGAGGGGATGAGGATGGAGATTGAAGAAAAAAATAAGAGGAAAATCAGCTAAAATTAAGATGCCTTTCAGGGACAATATGAAAAACTAACACAGTAAAATTTCCTAAAATATATACATGTATGATGGCAATTTAAATGAAACTACCAAATAAGGATAAGACAAAAGTCCCAACAAGCCATGTCTTGTCATCAAATGAAGATTTCAGTGTCAGGATTTATCTACTTGTAATTGAGTTGTTGATCAAAGGGGTCCAATGAGAATCCACAAACAATCCACGCTCTTGCCAAGATCCTAAGTTGCTCAACGCAAATGAAAAGCAAGACCCCATGGCGAACACAACACCTACATAGCTCATTGAACATGGAGATGCTATGCTGCTGCCTAAATAGATCTGGAACACCTACATTTTAGCATCTTTGGACTTGAAGGTATTCTATGTGCTACCAAAAGAGAAACAATAGATCATCTACAAACTATTTGATACACAGTGATGCACTGCCTGTAAAATATGATGGGGCAATGGTTGTACAAAACTTATATAAATAGCCAAAAAAATAAATTGTTTGACTTAATTCCTATTCCATGTGATGGAACCTATAGCAGACATGGTGTGGGTTAACTAGAACCAGAGACTAGATAACATGGTGCCCTAGGGTAAAACCAAATGTCTTGCTTATTTGATACACATAGGAGGCCTGCTTCTAACTGTATAGAAACAGAAGAAGAGAGGATGGGAATAGGAAAGAGAGAAGGGAGAGGAAAATGTAGTCAGGATGTAAAACAAATAAACTAATGAATTAAAAAAATTAAAAAAATAAGAAAAAATACAAATAAACCAGTGATAAAATGACTCCTAAAGACATTCCATAATACTCACAGGTCAGTGCCTTGCTCAGCCATCATGTGAAAAATATGGAAACAAACACAGAAAATCACAAATAGACATTATGCAAAGAGTGTGAGAGTAACGTACCTAAATGGGATGTCTTCACAAAATTTCTCCCTTAGAGATCAGGGAACTTCAAAAGAGGAAACTGAATGATTATAAGAGCCAGAGTGAATCAAGTCAGCAACAATACAAGAGCTTCTAAATCATCATAATCAAAGTATATGAACTCATAGAAACTGAAATTCTTTGTAGAGGATCTGCATAAGTTTACTGATATCATTTTATTTGCATAGATGTTATGACTTCCAGTTTAGTGTTTCTTTATGAGTGTACAAATTATTTGGTCGCTTATTCTTGTCTCTTCTCTTATGCTTTTTGCCTTCCATTTTTCTTTTTTATTCTCCTCTCTTTTGGTTTGTACAACTGCCATTTGATCCTACTTGTTTTATCTATTGCATTTTATTTTGCTGTATGTAGCACAATGAACAAAAACCCAGAGTCAGACATAGGGGCTCAAGCTGAAGATTAGAAAAGCAAACCAATCAAGCCACAAGAAGGTTCTTAACTCTAGCAAAGTTCAGAAAAACAAAGGGGTGATCCTGTCCTAAGCATGGCTGCGTATTGCAAAGCCACCCACCAAACCTAAGACTTTCATGAACTTTTGTCTCCTTCTGCCTTATACCACTCTCTGCCAAGCCATATCAATCCTGTCTCTACCTCCCTAGTGCTGAGATTAAAGGCTTGGGACTCCTAAGTGCTGAGTGAACCTTCGTGTGAGTTCTATTTCTCTTTTTACACAGGTCAAATCTTGTGTACCCAGGGTGGCCTTGAGACCTGGGGTAAAAGGTGTGTGCCACCACTCCTTGGCTTTTAGTGGTTTAGCTTTGTACTCTGATCTTAATGCAAGCTTTAATTATTAAAATACAAATAAAATATCACTATATTTCCCATTTAGTCTAAAATAAAAAGAAGGCTATAGCTAATATAAGAAAAACTTTATACAATGAGTACAATGACTATGTACAATATATACAGGCAATAAGTACATCAACAATGTCTAATACATTTGCATTTGACAAATTCAGAGAAAATACTCTGTTCTCGATCCTATATTTGTGAGTCCAAATTCTTGTACCTAATTTGCTTTCTATCATAACTTGCATTACTTTCCAAAACTTTCTTTTTTTGTATCACAATCTTATACACTTTACACTTCTTCAGTGAATTTTCTTTCTGAGTCTCATAAACAAGGAAAACTACAACTATAAATATCAAGTTTTCAACTCCCTCAGAAACCCAAGAAAGAAATAATATTAACTGAGTAAGCAGGAAGCACAAGCAAGTGACTTCCAAAAACATGTGAGAAGTGACAGAAAGAACTGGCTGCAGGGACAATCATTCAAAGTTCCTCACAACATTGGGCCCTTTTCAGCCTAAAGGCCTAGAATATTCGGTAGATCTTCTGTTAATCAGGATTTTTGAAGGACTGTCATGTCATTTCTTGAAAAAGTGTGGAAGTCACCCTTTTGTCTTCTGCTTGTGAAATTTGGATATTATACTGTCAGAAGATGAGGCAACAACATTTTTTTTTTGGCCAGTGACTTATTTTTGCCTCAGAGAAAGTAAACTCTATGTGAAGTTACTTTGATGTCCATTATCTTCTCAGAAATAGATTGGTGCTGCCAGGAGAAGACATGTGTCATTCTGAAAAAACAGAGCATATGTTATTAAAACATTTTAAGTGCCATAATCTGTAGATTTCTGAAGTGATTAAAGATCACCTGTATATCTAAAATATATCTCAATTTGACCTTGAAAGCATACACAATATGACTATAAGTTTAATTGTTATAGGAGAATAATTGCTAACTTGCATTTTTTTCATTTTCCTAAATACTTGGTAATAGTAACTTTCTAAAAATTTACATTGCATTGTTACATGAGCTGTATAGGTACAATGCCATGAAGTGTATGTACAGTGTGGTCTAACAAAAACAATCTCCATTTCCAGGCTTCTTTTAAATAACAAATAGAGGAGAATCTTCTAGTAATCTTTGACAACCATTTAGAGTTTTCTACTGAGCACTCAATTTGTATCTTCTAGGGTGTATTTTTTGTAAATCTATTTTATAGTCTAAATAATTAATATACTCTCTTCTTTGAATTTTTATAGGAACAACTTGTAATCCCCAAAAAGGCACTTTTTTACTTCTTTAATCATTATTTATATATTATCTACACTTAAATCAAATAGTAAAATGTCATCCATGTAATTGTAAGATATAGACTGAGGAAATTAATTATGTATCATTTTCAATAGGTGCCACACAAAATATTGGCACTTAGTGAAGTTATTTAACATTACCTGTGGGAGAATCTTCTATTGATATCTCTTAGCAGGCTGAGAATTATTATAGTAGATACTGTGAAGGCAAATTTGCCTCTGTCATTTTCTTGTAAAAGCATAGTGAAAAAAAAACAATCTTTTAAGTCAATAACTATTAAGAGGCTATAGAGAAGTTAGGCAATAGAGAAGGCAAAGGAATGCCAGATTATAGAGAAGCTATTGGCAGAATTACCTTCTTAACAGTTCTTAGCTATGTTACCATCCTCCATTTTCCAGGCTTCTTTTAAATAAGAAATAGAGGAGACTCTCCAGGGCTAGTTTATTCTTAAATATGCTGAGCATTTTGTTGCACTTCTATCAGCTATTCTAAAGCCTCATTTAATTTTGATAAGTGATATTTATCCAGAAAATCATCCATTTCCTTCAAGTTTTCAAATTTTTTGGAGTACAGATTTTCGAAATATGACCTGATGGTTCTCTCTCTTTCCTCCATGTCTTTTATTATTTCTCTCTTTTCATTTCTGAATTTGTTAATTTATGCCACGCACCACGCCCCCGTGTCTGTGCTCTGTGTGCTGGCACCCAGTTTGTGAGCTTCGGGCAAGGGGGCTGGAGGTTAAAATACACAGACACACACAGACAGAGAGACAGCGACATGGGTCATCCTTGAATCCCCCAAGAATGCCCCCTTTATTGTGTTCAGGGGCAGATTATATCGAGGTAGCCATGCCCCAGCCAAACCCACCAGAAACCACTCTCCTGCCACTAGGAACTCCTGAAGGTCTCGTGCTCAGAGCAGCTGTAGGCACTCAGATCAGGGGATTACAAGAAATTCAGGATCTGGGGCCTCAGTGCTCCCAACAAATTTAGATATTATCTCCCTGCCTTTTGGTTATTTTGGATAAAGTTTTATCTATTTTCTTGAACCAACACTTTGTCTCACTAATTTTTTTGTACAAGGGCAGCCTCATATGAAAAAGAAACACTTGTAAAGCTTAAATCATATATTAAACCCAACACACTAATAGTGGGAGACTTTAGCGCTCCCCTCTCACCGGTGGACAGGTCAGTCAGACAAAAAATGAACAGAGAAATAAGGGAACTAACAGATGTTACGACTCAAATAGACTTAACAGACATCTATAGAATACTCCATCCAAACAGAAAAGAATATACCCTTTTCTCAAGCACCCCATGGAACCTCCTCAAAAATTGATCACATAGTCAGTAGCAAAACAAACGTCAACATATAAAAAAATGGAATAACCCAATATATCTTATCACATCACCATGGTTTAAAACTAGAAGTCAACAGCAATACTAATTCCAGAAAACACACAAACATATGAAAATTAAACAATGCTCAACTGTATCGTCAAAGAGTCAAGGAAGAAACAGAGAAATTAAAGGCTTCCTAAAATCTAATGAAAATGACCACACAACATATCCAAATTTATGGGACACAATGAAAGCAGTGTTAAGAGGAAAGTTTATAGCACTAAATGCCTACATAAAGAAGCTGGAAACATCCCACACTAGTGGATCAACAGAACATTTGAAAACTTTAGCAAAAAAAGAAGCAAACTCACCAAAGAGAACTAGATGGCGGAAAATAATCCGATTGAGAGCTCTATTTTATTATTACCTCTTAGAAGCCTGTTCTTTTCTAATGGAGACGAAAAGGGAGTAGATTCAGATGGGAGATAAGATAGGGAGAAACTGGGTGGAATATGGGGAGGGGAAAGCATAATCAATATTTTATGTGGGAAAATATGCTATTTTTAATAATAAATGGTTGCAAAATAAAATAGAATAAATTACCTATATACTCTCTGCCATACCATAGAAATATTAAATTAAAAGAAAAAATAAGCTAATGAAATATGAAATACTATATATTTAATATTTATTTTTTGTTGGGGTTTTGACTGAATGTATGTATACTACATGCATAGAGAATGTGCAGAGGCTTGAAACAAGGATCTGATCTCTGAAAACACAAATGGTTTGGAAAAAACCTATAATGATAACCATTTATCTGTTGATGATGATCTAGACTATTTTCAGTGACTTGCTGTAGGAAGAGAGCTTCTGCATTCAAAAGCATGCAAATGTCTCCATGATAGAAAATGGTTATGTATACACATATAACCAAAAAAAGATACTGTATGATACATGTTACAGGTGTGAGGATATAGTTAACAAAAAATTTAGAAAACTCCTCTGAAGAAATAATAAATTTTAAGCTGATAAGTATGCTCATTTATTCTAAACTAAATGTAGATGTGAAAAAGTGATACATATACACAATGGAATTTAGAAACTGTACAGAAAAATAAAGAGTTGAAAGTCTTAAACAAAATGACCTAAACTTCATGATTTCTGTCATCTTTTAATCTTAGCCTAAAATGCATACATGGCCATGAATGTAGATCAACTCAAAAGATTAGAATTTATTCTAGATTATCCATCCTATAAAGAAAATATAGGATTTGAAAGATGTTAACAAATTGTCTGGAGAGGTAATAGGCATAATTGGGGACAGTGAATTTAAAGAAGCATGTTTTGTTTAGAAAATGCTATAATGATATCTGCTACACTCTATTCAAATATAATAACATGGTTTTAAAATGACTCTGACTGCTGACTGAAGGGAAGCACAATGAGGACAGTGAGCTCCTGGGATTTTTCCCTTTTTTAAAGTTTGGAAATATATTTAGCATGAATGAGTTGACTATTTCACTACAAATAATTCACGGAGCAAAAGGTGATTGTGTAGACTACAGGCCATTTTTATTAGTAAGAAAATAAAGAATCACATAAAATCTTATCTAGGATTTTAAGAAATGCAAGTTTTCAGGTTAAATATTTTTGGATCTCCATTTCACACAAAAAGGTTCAAAAGCAGAGACCAGTTATAGATGTACAATTCTATTTCTTTGAAGACTGTTATCAGTAAAACACAAATCCTTCAAAACCAATTTCTAGATAAAGGTCTGTTCAGAGATTAAGATTTGGCCTGCCAATATTCTTAAAGAAATAATGAATATCTAAAAATACGTTAGCGATTTCAAACCTAGAAGATACTGTATCTTGAAATGAACTATTCTTATTATTCAATATTTTACTTAAAAACTCAACTTTTCTAAATTTTTTATATTAAAACAAATTTAAGATATTTCTATTTTTACTTTTACTTCTTTCTGTTCTTTGAAAATTTTATGCATGTAGACAATGAAGCTTGGCTCTATTTACACCCACTCCAACCCACTAACTCATTTAGAAAGCTTTCACATCATATCTATCTACCAAATTATTGTCCCTTTCTCCCCTTAGCATACAGACACCATTAGCAATATTCATGTGATAATGGTTCTGCGGTCATACAATGAGACATTGTTAATTTAGTGATGGTCATCTCCCAAAGAAGAGTGACTCTTTCTCCTCAGGCGTCCATATAGTGCCACAGCTTCTCAGCTCTTAGGGTCTCTGAAGCCTTTTCTACCTCTATGCTAGAAACTTTAACTGCTTTGACTTTGTAAAGGTTCTGTGAAGGCAATGCCATTTTCAGTAATTTCATATATGCCGTACCAAGTCCAAAGCAATCCCTAGCCCCTAAAGACAGTTGATCCCACCAAGAAAACAGCCTGAGCTCAGTAATCTAGATCAAAGTTGCAACATTCTTCAGGAACCTGTGAGACTGACCTGCCTGCCAGAATAGTCCACTTCCCTTGGTGTATACCAGTGATTACATATCAAAGTCCAAAGCTAACCTCCAGGGTCCTCAGGTCTCAAGTAACATGTACCTTTGATGAATATCAAAGTAGCTTCCTGACCCTTCACATCTCCCAAGTTCCTTCTTCTCCTTTTCACCATGGTACATCCCAGGCTGTTCCAAATTAGTTCTCACTCTCCTAGAAAGAGGTGCTGCTCTCTTATAATGGCAAGGTCCTCATGCCCTACCCCTATCTGGATAATCTCACCTTCTCTTATTCTCCCCTGCTTCTCTCTCTCCTATTCTCTTCTATGGCTTTTCTCCAATATTTTTCCACTGTAATTTCTGTTTCTGAGTAGTGTAGGAGTTTCTTCTTTCTATGTACTTCTTTCATTGGTTGAATAAAGAAACTGCCTTGGCCTTTTGATAGGGCAGCCCTCAGATAGGCAGGAAGACAGAACAGAATTCTGGGAAGAAGAAAGACACCATGCTTCTCCTGCCCAAGACAAATGCTGATTCGACTAAAGCCACAGTCAAGTGGTGATACACATTAATAGAGATGGGTTAATCAAGATGTGAGAGTTATCCAAGAAGGGACTGGAGATAATGGGCCAGGCAGTATTTCAATGAATACAGTTTCTGTGTAATTATTTCGGATGTAAGCTAGCTGGGCAGCTGGGACAAAAAGCAGGCCCACTCCTCTCTCATACAACATCTGAGAGATATCCCTTGCCATGACCAGGCTGATTTTGACTCTCTCAAATGCCTCTGTCTATTCTCTCTGTCATGTCTACAATAAAAAACCTCCTCAATTATGGAGTAGTATTTCTGTGCTTACTTTACACTACACTTTGCTTACATGTTATTTCCATAGCAAGCACAAAAGAAAGAATTTCATCCTCTGGCTCTTGCAGTCTTCCAATCCACTTTGCCAGATATATAATATTCTTGTTAAGACTGAGTAATTATACAACTTTTTCAGTCCTGGAAATGGTTTTGGACTTCTACAATAACTGCAAACCACTACAAGAGGTAGATTCACCGGACAATATGAAAGCAGCCCAAATCAATGGATCTGAACATAATATGAAGAGAATACTTTGAAAAAAAAAAAGTAGAGGGGCTACTCTGCCCGATACTTCCTCTCTCTTCCTATCCCACCCAGCTTGCATCCACAACCCTCTCCGCCCCCTCCGTCTGACCCCCTTCCCTCTTTGACCACATAACATCTCCCAGCCCAGCCTGTTTGGGCTCTAGGACCGAATCCGAATCGGCAGGGCAAACGGGAGGGTGCTAGCTCCTTTGTCCCCACTAGCCTGCCTGCAGCAAGCTAGGTAGGTCCTTTGTTTACGAGACACCTAGCAGCAAGGAGTTCCGGTCCAGGCACCAGGAGAGACATCACTGGGGTGAGTGA
>NW_026067911.1:13630682-13678769 GCF_014885135.2 Alexandromys fortis | reverse complement strand
GTGCACCCACCCACTGAGACAGTGGGGCTGATCTATTGGGAGCTCACCAAGGCCAGCTGGACTGTGATTGGAACAGCATGGGATAAAACCGGACTCTCTGATCATGGTGAACAATGAGGACTGATGAGAAGCCAAGGTCAATGGCAAGGGGTTTTGATCCTACTTCATGTTCCGGCTTGGTGGGAGCCTAGCCAGTTTGGATGTTAATCTTCCTACACTTGGAGGGAGGGGGGAGGACCTTGGACTTTCCACAGGACAGGGAACCATGACTGCTCTTTGGATAGGAGAGGGAGGGGGAGAGGAGTGGGGGGAGGGGGAGAAGAGAGGGGGGAGGGGGAGAAGAGTGGGGCAGGGGGAGGGAAATGGGAGGCTGGGAGGAGGCGGAAACTTTTTTTTCTTATTCTCAATAAAATAAATAAAAAAGAAAAAAAATCTAAACCCTTCTATAATCATAAGTAAAACTGGCCCATAAATTCAATTTTTTATACTTCTTTTTTTCTATTTATTTCTGTAATGTTGTGAATAAAAATAAAATTGCCTGAAAAAAAAAAGTAGAACTGTTATACAACTACATCATTAAGAAAATATCATTAATAGTTTTGCCTTAAGAGTTAATGACTTGCCTACTCATGGTGTTTGTCTATGTTTACAAGTACCAGACATTAACAGCCTCCTCAATGAGCCTCAAATCCCCAAAACACAGTACTTAGCTACCCCATAAACAGTTGTAACTCTTATAACAGTAGGTATATCTTGCTTGCCATGATGTTATAGCATTTATGATCTAGCATTGGTGAAAACCTCTAATGTATGTTATCTCCTACAACCTTCAAAGTGACTTTCAGCACTATGAAAACTTTTATAAAGAAAGGAATTTCCTGGACATTTCCAGATTGATGTATCTGTCCTTCAACTAAAGTGTTCATTATCTTCATCAAAAGAGTTGTGTCATCTAGTTATAGCCATTTTTCTGCAAGTCATTTCCCAGACACCATCGCTCTATTCCATGCCTGGACTTCCCTGCACAAAGTATTCTCCATTTTCTGTTTTCATTTAACCTCTGTTTTGCTCTTTCTCCTCTATGAATTCACCTCAATGGCAAATTTCGAGTTTTCCTATTTCCACATATTTGTCTTTGGAAGCTTGGTTGACTTCAATCAGTGTAAAGTTTTCCAGTTCCATTCACTTTCAAATTCCATGATTTAATATGGCTTACAACATTTAATAAGTAAGAAGCCATTGTGAGAATGTGACACATTGTCATTATGTACTTATCAGTTGGGTAGTTTCTTAGGTTGGTTCCAATTTGTTTTAGAACTTCTAATAAATAAATCAGCCATTGATCTATTTATGAAAATAGTAATTGTTTTAAAAAATTCAACATCAAGTTGACTCTATGGAAGGCCTTACCTTCTGATGGAGAAAAAGAAGGAATATATCAGGGGATAGAAGGGAGATGGGGGGAATGGTAAGAGATGAGAGAGGGTAAACGGGTAAACTGTTTCTGGTATGCAAAATTAATTAATTAACTAATTAATTAAAAATAAGTTGAGTATCAGAGATAGTTCGCTGAATAAGGTGCTTGCTACATAAGCCAGAGAATTTGAGTTCAGATCCCCAGTTCCCATTAATAAAGCAGGACGTGTATAAGACTAAGTGACTCCAGCACTCTTGAGTAAGTTAGGCATACTGATGGAAATCACTGAGTAATTAGCTACACACTGAGCAAGAGGTCTAGTGTGAGACTCTGACATTAAAAATAAGGTAGATAATGATAGACAAAGACTCCCAACATTGATCACAGACCCCCCCACATGCATAGAGACATGCGAGCACATGAATAGCATATACATAAACCCACATACAAATTGGCTTTATATTAGATCATATCTGATACAATAACATCCAAAGAATCCTGAACAATATTTTTCTTGTTAAATCTAATTACAGTAGGCTTACTAGTATAGTACATTGTCATGGCCTGACATATAAGAAAATACTGAAATAGTATAAAATATATTACTACATGAAAGCACATTCATTGTTCTTTGGAGAAAATGAATAGATTTCTCATATAAAAATAGGTGCATAAAATTCCATCCTTCTTTGCTCTCATTAAAATTTCACTTACATATGTTTAAATGGTTATGAATTAGATAAGCAAAACTTTAGTTTCAGAATCTTAATATTGATAAACTTCATTTTAGTTTAGACTGTTAATTACTATGTTGAAATTCTATGGGGAAGAAAACATTTATTTGGCTTGCACTTTTACATCATCCTCCAATGGTAAAGGGAGTCAGGACAGAAACTTAAATCTGGAGGCAGAAGTTTATGCAGTGGTCACGAAGGAGTGTTTTTTACTATTTTGTTCTCTATGGCATTCTCAGCCTGCTTTCTTACAGAATCTAGGAACAGCAGCTCAAGGATAGCATCACCCACGACGGGCTGAATCCTCCCTCATCAATCAATAATTTAGAAATGCCCTGTTGGCCTACCTATAGCCTGATTTTATAGAGGCATTTGTTCAACTGAAGTTCCCTCCTCTCAGATTACTATAGCTTGTGTCAAGTTGACATAAAACTAGGGAATGAAGAACAGAAAAGTAAATTGGGTATATTTTTTTATCTTCCACTATTTATTCATATGTAAGTTTCAAGCAAATTTTCATTTATCCTTTATGTTTTTAATTTCTCTCCCTTCCTTTTACCAATTTCTCTTTGTTTTCATTTTTATTATTTAGATACAATTTCGTAGTTTATGAACATGAGCAATCTTGTAGTTTTTCAATAAACCTGCAACTGTATCAAATCAAGGACCCAATGCCTCAAAGTTTCTTTATAATTACTGAGATATTGTAAGAGAAAGAACAGGTACTACTTTGTAGAAAATTTTAAATTTGAGTTTGTTTTCTTTTTTTTTAACTTTAAGATGAATCATACTGGGAACAGTTGATTTGTTCCAATATAAGAGCTATTTTTTTTAATCATTTGCAAGAATGGAGAAAAGATTTATTTACCCAATCCTTTTCTATACCCAAGATGATCCTGGACACACTCAATGATTCACTAAAATGATATAATTAAAATTAAGTTTTATTAGCCATTCTATCTTTAGTTGCATTGAGTAACAGCTTGATAATTTTATTGGGTAGTGAAGTAATGGCTTTTTAATGTATGATAAATTCCAGACCTTTTAGTACTTTTGACTGCAGAAATAGCCTTCAGCATTAATTCTCTTGAAGATGAAATACCAAACTGAAAACATCTTATACCATTTGTACACTTCTGTGCTAGAATGGAGTATACAATATACTTTAGATACCCAGCATTTGAACAATGGAGTAGAAAGTAAACCCTAAAATAGAACTTCTAAGCTTAAAATTATGTACAGTCGTTCAATTCCACAACTAAGAACCCAAAGCCTTGACCTCATAAATGACATGTAAGCTGTTCCTTTCAAAATATAGGAGTCACAACCCTTTGGCGGATTATTGTTTGTGAGATTCAATTGATAATTTTTCTGTAACCCAGAAAGTTATTTCTGAACACAGCTTTATATATACAGTTTATCTGGCCTTCCATTTAAGATAACTATAGAGCATTTATAATTCAAACTGTAGCACAGTGCAGACAGAATTACTGTGAATCACATGCTTTACTGTAGGTACATTTTTCTACACTGCGGTAGCACATTTCTATCAAAACACTTAGTTCACCGAGCTGCAATAGATCTCTTCTTCTGTTCCCATAAAATAAGAACAATTTGATTTTTTCTTGGTATCTCTGACTTGTAATTAAGTACATTCTGTACTTAGAATCAGTTTCTTTTTTTATTTAATGGTGAATATTGAGCACCTTCTAAATAACCCTTCCAAACCTTTTTCTTTCTTTAATAGCTTAGATTCTCTGATACTTCATAACTCAGTATCATAATCTAAGTTCTATCCAATACACCAATAAAATATCTTTGTACTCATTTTCTTAGTCTTTTCTAGATTTAAGTAATTAATTAGTTTTATTAGCATGAATAGATATACATTTCTTTCCTGAATTTAAAACCACCAGCAAATTCTAAGTAACCATTCCCTTCACATATGCTATAACATTATCAAAGAATATTTTATTCCAAAATTAAAGTTTCAAACATATAATTTCTTTTATTAATCAATTTTTCTGTTTTGATCTAAAATGTTTTTTTTTTTTGGTATGATATTTGCATGGTACTTATTTACTTTGGATTTCATTTTCAGGAAGCATTGATATCTATACTTTACTTCCATTTTATTCAGATCCTTCTCAGTAAATTCATTTTTGAATCAAAGTTTAATATTTCATCAATATCTCTTTAATATTTCTACAGTGGTATTGTTTCCAACAATACTCAGATGAAACATTAAAATGTAATTCTAGAGAATCATTTATCTTTTATTCTATAAGGTACAGTGTGTGTGTGTGTGCGTGTGTGTACTAAAAGATCTGTAAGGCATACTTTTGTTAATGTTCCTCTGTTACTAGGATAATAATATTAATTCTTTGCTTCTTTTAGTATTATTTTCAGGTTGGACTTATAATTTTCGAAAAAGGTAAAAATAAATTTTAAATTTAGAAAAATGATATCAAAAATTACTATTTGATAAGTAATTTTGCTCATATTCCCTTTATAATTTGCTTTACAGATTTAAAAAGTGATACCAATTGAGTTACCAAGATTGCTAACTTAATGGATTACTCTAGTGATTCATTCAATTCCTACATATATTCTTATGCTTAAAAATATAAATGGTTCAAATATTTATAGTTTTCATTATTTTCCCATAGTCTCAGTACTATACCCATTTAACAAATAAGTGAGTCATAAATACTTTTTATATATTCATCATCTAGTAGTTCCATGATGAATCATACTGAACTTTACAATATCTGTTACAGAGCTACTAGTGACATTGGTTTAAAATGCTTAAAATCTTTGTCTTTTACAGTTATCCAAATATCAGGAACTTCTTTTCATATCCTAAATGAAAATTGATTATATTATAATATTACAGTTTGTTTAGTATAAATCATTACATAAAAATTGATATTTACATAAATATTGCAGTTGTTGAAACTGGATGATGAAAATATATAATTTATTTTAGGAAGTACAAACACATTGGTATGGAACTCCATCTGTCCCAAGAACTTAGTCATGTCAAAATAATTTTAATTCTTGACTATTAATTTTAAGAGTATTGAACATAATTTATAGTATTTCTAAAATTGTATCATCAGGTTTGTTGTTATTTTTCTCCATTAAGTGAATAAGACAAGACTCTTTAGATAATTTAACATTTAGTGAAACTACAGTCTCATGACCAGGAAAGTTCAGTAAATGTTTTTTTTTTTTTTTTTTTTTTTTTTTTGCATCCCTTTACTACTGTGAAATAAGAAACTGTATGTTAATTTCTATTACAGTTAATTTCAAGTATGAATAAAATATTAATATAATAATGCAGTGTAATGAAATAATACATGACAAGAAAGTTCAGAAGATAAACCTATTCATTTCTCTGTAAGAACCATATATAAGTAGCTATTTGGTATTACAAGCAACTTAAACTTATTTTGATCATATAAATGGTAATAAAACATGACTCAAAAACTTCTAAGGAAAAAATATAGGATAAACATGTGTCAAAATCAAGAAAGAAACAAATAAAATAAACTTAGAACCTTAAAATGTCTTGTAGAATCCTATAAACTAACCACTATTAATATGCATTTAATTAAGTTGTGGTGCTTTATATTGTCTGCCTGTATTCATGTTTCACGTGTCCAAAATAATTCTATTTATATGTCATTGATATATAAATTCATGTGTCATTATGTAATAATTATGTGCAAATGTAAAATCAAAAAAATGATTAGAAGTTGGTCATGTAGGGGGTATATACGGTCAAGGAACATTTTACAAATGAACACAAATCTTCAACCCTCCCACAAGGTCCACGTGCTCCCTATTTACTCAGGAGATCTTGTCTTTTTCTACTTCCCATGTAGATTAGATCTATGGATGTCTCTCTTGGGGTCCTCATTGGTGTCTAAGTCCTTTGAGATTGTGATTTTTGGGCTGGTTTTCTTTGCTTTATGTTTAAAAATCCTTATGAGTAAGTACATGTGATGTTTGTTTTTCTGTGTCTGGGTTTCCTCACTCAAAATTATGTTTTCTTGTTTCATCCGTTTTCCTGAAAAATTCAAGATATTTTTTCTGCATTGTAGTACTCCATTGTATAAATGTACCACATTTTCCTTACCCATTCTTTGGCTGAGAGGAATTTCAGTTGTTTCCAGGTTCTGGCTATGACAGACAATGCTGCTATGAACATAGTTGAGCACATGTCCTTGTGGCACGATTGAGCATCCTTTGGATATGTACCCCAAAGTGGTATAACTGGTTCTTGAGGAATGTTGTTTCCTAATTTTCTAAGAAATCACCATACTGACATCAAAAGGGGCTGTACCAGCCTGAATTCCCACCAGCAATGCAGATGTGTACCATTTTCCCCATAACCTCCCCAGCATAAGTTGTCATCAGTGTTTTGATCTTGGCCATTATTACAGGTGTAAGATTGAATCTCAGAGTTATTTTGATTTGCATTTCTCTGATGACTAAGGAGGGTGAACATTTCCTTAGGTGTCTTTCAGTCTTTTTAGATTCCTCTGTTGAGACTTCTCTGTTTAGGTATGTACTCCATTTTTATTGTATTATTTGTTCTTTTGATGACCAATTTCTTGAGTTCTTTGTATATTTTGAAGATCATACCTCTGTCTGATGTGGGGTTAGTAAAGATCTTTTCCCACTCTGTAGGCTATAGTTTTTCTTGTTGACTGCGCCATTTGCTTTACGTAAGTTTTTTTTTTTTTTCAGTTTCAGGAGGTCCCATTTATTATTTCTCTCATTGTCTGTGCTTCTGGGGTTATATTTAGGAAGTGTTCTCCTGTACCAATGCATTCAAGTGTATTTCCCACTTTCTCTTCTATAAGTTTCAGTGTGGATGGCTTTTTTTAAGGTCTTTGATCCATTTGGACTTGAGTTTTGTGCAAGGCAATAAATATGGGTTTACTTTCATTAAACTACATGTTGATATGCAGTTATGCCAGCACCATTTTTAAATATGCCTTCCTTTTTCCATCTGATATCTTTGCTTTTTTTGTCAAAAATCTGGTGGTTAAAGGTACGTGGATTAATATTTGGTTCCAATAGTCCTCCTTTTAGTTCTTATGCCAACACCAGGCTGTTTTCAGTCCTGTGGCTCTGAAGTAGAGTTTGAAGTCAGTGATTGTGATGCCTCTAGAAGTTCTTTTATTGTAAAGTATTGTTTTGGCTCTTCTGGATTTTTTATTTTTTATTTATTTATTATTTTTGCTTTTCCATATGAAGTTGAATACTGTTCTTTCAAAGTCTGTGAAAAATTTTGCTGGGATTTTAGTGGGCATTGCATTTGCTTTTGGTAAGATTGCTATGTTTACTATGTTAATTTTATTTATCCAAGAACATGGGAGATCTTTCCACTTTTAGGTATCTTCTTCAATTTCTTTTTAAAGATTTAAATTCTTATCATACAAGTCTTCTATTTGTTTGGTTATCATTACTCCGATATATTTTATGATATCATTTTTGACTATTGGGAACCAGATTAGCAAATTAAATAGAACTATAACTGCTGAGCAAATAGAAATATTCATCAAAAGTCTCCTAACCAAAAAAAAAAATCCCAGGACCAGATGGTTTCAGCTCAGAATTCTACAAGATTTTCAAAGAAGAACTAATACCAATACTCCTCAAATTATTCCACACCATAGAAACAGAAGGAATATTACTAAATTATTTTTATGAGTCTACAATTACTCTGATATCCAAACCACAGAAAGACATTACTAAGAAAGAGAATTAAAGACCAATCATACTCATGAACATTGATTCAAAAATACTAAATAAAATACTGCTAAATCAAATCCAACAACACATCAGAATCAAAATCCACCATGATCCATTGGACTTCATCTCCGAGATGCAGGGATAGTTCAACATACAAAAATCTGTCAACAAAATCCACCATATAAACAAAATGGAGAATAAAAACCACATCATCTTTTTAGATGCCAAACAAGCTTTCTACAAAATACAACATCTTTTCATGATAAAGGACTTGGAGAGAGCAAGGATACAAGGAACATACCTAAACATAATATAGGCTATATACAGAAAGCCAACAGCCAACATCAAACTAAATGGAGAGAAACTCTGAGTTTTCCCACTGAAATCAGGAACAAGACAAGGTTGTCCACTCTTTCCATATCTATTCATCATAGTTCTAGCCAGAGTAATAAGACAACAAAAGGAGATCAAGGGGGTCCATATTGGAAGAAGTCAAACTCTCACTATTTGCTGATGATACAATAGTTTATATAAGCAACCCCAAGAATTCTACCAAGGAACTTCCACAACTCATAAACACTTTCAGTAATGTAGCAGAATATAAGATTAACTCAAAAAATCAGTAGCCTTCCTATACACGGATGATAAAATGGCTGGGAAGGAAATCAGATAATTGTCTTTTTGTGTCTATGTTACCTCAATCAAAATGATGTTTTCTAGCTCCATCCAAGTCAAGTTTAAACAGTTCAAGTCTCACAATATTGCATTGCTAAGTGAAAAGCAAAGCTAATTTACACACCTGAATTTTCTAAATCTTCACCAAGTGCTCTTTCACATAACTCCAGATGTCTTGTCTGAAGTACAAGCACTTAAATTAAGAAGTGATCAGGAGAATTTCATCCATGGTGTGGTAAATTTCTGTACAAACGTGATCTCAGTCATATGTGAATGTGACGAGAAAAGACAGTAACATCATTTATCTTCTTTCTGTTATGTATGAACACATTTAATGCAGTTTTATATGCTATTAGTTAAAAGTTAGAAGCTATAACATATGTCATTAGTTATATGAATGTATGTTCTACATAAACAGTTTCATCTAAAAGGCAATAAGTCTCCACCACATTGCTTTTCATTATTTAACAGTGGTTCTCAAACTTCCTAATGCAGCAACCCTTTAATACAGTTCTAATGTTGTGGTGACCCCCCCCTAACCATAAAACTATTCTCTTTGCTTGTTCATTACATTAATTTTGCTATTGTTATGACTTGTAATATGAATATTGGTGGTTTCTAATGGTCTTAGGATTCCCCCTGTGTAAAGATGCTGATATAGAGAATATTCTGGCTCCTCATATATGTATCTGTCCATATACATATATCAATACAGAGTATAGATGGGTCAATGAGATTTTGATGATCATTCCCTGATGTTGTGAGTGGAAACCCCCTTTTTGATTCATAAAAACAAATCACATTTAATCAGAAAGATTTCTGCTTCATTTTTTTGGTTTGATTTCATAAGAAACAGCCAACACCCAGCACTTCTTTTCCATTTGTCCCATACCACAAATTTTTTTCTTGTCAAATTAGACCTTTCTTGTGAATTCTTAACCTACGAAATATAAGAGGGACGAGAGAAAAGCAGCATTTTCCAATTAATGCATTATTTGAATCCGGAATTATGGTGACAGTCACCACATCCTGCTCTAGTTTCATAGTTCACGAATTATGATTTCCGCAAAGAATTTCACTCTAAATGTTGCGTCTGCTGTAACAGAGATGCTACATCTTACAAAACTACTCTAAGCTTGCAGGTGTTTCCTCCATAAATCATGATTTACCTCATTGTACTTTAATATAATAGATCAGACTTCTTCTGAACAATAAGACTTATGACAATTATAGTACTTTTATGTATTCAAAAATCCATCATCACAATTTATTATGCAAAGAACCTTGGTTAAGATCCTAGAAGTTGTAGCTGAAATAAGTATCCTTTTAAAAAATGATTTAAATGTTAAATTATGCAAAAGAAATGCATAGTCGAAGAAAGAAAACCAGCTAAGCAAAGGTGTATTGGGGAATTCTTATTTCAGACTGCTGACATAGGAAAGAATTTAAACAATAGATCCAAAGTTTCATCATTTAAGACAAGAGAGTGGCATGTTGTTATTACATAAGTGTATCAGTGTGGGCTGAGCTAAATACTTGAGATAATGGTTGAGAAGCCAGTCAACATTTGGAGACCAATATACTGCAAATGAAGGCTGTTGAAAATATCATCAGTATGATCCAGAACAGAGGAGTGTGGAGAACTGCAGAGCCCTATATAGGACACTGAAGTCTTGCCAACTTAACACTGGCATTAAAGCAATTACCTTAACTATTTATTCTCTTCCATTATGAGGACAGTGTAGAAACATTCTTTAATGTAATGCTATGTAATTAGACACTTTCTATTTTACTGTTTGAATTGTTACTAAGGAGTTAGTTTTGATCTCTGATGCTCAAAGCTATTTCCAGACTTAAGTTGCCTTTGTCACAGTATAGCTCACCTTCTCAACAGTCATTAAACCAGATATGTTCTTCTGTGTCAAGACATAAAATTAAATATATAACTATAGATTATGATGAACTTTGAAGAGAAGTAGATGTGCAGGGAAGGAAAACTAACAGATAATAATAGCTAGACTAAAATACATGTGGACACACATGTGTATAAGAGCATTATAATTTTGTGCATCCAATTGTGCAGGGCTAAATGACTGTTTATTGCAGAGTGCTGTATCACACACAGGAAGAATTAAAGTCATCTGGCCATTCTGAGAGTGGAGAAAATGCAACGTTTAGTAAATTCAAGGAAAAAAAAAACAGATGTTAAATGCAGGAAAACTATGGTAGGTGGATACTGCAAAATAGATCTTTTCTTTTAATCATTTATATACTTATTAATGATGTTGTCATTTTGGTCTTTTATATAAAAAAGGATAAAATACGGTTTTCAAATGGCAACACACATCACTTCAAGAAAATTATTTAAATGATTGTGAATGGAATGAAAGTAGCAAGAGTAGAAAAATGTGTAGGAGGCACATTAATAGACTACTGAAGTCAGGAAATTAAGTTACTTGGACATCAACAGAATAAACAGAAAAAACTGGCAGAGTCAAGAAATAAAAGAAGTACATTGATGATCTTTCGATTTTACATCTCAAGTAATCAGGTCTTTAAATAAGCAATGAGGCAAGGACTAGAATTCTGGTTTTATTTTTGCTTGTGAGCATACAACCAAAAAGTTATTTCTCTCTATTTATAGCCTTAATAGCTGATGCATGCAAGGAAGTTTATGCATGGCAGATCTGGTAGAAACCCTCAACCAGCCTGCGGATCTCTGACCTGTAATGGAGTCTCCATAACATTGAAAGAAATTGAAAAAGTTTGGGAGGTCTCTTTCTTGGAATTTTGATGATATAAAAATAAAATTATTAGGCAGTCAAGATAATTGAATGAGTAAATGCACTTGCAACAGGCCTGATGATCAGTGTTGGAGCCCCAAAACTTATGTAATTTTTATTGAAACAACCAACCCCACAGAGTTATACTCTGCCATTCACTTGCATGCCATAGCACACAAAATCACCACCACCACCACACATATATGCACCAAACACACACTAAATAATATAAAAAGAAAATAATGGAACTCTCCCTTCAAATGACATGGAAAATCATTTGGAAACCACATAGAGATAACAATGAACCAAGATCACAGATTCAGTTTCTCTAAACCCATATATTGAAGTGAGAGCAGTTTTATGAAGTTTTCATAACAACATAATAAAGAAATTCATGAATCAAAACTCTTTATAAATATATTGGTGAGAACTTTACAAACTCTGTAGAATACCTTGCCAATTAAAATTCTAACATGGATGTTGGAGAAGATTCTCGTTGTCCTACCATTGGCTGGGAATCTATTAGCATTTGATGCCTTCTGAAAAAGGGAGGATTCTCTCATTTGGAGATATGATTTGTAAAAGGGTGTCTATATTCTCATGAATGCCCCCCCACTTATATGGAAATGGCATTACTTACTGTAATTACTGTACTGGATAATTACTAATCACAAAAAATGAAGGATATTAATTTGAGAGAGAGAAAGCATAGGAGGCATTAGTGAGAAGTAATTGTAAGTTGATATAGTTGAAACATATTGAATAAATATATGACACTTTCAAAAATAAGCTAAAACTAAAAAATCACAAGCTTTAGAAAATGCTATAGTTAGAGAAATTAAGTGTATTTTTATAGCCTGTATCATGTGTGTATAATTTATATTACCTATGATGAAGAAAACCATGGTGTTAGAATCATATGTTAGGAATCCCATGACATTTTATTTGCTTTTCCTCAGAGTCTATGCCCTATTCCTCAGCACCTATTCATAGTTATAAAATGATCCTTCATAATTCTAATATATTTCTTCCATGAAAACATTCATACCATAAAGGTCAAATAAAACAGAAAATATCTCTACAGGAAACTTAATGTGGAGTTAAAAGAATGAATTCTAAGTTTGGTTTACATCACCAGTAGTATGTATTTATAACTCTGCTACGTGCATAAGCAATAAAACCAGAATTCAGCACAAACACACCAGCCAGTCATGGTATTCCCACTGAGACTTTACTGGAAGATTATTTTGTACTTAATTTTCATGTGTCCAAATTGTTGTTAGTTACCACTCTAGTATCCATTACAATTTTCTTTCTCGTAGAATGTTTCTTAATAATTTCATTTGCCAAACTTTAGCAATTTGTGTCATTTCCAATAATCTAAAAATGACCACTGACATACCTTTAAATGCTGCTGATAGACATCTCTAAATACTTTCTACATATTTACTTCTTCAATTAAACCTGTAGTGACCAAATCCAAATGTGGATATTTGTGCATAAAAAGCACCGAGAATGTTAATTATAATATTCAAATTGACTTCAAAATAGAAGCGAGTATAACATAAGTAGACTCATGGAAATACAATTTTTTCCTGTTCATAGTGTGTGTGTATGTTTTCATTAGAATGGATGCACGCATGCATGTGCATGTGTGTCATGAAGTTAAGTGCACAAGTTTCATCAAGAATATGGAAACTTGAGGTTGATATCACAGGATAACCTTTTTGCTCTTCCATCCTATGCTTTGAAGCAGGTATTCTCTGTAACATGAAGGGGCCTGCTTGTTGGGGTTTCTGTCCCGCCCAGTACCCCACAGCTGGCAAACCCCAAAGAAAAACCACACAGAGATCCCCATTAGTTATAAAACTGATTGGCCCATTAGCTCAGGCTTCTTGTTAATTCTTATAGTTTATATTAACCCATTGTTTTTTTCCTCCAGGGTTATTGGAAATGACTAAACTGAATTTGACATAGGGACATGTGAGAGGCCCCTCAAAGAGTTTTCTGAAAGCAAAGAATTACCTAGACTGATCCTTGTTGAACTACATGCAATGTTGCCTTTGCCACACCTTCTACATAATCAAGAAGTGAGAGGCATTCTCTTTGCAATATGTTTAGAAAACAGCATTGTTAAGCCAGAGGGTGGTCATGCATGCCTTTAACTGGAGCACTTGGGAGGCACAGGCGGGTAGATTTCTGTGAATTCAAGGCCAGCCTGTTCTATAAGAAAAAGCATTGTCTCCTGTAAATGCCTTATTTACAATTACTTTTTTAGGAGATCAGGTTTACCATAGTTGAACACTTAACATTTTGATTTTTTTTTCATCAAATCTCTAGAAATGACCTGTTCTATGCAGGCATCATCATCGTTATGGTCATGATTCAATATTGATTGTATTTCAGATCGATTCTTCCAAGGGTGTTGATCTTGCTTTTAATGACCTAATTACACATTTGCATAGTGTATTAATATTTTTGAAGCCAAGACTCAATAATTTTTGTCTTGTTTCTGAACCTGGTATCATTCTATTTACTGCTGAAGTTAGTCTTCATAAGAAACCCATGAAGGTTTCTGTTGGCCCTGTATAACTTTATTAAACAACTCAATTTTCTTTCATACTTCTCCAATTCTGTTCCCAAGCATTCAAAACTGATGTGTAGCATAAGTCTATGATGTGGTCATAATATAGAGAGTGCCTTATAACATCAGTGTAATTGCCCTCTCCAAGGAGTTGGTCTTAGGAGATTTCTATACCTCTAGCCCTCAATGGCCCCAACCTCATCTTTCTACCAAGTCTTCCATTATAATTGAGGACCAGGCTACAAGACTACTTTAACCAAGCCTCTCCAGTTTCTAGGGATAATTATATTACAAGTTTATGATGCATTTAATATCTGCTTTACAAAAGGTGAAGGCATGCATATGAGACTATCAATTCCTTAAAATTCCTTAAGTTGAAATTTTCCACAGGAGTTGATTTGAGTTTTAAACAGTCTTGGGAATATCTATCATTTGTTTGTTCCTATCAAGTGACAGAATAAATTAAAGTTTTCTGATGGAAAACCTTAGGCTATTCCTCCCAAAACCCAAAATGGAATGCCGAAAATGGTTCACCATTAAATTTCTCTGTCTGGATCTGAATATCTTTATAATTTGTTTTATTAAGTTTTTCTAAAACTTGTATCTTAGCTCTCATATTAACCATCTTTTTAATGATAGGACAAAAATGATAAAGTGAATAATATTTATAATCAATTATCCTCTTATTTTGTTCCATTTTTAAAATTCCATTTCTAAAATGCATATTATCCTACAGAGTCCTAAATCCCTCCATTGTAATTGTGTTTTCCATTTTCTTTAATGTGGGAAAAACTCCCTCTTTTAGGAATTAGGAATTCCCAGTTTTCTTACGGAACCTGCTGACAGTGTCAGAGAACTGAGAGATGTAGCATGTCTGAGTGGAGAACACAGGTGAAGAACAGTTGGGCTGGAGAGAGTTGTGGCTGCTAGTGTGTAGTCGTGAGCTATGAGCGGCAGCTCAAGGAGAGGAAGTGTAATGAAAGTCTGCAAATCTTGGTGGAGAGAGAGAGAGAGAGAGAGAGAGAGAGAGAGAGAGAGAGAGAGAGAGAGAGAGAGAGAGGACTCTAGAAAAAATGCACATGGGATAGCGCAGAAAAAGCATATACGATAGTGGCTGCCCGAATGCACAACAAGCAGGTTTAGGGTGGGTATGGAAGTCCTGTGGCATTTAGAACCCATGTGTCTGTGGAGTTTGTACCTGTAGAGTTTGTTCCAGAGAGGCTGCAACAGCAACAACACAATTTCACAAACTTTCTTAGAGGCTTAGGGAAAAAAGCAAAGAAAACCTAGCAGGGTGGGTGGTGACACTGGCAGGAGCCCAGCATGTAGCTCCAACCTAGGCCTGTGTCTTCAAAGTCACAGACAAGCAACTCTTCGATGAATTTGTGCCTCTAAGTTAGGCATGCATATGCAGCATGACTTCTAATAAGTCTTAATAATAAAATGTTGCGGGAGGTCCTTCCGCCCCTCCAACCAATAGCTGCTGTGATACCAGCCCATTGGGGCGTGGTCTCTCTCCCTTTAAAAAAGCGGCTATTTCCTCTGCTCGCTCTCTTCACTTCCTGCTCCGCTGGAGACTAGACTCCCTTCCTGGTTGTGCAGATGGCTGTTGTCTGGGACGGTGATCTGTAAGTTTTCCCCTTTAAATAAATAACACCCTATTTAATCATAACTCCAAACTGGTGTGGCCTTGTTCGTGACTTATGCCTTCAATAAAAGCCTGGGGTCAGACATAGGGAAAAAGTCTGACAGATCAGAAAGACAAAGGAGCAAAATCGCAACCACTTTAACTGCTCAGATTTTCAACTGAAAAGAGACTGAGTGTCTGTCTTCTCTTGCCTTATCACCTTCTGTCTCCAACCATACATATCAATTCTTGTCTATCAATACAGATCGCCAGACCTCTATGATTAGCTAGTGACTCGCTCTGCCCTCTGATCTTCAGGCAAGCTTTATTTGTACAAGCAAGATATCACCAAATGAAAGGATAAATATGGACGATCTTTCCTAGGAAAAATTGATAGAAGTAGCTAAAAATTATAGCTGGTATTAAGGTTAAAATACAATTTAAATTAATATAGTGGGTTTATTAAAAGAGTAATAGATTGTTAAATGTGATAATTAGAGATTTATTTGAATTTAAAAGTATTGAATTTAAGAGTATAGAACTTTATATGACTTGGCATATGACTGCAATAGATTTGTCTTTGGCTGCCAACCAGCTCCCAAATAAAGACAGAGTCTTATTACTAACTATGCAAACTTGACCTTAGCTTAGGCTTGTCCCACTAGCTTTTCTGACTTAATTTAACTTGTTCTTCTTCATTTACATTTTGACTCATGGTCTCTTTATCTGTCTTTCATTCTGTACGTCCTACTCTCCTACCACCTCTGTGTCTGGTTGACTGACACCTGGGTACTCCCTGGCATCTCCTTTTCTTTCTCCCTTGAGTGTAAATTTCTTCTCTTACTTAACTTTTCCAGCCAAGAAGTCCTGCATATGCCTCCTCCCTCACTATTGGCTGTTCAGCTTTTTATTAGATCAATCAAGTACCTTCAATAGGCCAGGAAAACCGGCAACATATCTTTACGTATTTAAAAATAATAGCATAATTTACATAATTGAGAAAATGCAACACAGCTTTACATAGAAACAAATATTCCACACAGGTGTCTGAACTAAGATTTGGGAATTAAACTTAACATCACATTCTTTATAACATATAATATTAAGGATGAATAGGAGAAAAACTAAAGAAGGAGAAATAACTTGAAAACAAGTTTAGCAGGGTATAAGACGCTGGTGTCCATGTGACTTTTAAGTAGTTTCAACTACAAAGTTGGTAAGTTTGCCCGACACACTGCTATAGATTCAGCCAGGATGAAAATAAAAACAAACAAACATGAGATGCAGCATTTGGTCAGCATCTTTTTTTTTTTTAATAATAAAGGCAAAAACAGCATAATTACTGGATCAGTGAGGTCTGATGCCTGAAAGAATAAGGCATCATTGAAATGAATAGATTATGCTCCTGTAATTCTGGGAAAATGTCAACTACTGGAAAGATACAAGACCCAGCTATGATCTTATATATAAAAGTGGAAACGTCAGGTGGTGGTGGCACACATCTTTAATCCCAGCACTCAGAAGGAAGAGCGAGGTGGTTCACTGTGAGTTCAAGAGCAGCCTTGTCTACATAGAGCTAGTTCCATGACAGACCAAAGCTACAGAGAAACCTTGTCTCAAACAAGCAAACAAACAACCAAAGCAAGAAAGAGTGGATGCAATGTGAAAAAATAAAACAAAAAGATCTGTTTTTGATTATAAAAATAATCAAACAATATAGTGAGAAGTTACAACAATTAATGCTTAAAAAGTCAATGGGGAGAATTAATTGAACATACTAGTAACTACTTTGAGAGTATAAAGAGAAGTAATTAACAATAAAATATTCTTGGGACACCCAAAGGTGGAATTATTCAGGTCCTTTTGAAAAATGTCTATGGAATTTACTAGGGTATATAGTATATATGTGTATACAGATTATTATATGTGTATACAGATTAATACAAAAATATTAAAAGATGAAATATAAAGTAAAATAAAACGTAGAATCTATCATGATGAACCTCTGAATGACCTAGAATAAATCTCATAAGAGAAAGCACATTATAAACATTGACAAGCCAGTAATACTAAAATATAAAACATAAATCAAATTTGGAAAACAATGTCATCATATGATACATATCATTTTATATGTTTCACACATGCTCAAAAATCATATGTTCATATAATATTGTGAGAATATCAACATGCATGATGTCTGTCAAGCTTACTCATCTTCATCTTTTAAATATGAGGGAAATTCATTTAAAATATGTCTATGATAAAAAACAAAAAAAACCACATTCAACTTTATCTTTCATTTCCATTTCTGTTGTATACTATTGAAAGAAATTCAAATTTTATTTTCTAAATACCTTCCTTTGTGTATGATATTTCTTACCCTAAAGTTAAAATTCCTATTTATTCTAAAAGTATATTCATTTTATTAACACCATAATGACATTATATTTTTTGCTAAAGCATGAATAAAAATAAAAATACAGTGAAATATAAAATAATTTGTAGCATCATGTGTCAACGTACTGCCTATAACATTGAGAGTAGTTATGGGAGAATAGAGAAACTTTAGGAGAAGAAACAACTGTATAAAATCAGCCATGGGGCCATGTTTTCAAGCCCTTTCTCTTGTTTGGGGGCTCTTTCCAAATCTTCGCCATGGCTTCCATGTGATGAATAATGCTGATGTTGGCTACTCACCCACTTGAAACCAATTCAGGGAACATTTTAAAACATGGGCCAGCATAATTCTTCCCTATTTTAAGTTACTTTTGCTTATTGTTTGGCACAATGATGAGAAATATAGCCAACTAAAGGTGTTGGACTTCTTTTATTTGCCTGAAATTATGAGAGTCTCTTGTACGAAAGCTTGATTGCTTATTAAGAAGGACAGGCTCCAAGGCTACAGAGAAACCCTGTCTCAAAATACAAACAAACCAACAAAAATATAAAAAAAATAAATTACATAATATTTCAGGTGGTAGAGGCACATTCTTTTAATCTCAGCACTGGGGAGGCAGAGGTAGGCAGATCTCTATGAGTCCAAGTCCAGCCTTGTCTCTAAGAGCTAATTCCAGGACCAACTTCAAAGCTACAGAGAATCCCTGTCTCAATCTCTGCCCCCCTTAAAAAATAAGAATTATATAATAATCTCCTGGTTTTTAAAATCAAGATGTTTCCTATTTTTTTCTGAGAAGATGCTCTGTGTTTTGCTACTTTGTCAGTAATCTCTGATGAATAAGAACAACATAAGTCATATATCCTCCATTAATAATCTGTATTTGCAAACTACTAACCCCTTCCTCCTATTCAGATACATGAAGCAAAAGCTTCGCACTTCTTATTCTACTTCAGATTTTATTTGCCACAGGGGGAAAAATGCCAATCACTGATGAACATACTGGTGGGTACCTGTGGTTTTTCAGGTAAACATTATTAACTAGAAAATGCTTCCACAGTATGCCAATAGACAGGGGACGTCCTTGACCTATCAACTGCAGCTATGGGATTCCTCAGATAATGTATTCCACTGGTTGCAGCTCCAGGTAAATTCAAGAGACTAATTTGGTTCCTCTTCAAATTGCATTCAATCAATGGCTCAGTCCATTTGGAAAATCAATATCCACAACTATCATCTTTGAAGAAGCACATTATTCAGCAAAACCTAATTATCATAAATACTCCCTCTATTATTACAGCTCTCCACTATTGTGTTAAAAACATGAAATAGGATTGTCTTGACATTTTTAGTGAGTGAATCTGTAACAGCAACAGGAAATTAGATTTCTGTACTATAATATGCCATTACAATTTTTTTTGTACTGTGATTCTTTGTTTCAGTTTGGATATTTGACTGTTCAAAATTAATCTGGAGCTGTACTAATCATCACCTCTCTCAACTTTGTGAATTCAGAAAAAATAATGGACGAAGGGCTGAAAATCAGCTTCCCAGTTTCAAAGGCTGCTGAGATACAGCTACAAATTCAAAGCTAATTTGAAGCCAAGCTACACATACAGCTATTTATGAGATAAATATATCCAAATAAACTGGTATACCAAGTTTATATGAAATAATCCATTACTATACTTACTATAAATATCATCCAGATGTATTTTCCAGCTGTGAATACTTCTACAGAGTCCATTCACCGTGATATTGTTGCCTCTGGAATCTACGCCCAGGTGCTGGAAGTGTTAACTTTTATGAAGCACCTGGGAGTTATTTTTCTGACAACAAGAAGACATCAGACTATTCAATGTGATATATAAATCACAGAATTGAGGACACTTTCTGCCATTGCCCTGAAGACTGCCAGTGAAACGTCTCACGCTGTACATTTAAAATATGCACTGCCTGAATGAATAGTAAGGAAATCAAGATGGCATACTGGAAACACAATTTCACAAAATAAAATGTATGTTGCAGAGTATAACTATGAGGTTTACTAGTAGATTCAGTGGTTAGAATAAAGTCATATTCAATAGCTGTGTGCTGGAACCAAAAGGTGTGTGTGTGTGTGTGTGTGTGTGTGTGTGTGTGATGTGTTCCCTCTGGAAAACTTAGGTGGTCCTTAAACTCCAGGGTGTGAAAAATTAGAATTTTGAAAATATTTTTACTTTTGCATTCTAATTGGGCATTTAATGACATGATTTTTTGTGACAGTAGTGATTGTACTTCCAGAAATAAATAGAAAATTTTATGTGCATGGTCTTATCCAGAAGTACGTATTTTCAAAATACATTTATTGTATATTTCTGATATGCAACTTACATGAAAAAGGTAATTTAATGGGTAGGTACATGACAATTAGATATATTTTTTCAATATAAATAAAATTATGAATTTAGCTCATTACTGAGCAAAGTAGTAAAATACAACCTGAAATGTGATATTGGAATTACCACTACAAGTTTCCATAAAAGAACATTAACTTCACCTTTTATGCTCTAATAAAAACTTTTGCCTCCTTTGTTGTAGGTTGCACCTACTCCAAAAGGATGGAAAAACTTATCTTGTTACTTGTTAGATTACAATTCATATTAAATTCTGTGTAATGGGATTTTTCCCTATTATTGTAAAAGCATTTATGTTACAGTTTGAAGATCTATAACATTGAATAGAAAAGACTAGAGATATAGAGTCCCTAAATTGTTATGAGGATTCATTACCAATATGATTTGTCTCCTACTCCAATAGCCTCCAAAACCCAGTGATAATTAATAGCTTCTCCATCCTTCTCCAGCAAACTTTTCCTGTGGAGACTACAATGGCCTCTTCTGAAGTAGTATCAGAATGAGAAACTACAAATTATCTTTGTGTTTCACTTCACCATCATACCCATGTCCCGACTAATAATGAAACAGAATGAAAAATGCTGGCTGATCTCTAATGGAGGGCATCTTCTGTGGTGGTACACATTATAGAAAACTCAGTCTTCAACATGTGCTAAAGAAGATTTAGGCCATATGAGGATAAAAATATTAATGTTTGAATTGAAATTGAACTTGCATTCTGTTGGGGAAGGCGTATTTCTGAAAAAAAAAGATAGCTCATAGGTAATAATAACCTGTGATATTGTCAATAGACAACAACCTTATCTAGCCAGAAGCATAAATGACTCAGGGCCCTCAAATTTGAATTCTTGTGCTAAACATTCAGAAACATCTGATATGGCAGTATGGACAAAAGGAACATAAGATGAAAAATCATAGGAGGTAATCATAGATTTTAGCAACAACGACATGACTGCTTAAAGAAATAATGCCTCTAATTGACACTAAAAATAAACATTAGCAAGGTAATATTTTTAGTTATTTTTAATTATGAGGTTAATAGTACTATGACTTGTATACTCACATAAAAGTATGGAAAAATAAATATTAGAGCTGATAATTACATGTATCAAAATAGTTTCCTTGAAATGTATTAACAGAAGTGCATTCCAAAAAGAATTAACAAATGTAAATTACAAATATTTGAATTGAGTGAGTTCTCTGTATGCAAGCAGAGGCTTGGTATTACAAAAAGATAGAGAAAGAGAAAAATAAATTGCAGCAGATTTAATCTGAGGGTTAGAACTTGTGTAACATGTAGAAAACTCACATGTTGGTCCTGTACTCACTTCAGGAAGAAGGGTGCTGTTGAGTTGGCAATGGTAAGACAAAGCATAGAAATATGTAGTACAATGCTGTGATGGGATTTAAGTTTCAGGAAATCTAAATCACTTACACATGGGATGTTTCAAAGACTGTCATCTCTCCTTCAACTGGAACTTCAGGTGTTTTGGGGCTTCCAGAAGTGGAGCTACACTCTTGTCCTCTGAAAACGTAGTGGGTGCTCTTAACCACTGGGTCATATCCATTTTCACCATTTATACTGTAATAAGACTAATCCAAAAGGGCTAGGAAAGATAAAGCAAAGAGAACACTAAGATTTTATGTACAACTCTCCATGGATAATATATGATGCTTTGGGCAATATTTCAGTAATGGACATGAGAAACAGTGAACATTTGAAAATATTCTGGAAAAACAAACAAGGTTAGTTTTACAATGGAAATTAAGAAAATGAAGTTATTAATATGATAATTCATTATAAATATTATCATTCATCTGCTATGTTTCAGGTACATAGGCTTTATTTTGATAGGAATCATTTCCTACTGAAGATATACACAGAAGAAGTCAATTTGACAGAGGATATAAATACATAATATAAAAAGTGATATGATATGGAAATAATGATGGGTTTTAAAGAATAACTGTCCATGGGATTATATTTTATGAAGATTTGATATAGTCACAAAATGTTTATTTTGTTCCCATTGTTGGAGTTTATATTGCAGAAAGCCATATGGAAAACTTCACACTTTTTGAAGTTTAAAAGTCAAAAAAAGATCATGTACATAGAGTGGTATATGCAAGACTTTGTGATGTTAAATTAATTATGAGTTAAAACAAGAGGCTGGAGAGGAGGCTCCATGCGTAGTGCTTGTTTTTCTTGCAGAGGACCTGGGTTCATTCCCTAGCATCACAGAGGAGATCTCAAAACTGCCTGTTAAGAATAAATTTGCCAGTATCTTTTGGCCTCTACTGCATACCTGCATGCATGTGTAATATAACGTACATCTTGGACTCAATACATATGCTTAGCATTAAAATATTTTAGGTAAATAAATTTATATTGTCAATATAAGTGCTTGGGCTATTGTCTAAGATAAGTGGGAGTTCACAGAAATATTTATTTAGGAAAGGGGAAATATTTTCTTCCTATGGTGAAGAAGAAAGCTTTTTATGCTTTGAAGCTATTCTGAAAGGAAAATACTTGAACTAAAGAAATAAGATATCTGGAAATTTTTATCATACAATTAATATGAACAATTTTAATATATACACACATACACCACATTACAAATTAGAGAATGTTTGAAAATTACCTATAGTAAGTGGAAATGACTTGATTCATAAAATAGTAAGGGCATAATTTAGAACATATTAACAGTTAATTTTCAGAGATCAGTGTGTATTGGCTCAAAATCTGATTCCAAGGGTAAAGGCTAAGTAAATATATAGTTTAGAAAGTATCAATATATAAGCTGAGTGGCAGTGGCATATGTCTTTAATCCCAGCACTCGTGAGGCAGAGGCAGGTGGATCTCTGTGAGCCATCCCGGTCTACAAGAGCTAATTCCAGGACAGACCCTAAAGCTACAACAAACTGTGTCTCAAAAACAAAACAAAACAAAACAAACAAACAAACAAACAAAAACCTACAACCAAACAAAAAAGAAAGTATCAATATATAATCTATTTCAATCAAAAGACCTCATTTGTCAAGCTGTTATTTACAATACATCTTTCCAATAGGGTCCTAGATTTCTGCAAAAATATTGAACTTAAAAAATAAGTTCTTGAATCTCATTTTGCAATGATAAGTAAATTATATATCCGAGAAATAATATCATCAAAGGAGTCCCAAAGTGTATTGAATAAGAATGGCTGAATAATTATGCAAATGGTAGAGGGGAAATAAATTATGCACTTAGAATCAGCTATTTACTTATTAATGTAGAAGTCATTAGCATCTTTGTCAAAATGCATAACATTGCAGTGGTAAGAGGCATAAATAATCACAGGGATGTATTCCAGGGAGAATAGAAGCAGAAGAACAGGATGCAAGAACTAAAATGAGTTCATTTAATTTTATTTTTCAACGAATGAGACTAGAAAATGGATATCAGAATAAAAACTGGTAAGGAGGGAATTCAGGGGAAATTCAGCCTCATCGGCCGTAGACATGGGATTGACTTGAATATGAATATTCTTATATATGAGTGATCCAGCAGAAAGTCTCTGCTAATGATGTACCATGAAAGATAGATGCTTGAAAATTCATCAAGTTCATCAGGAATACTTTGGAATATTCATCAACATATCTATCTGGAATTCTTAGGATATGTGAAAAAAAAATGAATTCTTATCCAGTTTACTTATATTGGCAAGTGTGACACAGGTAAGGCATGATGCAAGGTCTGCTATGATTAATTTTTTCAATGAAATATAAATTGTATTTATCTGAAAAGACTGAAAGGTGTTTATGAGGTTTTGATGTTAAATATGTGTCACCTTGCTAGAGGAAGTATGTCAATGGGAGTGGCTTTGAAGTTTTAAAAGGTGTGCTCTAGTCCCAATTTGCTCTCTATCTTCCCGCTTATGGTTCAACAAATGAGCCCTTAGCTTGTTACTTCAGCCATCACTTCTTCTACACGACTCCCTGTTGTTATGCTTTCCCCACCATGATGCTGAAGGACTCTATCCCGCTGGAACTGAGNAAAAAAAAAAAAAAAAAAAAAAAAAAAAGAAAAAGAAAAAAAAGAGTTAAAATAAGCAAAGTGATCTTTACAAATATTATTGTGCCAATCATATAAAATTAAGTTTATAAGTTTATAAATTAGAATTAAATAAGTTTTATTGCTTTATCTACTTTTTAATCTCTTGAAACATTAGGGATCAAACTAAAGACCTTGAAAATGATAGGCAAATTCTCTCCTTACAAGCTAAACCCACAGTTAGTAGAGATCCATCCTAAATTAAGAAATTTATGGTGACATTTCTGAAAATAATGTTTTACTTTCCCCAGATCTAATATCACTTTGGTAGGTAATGGGAGGGGAGTAAAAAAGGAAATAGAATATAGGGAAATGGGAGGGGAGTAAAAAAGGAAATAGAATATAGGGAAGATTAACTAATGCTAAAGGCCTTTTAAAAATCTATATGGATACCTACTATCAAAGAAACTTACAGCCCCCCATATGTGTACACTGCCCCCCCCCCCCACATACACACAGAAAGAGAGAGAGGGGAAGTGGGGGTTAATGTCTGTAGTCTGATTAGTAAGACCCTGTTGCTAAAGATACCTCAGAATTATGTCACTCATTGGCCTTCCCCTGTAATCAGATTGGTAAATACTGCAACTATCATATGTAGTTTTAGAAATCTCTAAGTAACTAGTCACACAAGATGTACACTGATGACTGAGGAGTGGCTAATACTAAGAAAGATGCATGGCAGGGACTGACTAAGTTGGGAAAATAAAATATATAAATGAAAACACAATAATGTTTCTAAAAAGAGAGTTATGTTGAATACAATCAACATTTCTGTGCTTTCTGAAAAATCAGTAAGTGATCTTTAACACTCTGCAAAAACTCCAAAGGAGGGAGAACATGAGCAAGGAAGTCAGGACCATGAGGTGTACACCCACCCAACTGAGACAGCGGGGCTGATCTATTGGGAGCTCACCAAGGCCAGCTGGACTGGGACTGAAAAAGCATGGGATAAAACCGAACTCTCTGATCATGGCGAACAATGAGGGCTGATGAGAAGCCAAGGACAATGGCACGGGATTTTGATCCTACTTCATGTTCTGGCTTTGTGGGAGCCTAGCCAGTTTGGATGTTCACCTTCCTAGACATGGAAGGAGTGGGGAGGACCTTGGACTTTCCACAGGGCAGGGAACCCTGACTGCTCTTAGGACTGGAGAGGGAGGAGGAGAAAAGTGGGGGGAGGGGGAGAAGGGTGGGAGGAGGGGGAGGGAAAGGGGGGGCTGGGAGGAGGCGGAAACTTTTTTTCTCTCAATAAAAAAAAAAAAAAACTCCAATTCTATGTCATAAAATCCGTTGTGACAATAATTTTTAACCAGTTTCTAAATCCAAATCTTAATTTTCATTTCTGTAGGCAGAGGGGAGGGCAGTTGCTATTAGGTTCTAAAGTTGTTAGGTGAGTTTACCAAAAGGCATAATTCAGAAAGGATGTCACCCTCTGAGGTAAAGTTAATAGACCGTTTTAATGCAAAGCAGACAATTATGTTTTCCCGAAATGATTACAGAGCCAGCAAGATGGATGGTCTCTTTTGGGATAAGTGTGCTATTATTGCTTTCACATAATAGCATTTACAGAAAATCAACAGAAAAAAATGATGATGTCAATGATATTTTCCAATTCATTATTCATTTCAAAGAAATATGGAAAACATTAATATGATAATCTCTACACTGTAGTATCAGATATTAAGGACACTGGATTTTCTAGCAAGTTTTTAAAGCTCTAAGAAAACACATGTGTTTGTAGGATAGCAGAGTGAGAATGTTTTAATTATTCTATAGCTTATACACATAGCATGCTTACTTAATCTTCTCTGATGATGACCAGTTAATATATTACTGTGCATATGCCTTTTGTGAATACCTCTATAAACTGTCTCCATTGCCATTTACTCTGGAATCTGCTATTTCCATGCAGCACTTAGTTACCTGAGTACAGAAATATCATCTATATTGGGCTGGAGAGATGATTCAGTGGTTAAGAGCATTGCCAGCTCTTCCAAAGGTCCTTAGTTCAATTCCCAGCAACCACATGGTGGCTCACAACCATCTGTAATGAGATCTGGTACCCTCTTCTGGCCTGCAGGCATACACACAGACAGAATATTGTATACATAATAAATAAATAAATATTTAAAAACAAGAAATATCATCTATAGAGACACCTGATTATAAAATCTACTGAATTAAAAGAAAGTTTTAAGAATATAACCTAAATCTAGAGCACTAGATAACATTTCTTTACAGTCATTAACACTAAATGCTACTTGTCAACTTATTTTTTCTAATTTATTTTTTACTTTTAATTAAAGTTATAATTTAATTATTAGGTTTGAATTTAACTTTTTAAAATTTTCTATGACATGCCAAATAAATATTTAAAGTTTCTATTCCAAGGTAATGCCTTATTGTATGGCTTATTTATTGCATATGAGATTCATTTGTTTCTAATGGGTCTTCTCTCTCAAATGACTAATTCGCTTTCTCAAAACACTTTCTTAAGAAATTGCTGCAACATATAATGAATAGTTTTTCGTCTTACATTAGTACCAGTATCTGTTTTCTCTTTCTCTTTTTTTCTCTTTTTCTTACATATTGCTTTGAACTGCCATTTGTGATTTTGTTTTTTTTTTTTTCAAAATACATTCTATTATAGGATTGTTGAGATAATTAACTATATGAAGTTCATGCCATACAATCATGATAACTTGGGGCTTTTGTTCCTAGAAACCCATATAGAGACAGGCTCACAGAACTCACACTGGTAACCCCCCCCCCCCATTCTACATGGCCAGAAGGGAAGTGGTGCTGGAAAAACACCATTAGTTCACAGGACAGCTAGTTGGCACACACATGAACAAACAAAAAGATCCTGCTTTAAACAAGCTGGAAGCCTGGAACCTTTACTCACATCATGACAATGAAATTTTGACCAGAAGAAAATAAGCAACATGTTTTTCCTTATATTCATAAAATTTATTGGAAGATGAATTTGACCCTTGGCACACCTTAAGCAAGTATTATGATTTTTGCTTCTTTCCTGGTCTCATTTTCTTGGGTTTCATGTATCAATGAATTTTAAGCTAATTATTATTTATATTCCGATGAACAAAACAGAATTTATTCTCATCAAACACTCTAACCTGAGGGTGTTGATCTCTTTTAACCCATTGTTAATTTTTATTTATATGCATATCTGAGCAAATGGGTCTATATTGGTTTCTGTATGTGGAATATATTATCTCATGTCTTTATATGCATTATTGATAAAGAAATTATTATTTTTATAGCAGTCAAATCACATCATGTCTGGAGCCTTCCATTAGGAAAAAAATTTAAAAAAATATAGTTGTTGACAGAGATTCAAATGGAGGGAATAGAAATAACAGAGAATAATATGAGTATATTGCCATAATGCAGATTGTTCCCGAGCACATAATAATGCTTTATTTGTACCATGCTGTAATTGGCACTTATGCATTCCTTTCTCTGAAAGCCCATTAGAAATACAATTATGCCAAAACATGATGATATATTTCAGCATCATGGAATTGAACCTTTGCCTTTGGCTGCAGTCCCATGAGGTAAACATAGCTCTCTGAGCAAAATATTTAACAGAAAAACAGAGAGTGGAAGCTCTTTTTACTACCCTGGTAGATCACATTTGCCTCTTCCCTTAGAATAGGTTTTAAAAAGAAAAGGGAAAAAAAGTCCACCAGTTCTGTCTGGTTTCTCCCTGCAGAAAGTGCTCAGTCAGTTACTGATACTATCATCTTAGCAGCTGGGCAGTCTCTGATACTAAGCAGCTTGTGATCTTATCTGCTCCAGATAATTATTTTGCAATAGAAATCAAGCAGTAAGCAATAATATCAGCTCCTGCTGCTGCTAGGTGGAGCAGAACCTGTCTCTCCTGCCATCATTAGGTTGAGCCATTTTTATTATTATTAGTGGTAGTAATGTACAGAAGATGATTCTGTTGTTATCCATTTTAAAACTTTACAATACTAACTGATTCATTTCGCTATTAAGAGTACTTGCAGATCCTGCCAAAGTGATTACACACATGAAAACAGACACCTGAAGAAGATTCAGGGATACTACTTTCAGTAAGCAATTGCTGGCAAATCAAATGTTCTACAATTGTTTATCTCTACCTGATAGGAACTTTACCAGTAGAATATCTTTACTTTAACTTGATAATACACTCATAAAAAGATTCACTTTGCATATTGTGAGAAATAGACAGATTAATTTTTTAAATAGAAGAAAATTTGCAGATAAGATATAGCAGATTCATCAAGTTTTGAGATGAGTATCTATATTTGTCTTCCATAGACCCTATTGACTTTAAAATCTCATTTTACGTTACTTGTGTCAATGAACCAAGGTTAGATGCAAAGACTATATAACGATGGAGTTAATCTCACTGTGACAAAAACTCAGAATGATTGAAGAAAGTCTTCAAAGAATACCAATGAATCTTTTCCATGGGCATTATATTATTTATGCCATTTTGTCACAAATGCAAACAAATGTATTTTAAATCTTGCATCTTGTGAATACAGTAAAATTATTTTGGTGATAGCAAGATGGAGATAATATTAAATTGACAAATTTAAAGTGAACTTTTAATTTACATAATATTAGCTAATATATATGAAAAGAAAATTGCCGTTTCAAAACAATATAATTACCTATGAAAATTGTACAAAATTTAAGTGTAGTTTATAGAGAATTTTATTACAATGTGTAGAAATTCACCCTCAAGATTATCTCTCTTTTCTTTCTTAAATAGAAACAGGCGATTTGCATTAGTTTTAATGGTTCAACTGCTTCATTTCTCTCTGCATGAAATTGCATGCTTCAGTAACTCATACCTGCTGATATAATAATTCATAGAATCTCAAGAGGTGTCAAGAAGTGAATTAAAGTAAAAGTAAAAAAAATATGAACTAAAATTAATTGACAGTCTCCTCCCACTTCCTGATTATCAAAAGAACAAGGTCACCTATTAGAAAGCAGAGGTCCTGGCTTTTCTTTCAATTGTCCCTGGTGGCCAAGACTGTGAAGATGTTATTACATGGTCCTTTGGCACTGCTTGGCAGCAATTAATAGAACAAAAAACTAAGCCTGTCCTTTAAAGGTAACCAAGCATACTACAAACTATGCTGTAATTTACTTCACTGGAATACTGTTACTGCTTTACATATCAAAACTATCCCTAGTGTAATAAAAATAAATAAACTACTTAGATCCTACCAAAAACAAATGACTACAAAAATATGTGAAACATACCCACTTGATTAGAGAAGGACCTAATTCCTTTTATTAAAAAATTTTGTTTACTTTTTAATGTATTTCTCCAAAAATATTATCTGACAATGCTTACAGATATGTAGAATATTTATTTGTCATAATCTCCAGAGAATCACTTGTTGAGTTTAACCAGAGCAACGTTGGATACATTTTTGTAAATGCTTTTATCATCGGTGTCGATGTGTCAGAGATCACTAAGTTGTATCTCTTGGCTCAGTTGTTCTCACTGATAGACAGATAGCCATTATCTTATTGCTGTTAGTATTGCCTTTGTTAGATAATCTCAGTCAAATGTAGGTTGTAGAGCATCTGATTTCGCAATTGTAGTCACATGGCTTCCTGTGATATTTGTAAATCAAAGCAAATACTATATGTTTTAGCATGCCTTATTCATGATGGAATAGCATTTCAAAGCAAGCACATGAAAAATGGGTGAGCATCAAAAGAGATTTACATTTTTAAAACCTGCCATTTATCACATAACTGTAAACAAGCATGTATGTGGTAGAGAAAGATGAATCAGAATTGCAAATCCATTCGGAGCTACATAACACATTCCAGCCCATAGTTAGTTACATGAGACTATATTAAAAAAAAAAAACTAACCATAACAAACAAACAAAAATCATCAAATAGAACCAAACACAGAAACAAGATAATATGATTGAAGGAAAAAAAAAAACATTATTCAGTCTCTATGGGAAAAAATTGAACTTTTAGACATTATGACACTAACATCCTAACATCTTGGAAAAGATAGAAGCCAGTCAACAACTTGCACATGACATGGTTAGACATTCATGACACAATGGATGAAAAGATTCCCTTACCAAAGCACTGTTGCAATACACATAGGAGACACCAACCCACCACAGCTAATTATCAACCTCTGACTTTAGAAGAACCAGTCTGTGAGATTAATAGTCTATAGTTGGAGAATCTAGAGATTTCCACAGATGCAAAATAAGAAGAAAAGATATATACATACATATATGTATGTATATATATATATATATATGTTGTTTGCGATGTGAATTTCTCATTTACATTTATGTGCATATGTTTGTGTGAGTGTACATGCACATATATGTGTATTTGTAGACTGTATATATTCATTTTCTCTCTTCATTTTGCATCTCTACAAATTTCCATTATCAACAGGTTCTGGATTATCAATTGTTTCATAGGTTGATTAGTTATAAGATATTACGATATCTCGCACTAGTAAATCTTTAAATGCATGGCTAATTCTCTCTTTTCTTAATGTCATCTTTTAAACTCTATTTGTCAGCTTTCCCACTAAATGGACTTAGTGTCTGATTAAGGATGCCATTTTTCACTTTTGATATGAACACAATTCATCTGCTAACTCACTAAGTTCACATTATTCTTGATAACATGTAAATGTATTCATGATACATTTTGTGGAATGGAAAGGAAAAAATTATCATGACATATAATTGTCAGTGTAATGAAACGGATCTCCTAACACAATTAATAATTTCTTTTATTTCACGTTTCAAACATAATTTCAGTTGGCATCCTATATCTATGTATATATACATCTTTCTACTGAATCCTGACTGGTCCTCCATCAAATTAACTCAAATCTATCGTAAGTCTTTATCTAGTCTATTCCTATGTTTTAAAATCATGACTAGAATTTGTCAAAATGTCATCATCTTTAACTGTTTAAGAGTCAGTAGCTAACAATGATGCTTTATTTCAAGTCACAGTGATATTCCTTCGATTTGACCATTTTTCAATGATAGGAACAAACATTACTCCACAAACATAATTCATAACATTTTTCACATCTAAGATTGTACATCAAAAAATCATATTGCTGTATTTGGAATTTACTCTGTATTTATAATTAATTAATTTTCCTTTTGTTTTATCTTTTCTTACTTTGGACAAGATCTCATGTAGTCTATTTTTTCCCTAGCATTTTAATATACTAGTGGGTGACCTTGAATTTCTGATCTTTCTGCCTCCAATTCTCTAGTTCTAAGTTCCACACAATTCTCTAGTTCTAAGTTCCATCAGTACCTGATAGTCAAGCTCATTCTTCCTAATGCTAGACAAGCCCTGTAACCCACGGGACACATCCAGACTTTATTTTATAAAGCTTTACTTTGAACAATATCATTCTGTATGACTAGATCACTAGTTATAAGAATGTTTATGTACTAGAGAAATTGCAGGATTATTTTATAAGTACATTCCATTCAGCATAACAGATTATCAAACAATTCTTAGAATGCATAAAGTTATATTTTGATAAACATAGACTGAGAATCCATTTGTTCACAGCTGTCTTTGATAGCTATGAACATTTTAGTCTATTGATATTAACACTCTGCTTTAATGGCATTGTTTCATAGTTTTGATTTGTATTTACTCGTGTCTAATAATATCTAATTGCATGATATAATGAATGTTCATTTTGATGTTTCTTAAAGTCTGTGTGAAAGATACAGACATGAGAGAGAGAGAGAGAGAGAGAGAGAGAGAGAGAGAGAGAGAGAGAGAGAGTGTAACATTTAGGCTATCTTCATTTGACTACAGTGAAAATCATTATTTACCTCCCCTTTCAATAGAAACATTAATAACTCAAATTTAATTTTGTGCAATACTGTGTAGAATTTATTTTATGATCTGTAATGAATTAGTCTGATGGTCTATTTATTTAAATGACAGTTTATTTCTGTTGTATGTTGTTTCAACAACAATGAAGATGTATTTTTATTTATTTGATTATAGGATCATACTATTAGATTTCACATCATTGTCATAGCTATAACAGAGCAATAAGAATATTGGAACAGACAGGTCCTATATAACATTTGGAGAGGCCAGTGCTGGTGCAGGGTTTCTCTAGTCAGAATCATTTCAGCCTTTCATCTTGTTTTGTAAATAACTTGTAATTCTCCCTCTCCTCTCCTTCCTTCTCTATCCCAGGTTCTGTCTGTATTTTCTTTCCATTTCTTCCTTCTATTTTTGTATATTCTGTGCTCATAAAATTCTATGTTCCTTCTCCTAGAATTTAGTAATTTTAATAGCTATTTTATGATTTATGTAAGTATTTAATGTATTTTCTGTTTGCTTTCTTTCAATAAATAGGCTCTCATTTTACAGCACTGAATTGCCAAGAATTTAAAGCTGGCTACAAACCTTAGGTGATTCTTCTGCCTCTTGTCTCCATAATTCAAAGAAATCTGAGAGTATGAATCTTGTTTGATTCAAAACATAATGTAGCTTTATAGTTCTGCCTGTGATCCTTTATAAGATTATATTTAATGTCAGGTAAGAATTTAAACATGCACTATAACTTTTGCTTTAGTTTGTATACTGAATGTTTCCCAAGGCCTTGTGATAAAGTATGGTCTTCACCCCATTTGTCTGGATGGTGGTGAACACTTAAAGGGCTGATATCTAGTGAGAAGCTAGATAATTACTAGGGTTGTGTCTTTAAGGGATCTCAGAGACTCCAGTCCTTCCCCCCCCCCCTTCACATATGAATCTTGAAGGAAGGTTTTTATGAGACATATTTCCACTAGGACAGCCAAAACTATGTCAAAGAGTGTTACAAATAAGGGACAGAATACTTACCAAGCCATCAACTTTGTCTGCTTAGTTGCTGGTGACTGAGAAATGAGATCATTACTGTGACTCTAGGGATGGTGTGGAAGAGAGCAGAGAATTAATTTGTTGGGATAGGTTGGATAATCTAAAGAGGTAGTCCACAGATGCAGCAGGGTTTCTATCTAAGCTGAGCAGGTGGTGATACTGAGGGTAGAGGATCAGTATGTTGCAGCAAAGTAAACAGTAACGATTAAGCTGCAAGGTTTCAAACAAGAATGAGAATTCTATTTTATTTACATTAAAATCATTTGTCTCCCTCCATAGTAGTTAATTTGATTATATTTTGTTATTAATTTGTGAGAATTTATTGGTGAATACGATTTTCATGGTAGAAGTAAATTGAACGTAGCATGATGGATTATTTTTCAATTTAAATTTGTAATGAAAATAAACACCCTTCCCCCTAAAGTGAGAGACAGAATAAGTGGGAAATTTTACACTACAGGAAGAAAATAGTGGGTATGTAAAGGTCTGGTCAGGAATGTACAGTCATGCTGAAGACTAGCTTTGAAAAGGTAATGGAGCTTCTTTAGACTGAGATGGTTTAAAGTGCTCCTGAGAACATTCCAGTGTTGCCGGAGCTCCTTCCACCCCTTCAGCCAATAGCCGCTGAGATACCAGCCCATTGGGGTGTGGTTTCTCTTCCCTTTAAAAAAGCGGCCACTTCCCTCTACTCTCTCTTGCTTCCTGCCCCGCTTCCAGTGACTAGACTCCCTTCCTGATTGGACAGAGGGCTGTTGTCTGGGACGGTGATATTTAAGTTTTTTTCCCCTTTAAATAAATAACCATTCTATTAATCTTAATTCCAAACTGGTGTGGGATTGTTTGTGATTTACGCCCTTATCCCAGAACTCTTCAAGACTGCCCATCACAAGTGTAAGAGTGCAAATGGCAAATTTACTTTGAAGATTTTCAATGACAAAGCTGAGCATGAAGATGTTTGTCTGTGAATGGTGATGGGAAGGGGGACACAGGGAGATTCATGGCCCCTCCTCTCTATCTGGAAAACCAAGCCTATGTAAATTATTTAAATACAAAGAGACATAATGACTTATAAACAATTTTAGATGGACTGCCTTTGATGTAATAACACTCCAGTTATCTTCTGGTGTCAACAAAGAGTGTACGTTGCAAATACAAATTTGTGTATATGTGTGCATGTCCACATGCACATGTGCGCACACACACACACACATACACACAGTTTCTTAAACATAACCTATTCGGTGTGTATAATGTTATTTGTGTATATGTTTTCAGGGCTGACCTTTCAATATTGGATAATCAAGGCATGTACTGATCACTGGAGAGGACTGTTTCTTAAACTTTCAGCTTAGTTGTGTGTAGTTCTTGGTGTAGAGTTGAGGCTCTGTGGTCTATCTCCTATTCACTTTGTCTTATCTGTTTTTGTCCTTGTTCAAGCTTATGGTGAGGAAGTCATGTTGGTGAGACTTCATGGCTATGGCTTCTATAATGTCCTTAGGAGACACGGTCTTCAGCACACCTTCTGATTCTCTGGTTCTTACAATTTTTCTGTACTCTTTTCTGAATTGATCCCTGACATCAGATGAAGGAGTGGTTTTTTGTATATGTATACACGAGAACTGGGTTCCACAGTTCTGCATTTTAATTAGTTGTGGTTTTCTGAAATTGTCTCCATTATCTTTAGGAAAGAGAAATTTCCTTGATAAGAGATTAAGACAACACTTATCTGTGAATATAAAGATCAATATTTAAAGCACAGTTAGAGAGTAAACTGTTTTTTTTTTTTGTTTTGTTTAGAAAAGTGGTGTTTGGAAGTTGTTCAAAATCCATGGCTCACTTGACTTGTGTAGTTGGCTGAATTTCCAGTACCAGACAAAACTTCACTGTATCTGGCTGGGTCTGAGATCAAATCTGCCATTCTTATAATTGTGGAGCAAAATCTCTTGATGGAATAGCTCTGTCTTTAGTCTCTTGTCTATTTTTTTCAGAAACAACCACTCTTTATCCATAGCTAAGTGGCCAGTTGTTTTCAACCTTGCTAACTTTGACATACATGAACTCTTAAAGTGTAGGTGCTATATGAGTTTTTTTTAATTTTCTGTCACTCTATATAATTTATTTCATTTTTATTAATTTTTATGTATTTTTATTGATTTTTAGGAGCCATATTCTCACAGTATGTAGCGTGTCAGTCTCATATTAAGATGTTTTTAATATCCCTTTATGTGCTTACTGCTGTGTTTCATTTCTTAAAACAAAATTTTAATTTGTATTATATTTAATTTGTCTGTGTTTGTGTGCATGTGTATTTTAGTGTAATGTACCTGTAGGGGTTTGAGATGTCACTGTTGGTACTGAGAATAAACTCAGATCCTTGGCAAATGTCTTATCTGCTCTTGACCACTCAGCCATCTCTCTAGGCCCAAAATCTAAACATGGAACTGAACTTTTTATTTTTTGTTAATGTCTTTAGGATTTTGTTATATTATATTGATGCTCTTTATTTTACTTTAATTTATTTTTTAAATTTCCTTTTACATTGCATTCACTGTTCTTTCCCCGAACTCTTTCCCTTCCCCTCCCCTGCCTGCACTCCAGCTCACTCTTCAGTCACTCCTCCCAATGGGTAAGGCCTCCCATGGAAAGTCAAGGAAATCTGGTATATTAAGTTGGGGCAGGACAAAGCACCACTCCCCTGTTTTAAGGCTGAGCATGGCATCCCATCCTAGGAAATGAGCTCCTCCAATAAGCTAGCTCATGCAACAGCAATGAATGCTGTTTCTACTGCCAAGTGCATCAAAGACAATTCAAGTATTACCACTTTCTCAGCTGTCGGTCTAGCATTCCTGAGTTGTACTAGCTTGATTCAGCTGTCTATGTAGAATTCTCCATCATCATCTTGACCTTCCTTGTTCATATATTTCCTCCTCCATCTATTCAGCTGAATTCCAGGAGCTGGCCTAGTGCTTGGCTGTGGATCTCTGCATCTGGTTGTGTCAGTGGCTGGATGAAGGCTCTTTGATGATAGCTGGGTCATTCATCAATCTGATTACAGGGGAAATTTAGCTTGGGCTCCCTCTCTAGTATTGTTATGACTCTTAGAGCAATGACAGAGAGATCTTGATAGAGAGAGACACTATGGGGTTAGGGAGAAACATGGTGCTAAGGAAATTCCCAAGAATCCACAGCAATGACCCTAAGTCTCTTAGCAATAGTTGATATTCAGGGTATGTTTTTATAAAAATTCCCAGTACAGAAAATCTTAAGTTTTCATTTCATTGTTTTTTGATTGTCAGAGTTCCTTCATGTTATACAAAATTTTCAAGAAAGAAAGTATTTAATTTTGAAATACAGGATTTCCTTTCTCTGATTCTAAAATATAAAATGTTCCCTTGAATGAAAATTTAGAAATCTTTCTGTATTTTGATTATAATAATTAAACATTAGATTTTCTTACTGGAAATTTTTTATAAAAAATTGTCACAAGAAGGCCTTAACCTCTCTGAGGAATGGTAGTTGTGGGGGCGGGAATGTGGGGTGGGCAGGAGGAGGTGAGAGAAAGGGAACTGGGAATGGCATGTAAAATAAAAAGGTCTTTTAAAAATTTAAAAAGTGGGTAGTAGATTATTATTTTTCAAAATATAACTTTAAATACTATAAAGTGCCATAGTGCTCCCATTATAAACAACAAATGTGTGGTATATTACAAATGATTTTGGTCATATGATGACAAAGATTCAAATGCATTTAATTTAAATTGAAACAGACTTCTCACTTTGTTAAGAGTAGATAATATTTATTATTCCTTTTTAATGCATTATATTTTTACTTAATATAGATGATCTAGAAAACCTTCCTCATATCATTTTCAGCTTTAACCCCAGCATCCTACCTGAACGAGATTTATAATTATAGACATATTGAAAATGAATTGTTGGACTGGAGAGATGGCTCAGCAATTAAGAGCACTGACTACTCTTCTAGAGGTCATGAGTTCAATTCCCAGCACCCACATGGTGGCTCACAATCAAATCTAGTGGGATCTGACACCCTATTCTGCCATAAAGGTGTACATGCAGATAGAGCACTCACAATTATATATTAAATAAAGGAAGAAAAAGAAAATGAATTGTTAAGTACATCTGTCACAAATGTATATACCTAAATATGTTCATTGATTTATATGTGTGTTTTTTCTGTATATTTTCAGTTTGAACTAAAAACATTAAAACAGTGACATGTGTATTAGATCTTTCTTGATACTGGAAATATTTTATTCACCTAGTCACAATATTTTATAAAGATGAAAAACTTAGAAACTAAATTCCTAATATCTGGACAAAAGCTAACAAAATTCTGTATTTACCTATGGTGTGAATGTTAAAGCACATAGAATTCACATTATAAATCTAAAAATAGGTTTTAACCAAAGGCAACTGTAATCTCATTTGGGTGAGGAATCTGAAATGCATTTAATACTAATAATATTAAAGTGTATCTTATGATAAAAACCTTACAAATAAAACCTGAAACATGAATGAAAGATATAGTGATGGTGCATAGTGAGTGAATGAGTTAAATCTGACAAAATTAGGGGAAATTGAGTGTTGGTTAAATATGATTGGCCTGAAGATGATCTAGAGGATACCTCCTCAATCAGCAAATTAAGACTGAGACATTTTGTGAATCATGTTTGCTATATAAAATTATACAAAGCGGTAAAGTAGAAATTAGGAAAACTCAGAAATCACCAAAATTAAATAATTTTGAAATGATCCTCTTATATATTCCTATTTTTAAGCGTTATCCCAATTAAAACATTTTGTTTCAAAATGTTCATTATGTATAAACTGACCAGGAGTCAGAATATGGAAATGCTGAGAAAATTGAAAGAAGATAGAACACTTTGAAATATTTACTTCACATGGACTCAGTTACTTTAGACTTGATAAAGTTGTGCCCATGAAACAAAAAATTACCACAGTTCCTAAACAGCTGAAAAAAAATGGTGATCTCTCTAATAAGGGATTCTTATTATTTTCAGTACCCAGGTATGGATAGCAGCATCATAGTCTTCAGTGACAACAATCGGGGTTTTATCAACTTTGAACTTTAAACTATCATTCATATTACCATAGTTATAAAATTTACATTTTTTCATAGTGAGCCTTATCCATTAGCAGCTGTGCTATGAACCTAAGTAGGTTTAACAGGGAAGTAGGAGAAATAAAGTAAGAGGAATTAACTCTGCACGGTGGAAAACAGAGGGGGAGGGGAAGATGAGCAAAATAAGAGAATGATGCTTGAAAGAGCCCTGAAAAAACATACTCTTTGAGGTTTACTTAAAGTTACACACTATATGTTCATGCATATGCAAGCATGCACATCTTAAATAAAGTTATGCAATTTAGACATGAGGGTATCGCCTGCAAGCGCCACAGACTATCTAGCAATAACCCTACACCAGACATGGAAAACTTGCTTTGGACTACTGTTCAGTGAAATTCAAGAGACTATAAAAGCAGTATAGTGCCTCGTACCGCGCCCCTGTGTCTGCGCTCTGTGCGCTGGCACCCAGTTACCAAGCTTTGGGCAAGGGGGATGGAGGTTAAAATACACAGACACACACAGAAAGAGATACAGCGACACGGGTCACCCTTGAATTCCCCAAGAATGCCCCCTTTATTGTGTCCAGGGGCAGATTATATAGCGATAGCCACTCCCCAGCCAAACCCACCAGAAACCACTCTCCTGCCATCAGGAACTCCTGAAGGTCTCGTGCTCAGAGCAGCTGTAGGCACTCAGATCAGGGGATTACAAGAAATTCAGGATCTGGGGTCTCACTGCTCCCAACATTATAGGTTCTTGATATTGCCCTTATTTGTCTCTAAGATAGTGGAGGTGAGAATCTATTGCTGAAGAAGACACTACAGACTTATGACAGAACTCGAGAAAATCAGGCTGAAAATGGCCTGAGATACTCCTTCATCAGGTCTACATTTTATAGTATTAGAAGGAGTTTTTCAAGTTCTCAAAGAAGAAAAGCAACCGATAGTCCTACATACCTATAATGTACATGAATAACAAGCGTAATCATTATGGATCCAATAATAATAGATGCGACAGGAGCATTTATATTCTTAGAGTAAATGATAGGTTTCTTGTTTGACTTAAGGACAATATAATATGTGGAAAATTATGTCTGGTACTGGAAACTTAGCCCGCTAGCCTCAAATGCATTTGTACTATATATTCCTGAAGAGCTATTTTCAAGAATGCAGTAGCAGAAATAGACACGTGTTTAAATGGAGAGAACAACTGATTATGGGAATTTTATACTTAGGTAATACACCTGTAACACAAACCCTAAAACTAAGGCTCAGAGAGGTGAGCGTCACAACAAAGAAACAGAATGATTTTTTTGTAAGATACTGAGGAACTTCTTTATATAATAGGAAGTATCATTAATTAAATCTTAACAATGTGGTCTTCAAGATCCTCTCAGTGACATTAGTTGACATATCAACATGAATGAGAGAAATTTCACAAAGTCCTACCCAAAAATGATAGGTTCTACAAGTAGTCAGTGTTAAACTCATACACATATAAGTTACATATAGTTACATATATAACAATGATAATTAGGATATTATCAATAACTTGAGGTATTTGTGGATACAGTGAGGCTTGAATAGTGGAGATGGTGGAATGGGCATGATGTAAACTGTAAAGCTAGTATTCATGTATGAATGCATAAAAAAATAAATGGGAAGAATGTGTAATGTTAGATTCAAGAAAATTACTCTTGCCGGGCGGTGGTGGCGCACGCCTTTAATCCCAGCACTCAGGAGGTAGAGACAGGTGGATCTCTGTGAGTTCGAGACCAGCCTAGTCTACTAGAGTAGTTCCAGGACAGGCTCCAAAACCACAGAGAAACCCTGTCTCGAAAAAAAAAAATGACTCTCGTTTATATATGAAACACTGAAACTTTCAATGTTTCAAGTACTGTTACAAAATGTAAGAATAAAGAATATTTTTCATAATTTCTTTCCATTATCTTGCAAGTACACCTGTTAATTGTTCACAAATCCACTGCTAAGATATGCATTTAATTCTGTCAAGTTTAAGAATACAATAAAGCTAAAAGGAGCAAGACAAGGCAGACTATTTTACTTACTATGATACCTTTTTTTTTTATTTTTACACCCACTAGACTTGACTATTTTTGTTAACAAACCAAATACCTAAATGAATAATTTGAGGATATAAACTAGGAGAAGTTAGTGTTTCAGAGCTAAGCCCAGAGGCCCAGAGTCTACATGTGTTGACAAATTCTTCACCCATTGAACTCAACAGATTAGGTACAGATTTCAAAGTTGATGTTTTAAAAGTTTGCCATCTACTCAACATTTTATGAAATTATATTCAACGTTTATGACTGGGATCTGATGTGGGAGTGTCATATATCTGTTGATTTCATTGGTTAATTAAATAAAGAAACTGCTTGCCCTGATAGGTTAAAACATAGGTGGGGGGAGTAAATAGGAGGAAGAGGAAGTGAGGTAAGACTCCTCAGACAGACGCAGAGATAGCTCTGCTCTCAGAGACACACGCGATGAAGCTCCAACTCAGGATGGACTTAGGCTAGAATCTTCCTGGTAAGAGCACCTTGGGGTGCTTACACACATTATTAGAAATGGGTTAGTCCAGGTGCGAGAGTTAGCCAAGAAGAGGCTAGATATAATGGGCAAGCAGTGTTTAAAAGAATACAATTTGTGTGTTGTTATTTCGGGCATGAGCTAGCAGGCGGCCAGGGTGCTGGGGATGCAGCCCCGCCGCCGCTCCTATTTCAACAGGGATCAATTAAAATCTATATATAATATATATGTATATAAATATTATATATAGATTTTAATTGACCCCAGTCATAAACGTTGAATAGAAACATTAAACTTAGCTGGGCGATGGTGGCGCGCACCTTTAATCCCAGCACTCAGGAGGCAGAGGCAGGTGGATCTCTGTGAGTTTGAGACCAGCCTGGCCTACAGAGCTAGTTCCAGGACAGGCTCCAAAGCCACAGAGAAACCCTGTCTCGAAAAACCAAAAAAATAAAATAAAATAAAATAAAATAAACATTGAACTTAGCATTCAATGCAGATAAAGTTTAATTTAAAAATAATTTGCCTGTGAATACTCCACTATAAGCAATAAATACCACATAAAACCACATTTGATTTCCTTCTTGGATATTTTACATTTTAAAGCTAAAACATTTTGGAGTGATTATGTTCATTGATGCTGGTGTATTTTTGTCTTCTTTCTCCTCATTCACTCTTTCTTCCATTTCTCTCTCCTTCCCCTCCCTGTCTCTTGCTCTCTTTTGCAGCTTCATTCTTTTCTTCCATTTTTTTTCTCTCTCAATCCAATATGCTTCCTCCCTGTTTCTTTTCTAAGACAATTAAATATTCATTCCCCGGAATTACCTTTAATCTTCTATTCTTCCTATAAGACCAGTTCATTAGAAAAGCACACACACACACACACACACACTTTTGGGCAACATATTTAATTTTCAATTTTCTCTCCCTTTTCATTTTTATTTATTCTTCCTTTTTAAAAATTCAAGTAATTAAGAAGAACAGGGCTTTTTTCAAAACACCTTTACTTAATTGTGGTATTTTACACAAGCCTTATGAAGACATGAATAAGAATATTAAAATGTACTCTGATTGAAGAAGGCAGTAATGAATAGGAGAGATAGGGAGAAAAGATATATATATGTAACATAATATATATATATAAACTATATATACACTATATACACACATATATGTACTTATATATGTACATATGTGTGTATATATAAGTAGAGAAAGGGAGGGAGGGGCAGAGAGAGAAAATGATTTCACTAGTTTGAGGGGGAAAAGTAAATCAAATTAGAATCTCTGAACTATATAACTTAGATGTTTGGGATTCGCTGTGATTTTATTTTTGCCTCCTTCCTCTCATGACTCCATCATGTTAACACTCTGAACTAAAAGCATTATAATCTAAAAGTCAATATACTGAGAAGTATCTATTAGAACCTCACCTTGGAGGAAAAATACTATACTTGACTGAATGTTAAGTCTCGGGTTTGTTTATTCAAGGAAAGATTTCCCATACAGCCTTGGCAGCTGTTCAAAGTCCATATTTAAATGCAAATAATTCAATAGGATCAAAGCACTCTCTCTTTTAGGAATGGTTTACATAGAATATAAATTTTGACTTGTTATGGCTTTAAATATATTTTTCATCCTGCTGTATATAAAAAGTTTTAATTGGTTATTTATGAAGGATTATGAAGCTCAGAAATACAATAGGGATTCTTTCCTGAATCCACATTTTAAATCTTGTAATAACTGTTTTCAATTTTTACAGGAATGTTTTATGGAATATAAACTATAACCAGAACATTAAAATGCCACTGTAAAAGTGGCTTTCTCCCACCATTTATATTTAATGCTCTTACTACCCAAAATAGCATAAGAAAAGATAATAGAAGTGACAGTATAGTCACAACATAAATATAACTGCTATGTCTTTGTTTCTTGGTAAATAATCAAAGCAAATATACATGTATCTCATTTAGGAATTTGCTTACTCACAATATGGGAATATCTTTTATACTTTGCGCTCTGAATAGAAGATAACATAATGTTTGCAGCACAAAGTTTAGAAACTGCAAAATATCTATTGTTAGTATGGTCTGCTTTATGGCCATGATAGCCTGGAAAAGCCAGGGTAAGCTTGCCATTAGGGGTATCTGTGAGAGGAAACCTGTAGGTCACCATCTATAAGGTATCAGAATCTGGTACCATCTGGATTCAGATGAACAGGGCAAGAAAATCTGGGAAAAAGTAGAACATATCAGCATTGAAATAAAGAGTGTTGTAAAGAAATTAAGATAGCTTCCTGAAATGAACTGAGAGTGGATGGGGTAAAATTAACATGACAAGAGACAAGACTCTGAAGGGTTGCCATAAGGTCAGTTAGCATCTCTGATAATTTTCCAGTTCATTTCTTTAAGTTTTTATTCATAGATGTGACTTTTGCCATAGAGATACTTCCTTCACCGACATTCATTTAAGGATAACACATATACCTATTGTAATTATTCAGCCACAAATAAGACTGCACTTCCGGGTTCTGGAGCCATGCATGTGCAGGCCAGCTCTCAGGAAATTGCCTGAATGTTAAAGGGCACCCTTCCCGCCCCCGTGCATGTATGTGTGGTTCCATCCATGTATGACTCAGCTAAACATGCGTGAGCCCATCATCAGCGTATGACGTAGTCATGCCAACCACCTGTGCACATGAACTAGGCAACTTTTAAAAAGCTGGACATGCCATCTTGCTTTCTCTGCACACCGATTCCCCAGGCCTGAGCGCACCCCTCTAATAAACTCCTAAGCGGGTTTGTTGTGTGTTCCATGTTTCCTTCTTGATTGCACCAATTAATTTCACCTACTATAGGCAGAGTTACTAACTAGGTAAAAATTTAAAGCATAGGTTGATAGTTCAACTCAGGAAACATGATCCAGTTTCCCAACACTCCTATTATACAGTTAAAGTCATGTTCTCAAATTCCTCTAAATATTTGGTGTTGTACTATACATATATCCTACTAGGCTTTCAGTAATTAAAAAGAAAGATGTATGTACACAAATTCAGAACAACGACATGGAAGGATTTAGAATAGCATATTCTCACTGATCACCATGCAAGTAAATTTGAACAACTTTGTTTACATAAGGGCCAAAAATGTTAAGGTATATAATGTCTATCTTTTTACACTGATTCAGAAAAACAAAGGGACTAATAAGCAACTCAAAAATGTCAAGTACTAAGGTTCCAACACTTAAACGAAGACATTTCCTTGAGAAATTTAATTACTTTTCATTATCAAAAATATTTTTAATCTCGTTATTTATAAAAATTCAATGAATTTTAGGTCACATAGTGGTACAAGTAGTAAAATATATAATTTCTTCTAGGTAATTTATATTCACAAATGGTGGTAATGTGGATACTCTTATCTATGTAGATGCATTTTCTGGCCTCAAATGAAAAATATTAGTCAAAGCAGTGTGATTAATGTAAAACAATAATGGTCATCATTATTGAAAAATTACTAATTGACAATTATTATTTTAGTGCTTTTGAACCAATTTATTCATCATTGTCAATATAGTTAGATAAGTTCTTCTTATAATAAAATATGGAAGCTTGTCTTGAAAGTAAAGTATTATTTCATTATTTTTATTTTCAGCCAAGATTTTCATAAGAGTACAAATTCAATTTTCTAATAAAAGAAGAATTTAATTGGTTTCTTGTCAGTCACTGAACATTTTTGGAATTCCATTCCATTTTACTATGAGAGGAATTTCATTACAGATAAGCTCACAAATAAGATCCAATCTGAAGTTTGCAGTGGCTGAGCACAGCTTCTTCTTAGACAAACAGGCATTTTAAAAGCCTCATAATAAAAACTGAGCTATCTAAACAGAGCCTGATGCTTCTATGGAACTATGATCTGTTCTCTGCTGCCCACTAAACATTGATTTGATGAGGAGCTAAAACCTTATACTACACTTTAGTCATTCCAGACATTGAGGATGTAAATATGTTTATCAAATTTTTTGCCTACTACAGTATGGCATATGCAATTAGCTTTCTACATTTCTTAAACTTTTCTGTATGCTTACAAATGATATCTTTTCATGAGATCATTTCCTTTTTTAAATTTATTTTTTTAATAATAAGCAATAAACAGATAGCTTCCTACATTTTACAACAAATATATATTTGTTAGTTAATCATGCTATGTTTAAAAAATACACATAAAATGCATGCTCTTTTATCTAAAATCCAAAATAGTTGTCTATTTCACCATGAACTTCTAAGGCAGGACTATTATTCTATAAGAGCATTTCAAGAACAACAATAAATTAAACAGTAAAAAATTTTGTTTTTTTTTTTTTGTTACATTAACAGTTTTAATGATGAATTTGAAGTCTTTACATTTATTGTTCTTTTTTCTTTTCTTATTCTAGATCATATTTCTCAGACCTGTATTTTATTTTACAACAATTATTGCTGTTTTATTCACCAAAAAATGTGGTTTGTATCAAGGAATAAAAATGACAGTTAATGAAGCAGGAATGTACTGGGACCAAATGTTCTTCTTTTGTCATGCATCCACCCATGAGCAATATAAGCAGTTATGAACATTTCTCTTCAAGAGAAAACTCCTAAGTCCGGGAAGGTGTATCAATTTAATTCTCCCATAATGGAGATTCCAAGGCGTTGGTTATCCATTACCAAGTGTTCTGCTGTAAAATTACATTCTATGAGTAACCCTAAAGAGAAAGAAAAGGTTCACTTATATATCTAGGTGTTTGTGTGTGTCTCTGTGTGTGTGTGTAAGAAAAAGAGAAAGACAGAGACAAAAACAGAAAATATAAAGATGAGACAGAAATAGTGACAGAGACATAGAGATATGAAAGAGTGATTAACAATAGCAATAAGAAACCATGCCATGGTTTTATTGTCAGGTAAGTGGTAGCACATGCTTTTAATCCCAGCACCCAGAAGGCAGATGCAGTCAGTTGAATCTTGAGTTTGAGGCCACTCTGGTAACCAAGAGCTAGTTCTAGGACAGGCTCCAAAACTACAGATAATCCCTGCCAAAATCCCAAAACCAAGCAAACAAACAAACAAAAAAAAAAACAAAACAACAACAAAAAAAAAAGAAAGGAAAGAAAATCTCCCACCATGATTTGTAGAGGCAGAAAGAGGTTAGTTATATTGTATGGCATTCAAGGACAAAAGAGAAGGAGAATTTCTGGAATTATATTTTAACTTAATAATAAAAAATTTAGAGAATGATGTCATGAGTTAATTAGCTGCATGCATTTAAAATTGCACAGAACTGTCTCAGATTCAAGCATTGCCAAATGTCAATGTAAATTATTGATAAATTATTTGGCTTCTCAATGACTGAAATTTCAACTTTAAATGTAGACTAATATGTAATTCAAAATAGATTCAGAATAATCAAAGTATGCACAGCATATCTACTACTATGTTCTTGGGTACTTAGGCTATTTGAGGGCTGAAACAATGAATAAATATGTTAAGGATTATAATAAATATAACTTTAAAATCATAATGAAGATGAAGTAATAAATGAATAGATTACACATTTTATACATTGATCTATGTGTTCCATATTACAGGAATGTTTTCTTCAAAATCTTGTATGGCTATAGTTTATCAGTCTATACTTAGGAAAGCTATTTGAGTATAGCACTGTGCATACTTGTATGAATGGGAGGGAAAGTGCAGAATCAGATGTGGCCATTAAAAATACAAAAAGAATAATATTTTAAATCTTGAATTTCATATAAATGTATACTTGAGACATTTTAACATCTAAGAATTACCTTTGTAAAATAGATTTGACTACTTTGGTTAAGTAAGAACGTGAGTCAATTACAATGAAATTGTACATTGTAAGGGGACAGTAGAAAGAACAAGACCTCTCCATGGCATTCATGAAGAGTAGTGTGTACTGTCAGCTCAATTATGTTACTGCATAGACCCACACTGGTTTAATTTTTAAAACAATTTGATCTGCCCTATTCAAATTCCAGCTGTCCTTTTCAATACTGAATGTTGTATCTTGTACAACCTAAAGCTGTGGATTTTTTAGAAGAGAATTTTTCTTGTAGACCCTTGTTTTTCCGTTGGTTTCCTTATAGGATCACTACCTCCCTCTGAAGTTCATCTCAAAATTAGTCAACTATTTTTTTTATTCAATGTAAGAAATAATGTATCATTATGTTCTCTATTTCTTTCTGGATGTAGCACCACAAAATAACATTTTATTTTATCAATACTTGGCATGTCATTTGATTCATGTTATGCTACATTGTGTTTTTTCCTGTTGTTACCCTTTTGTTTAGCATTTTAAAAATTCATTTCTCTATTTTAACATGCTATCATTTTCCCTTCTATGTAGCTTCTAAACTTCTTGAAGATAAAGGTAACTACATAAACATATTATACTCACTTACCCATTAAACAAGAGACAATTGCAACAAAGCACAAAAAGTTAAAAGTGAAAACAAGCATTGAACATTAGTATTAGTTAGAAGTCTTATTTCTGAAATTTGAATTTATCAGTAAAACTCAACTTACCAGATAAAATATTTGGAGAAAAGGTGAAAGTATTATATGCCCAATCTTATAATGTATTACACTAATATGTATATACATCAACACTATTTTGAGTGGTATAACCAAAAGATGGCTAAAATTATAAAATAGGATGTACCGAAAATATGTGTAAATATAAAAATTTTATATAAACATCATTTTTCAGAAGAGAACCATGCTTCTCACATCTCACTTCTGCTTCTCACATCTTGGCAGTGGAGAGGGGTTTCTGCACAACTAAGAGGAATTCCAGTTCAGTCCTCATGAAGGGCTTGCTGAAGAAAGGATTGCGTACTTATCTTTCGACATAGTTGTTTATTTTTTCTTGGTGTGGAACATTTCTTTCTTTCTTATATATTTATTTATTTATTTATTTATTTATTTATTTATTTATTTATTTATAGAG
>NW_026067911.1:13616349-13630263 GCF_014885135.2 Alexandromys fortis | reverse complement strand
TTGGGATTTTTTTTTTTTTTTTTGAGACAGGGTTTCTCTGTGGTTTTGGAGCCTGTCCTGGAACTAGCTCTTGTAGACCAGGCTGGTCTCGAACTCACAGAGATCCACCTGTCTCTGCCTCCCAAGTGCTGGGATTAAAGGCGTGCACCACCATCGCCCGGCCTTGGACCTTGGGATTTAAGTCCGGTGCTCCACTGTGGATCTCTATCTCTGTCTCCTTTCGTCGCCTGATATAATATTCAGGAGGATGCCTGTCTGTTTTTCTTTGGGTTTACCTTCTTAGTTAGCTTTTCTAAGATCACAAATTATAGGCTCAATGTCCTTTATTTACGGCTAGAAACCATTTAGGTGTGAGTACATCCCATGTTCATCTTTTTGGATCTGGCTTACCTCACTCGGGATAGTGTTTTTTATTCCATCCATTTGCATGCAAAATTCAAGAAGTCCTTGTTTTTACTGCTGAGTAGTACTCTAATATGTATATATTTCACAGTTTCTTCATCCATTCTTCCATTGAAGGGCATCTAGGTTGTTTCCAGGTAGAAAAAATGCTTTTGAAATATGATAGGGCATCTCTTGGGTATATTCCCGAGAGTGGTATTGCTGGGTCCAGGGGTAGGTTAATCCTGAATTTCCAGAGAAATCGCCACACTGCTTTCCAAAGTGGTTGCACAAGTTTGCATTCCCACCGGCAATGGATGAGTGTACCCCTTACTCTACATCCTCTCTAGCAAAGGCTATTATTAGTGTTTTTGATGTTTAGTCAATTTGACAGGTGTAAGATGATATCTCAAGGTTGTTTTGATTTGCATTTCCCTCATCGCTAAGGAAGTTGATCATGACTTAAGTGTCTTTTGGCCATTTGAACTTCATCTGTTGAGAATTCTCTGTTCAGTTCAGTGCCCCATTTTTTTTAATTGGGTTAGTTAGCATTTTAAAGTCTAGTTTCTTGAGTTCTTTATATATTTTGAAGATCAGACCTTTGTCTGCTGCGGGGTTAGTGAAGATCTTCTCCCAGTCAGTAGGTAGCCTTTTTGTCTTAATAACAGTGTCCTTTGCTTTACAGAAGCTTCTCAGTTTCAGGAGGTCCAATTTATTCAATGTTGCCATTAATGTCTGTGCTACTGGGGTTATACATAGGAAGTGGTCTCCTGTGCCTATGTGTTGTAGAGTACTTCCCACTTTCTCTTCTGTCAGGTTCAGTGTGTTCAGACTGATATTGAGGTCTTTGATCCATTTGGACTTGAGTTTTGTGCAAGGTGATAGATATGGATCTATTTTCATTCTTCTACAGATTGACATCCAGTTATGCCAGCACCATTTGTTGAAGATGCTTTCTTTCTTCCATTGTATACTTTTAGCTCCCTTGTCGAAAATCAGGTGTTCATAGGTTTCAGGGTTAATATCCGGGTCTTCTATGCGATTTCAAAAGTCAACTTCTTTGTTTTTATGCCAATACCAAGCTGTTTTCAATACTGTAGCTCTGTAATAACTTGAAGTCAGGGATGGTAATATCTCTGGAAGTACTTTTATTGTATAGGATTGTTTTGGCTATCCTGGTGTTTTCATGTTTTCTAGATGGTTTTTATTTTTTGGTTCTAATCATTTATCATAGATACATTAGTGTTTACTCACTGTGACCCAGAGAGTAAATTTAGTATAGAAGTGACACTAATTTTGTTTACTATTTTTTGAACTCAGCTTTTTAATTATTCATTCAAAACATTACTGTTTATACTCTATTTGTTTTGTTGAGACAAGCATTTCTGGTTGTCCTGGAACTAACTCTGTCCTAGAACCAGGCTGGCCTAGAACTCATAAAGATCTGTCTTCCTCGGGCCCCCAGCCCTGGGATTAAACACGTGTGGTACCACACCCAGCACTGTTTACTACCTTAAGAGAAGCAGTCAGGTGGTGGTGGTGCAGGCCTTTAATCCCAGAACTTGGGAGGCAGAGGCAGGTGGATCTCTTTAAGTTTAAGGCGAGTCCAGTAAAAAAGAAATAGTTTCAGTACAGGCACCAAAGTTATTCAGAGAAACTGTTTCAAAAAAAATTCACATACATACATACATGTAAGTGTGTGAGTATGCATGTATGTATGTATGTATGTAAAATCCCTGAGTTTTGCATATGCCAATAGCTTTTATTTAGAGTTCTTGTTATTAGTGCCTTGTATGATTAATAACTAGGTTATCATCTAATTCAAATTAAACAAGAAATTTGTTCCTATTAGTGATTACTACCAAATACTACTATTACTACTACTAACATATATTTTAAAATATTAAGTCTCTTAAGGATTTGAAGATAATCACTTAGCAGTTTATTTATGAATTATACAGGTGATCGTGTTTAATGACAATGAATGAGTTGTCACATGGTTAGTAATCCCGCATCATTTCTCTAGTGAAATATCTGCCAATATTTTCTTTTTTTCCCATGTTTATCATCAAGGTTTTTTTTTTAATTGAAAAAGTTTCTGCTTCCTCCTTGCCTCCCATTTCCCTCCTCCTCTTCCCACTCCTCTCCCGCCACTCCTTGCCCCCTCCACCCACATCTTTCCCCCTCCCTCTCCAGTCCAAAGAGCAGTCTCTGCCCTATGTCAAGCCCCTCCCCCAATCCAGGTCTAGGGAGGTGAGCATCCAAACAGGCTAGGCTCCCACAAAGCCAGTTCATGCAGTAGGATCAAAACCCAGTGCCATTGTCCTTGGCACCAATACGGGTCTCTGTCTCTATCTCCTTCCATCGCCAGAGGAAGGTTCTATGATGATATGCAAGCTATTCATCAGTATGACTATAGGATATGGCCTAAAATGACCAGAGTTAACAACCACTGGTCATTAATATAACTTAATATCAATGGACTCAATTCACCTATAAAAAGGCACAGGCTAAGAGATTGGATACGAAAACAGGATCCAACATTCTGCTGTTTACAAGAAACACACCTCAAACACAGAGACAGGCACCTACTCAGAGTAAAGGGCTGGGAAAAGGCTTATCAAGCAAATGGACCTAAGAAACAAGCAGGTGTGGCCATACTAATTTCTAACAAACTTGACTTCAAACTTAAATCAATCAGAAGAGATGGAGAGGGACATTTTATACTCATAACAGGATCAATTCATCAAGAGGAAGTCTCAATCCTGAATATCTACGCCCCTAATATAAAAGCACCCACATACGTAAAAGAAACATTACTAAAACTCAAGGCAGCCATCAAACCGCACACACTAATAGTGGGAGACTTCAACACTCCTCTCTCACCAATGGACAGGTCAATCAGACAGAAACCTAACAGAGAACTAAGAGAATTAATGGAGGTAATGAATCAATTGGACTTGACAGACATCTATAGAATATTCCACCCAAATCGGAAAGAATATACCTTCTTCTCTGCAGCTCATGGAACCTTCTCGAAAATTGACCACATACTCGGTAACAAAGCAAACTTCCACAGGTACAAAAACATATTAGTAACCACCTGTATCTTATCAGATCACCATGGATTAAAGTTAGAATTCAACAACAACCCTACCCCCAGAAAGCCTACAAACTCATGGAAACTGAACAGTCAACTACTGAACCACACCTGGATCAAGGAAGAAATAAAGAAAGAAATTAAAGTCTTCCTTGAATTCAATGAAAATAAAGAAACAACCTACTCAAACTTATGGGACACTATGAAAGCAGTCCTGAGAGGAAAGTTCATAGCACTAAGTGCCCACTTAAAGAAAACAGAGAAGGCACACATTGGAGACTTAACAGCCCACCTGAAAGCTCTAGAAAAAAAAGAAGCAGACTCACCTAGGAGGAGTAGAAGACTGGAAATAATCAAACTGAGGGCTGAAATCAACAAAATAGAAACACAGAAAACAATCCAAAGAATCAATGAAACAAAAAGCTGGTTCTTGGAGAAAATCAACAAGATTGATAAACCCCTATCCAAATTAATCAAACAGCAGAGAGAAAATACACAAATTAATAAGATAATAATGAAAAGGGGAACATAACCACAGATACAGAGGAAATTCTGAGAATCATTAGATCTTACTACAAAAGCCTGTATGCCACAAAATTTGAAAATGTAAAAGAAATGGACATTTTTTTTAGATAAGTACTATATACCAAAGTTAAACCAGGACCAGGTGAACAATCTAAATAGACCTGTTAGTCGCGAAGAATTAGAAGCTATTATCAAAAACTTCCCTAGCAAAAAAATCCCAGGTCCAGATGGTTTCAATACAGAATTCTACCAGAACTTCCAAGAAGACCTAATACCTATACCCCTTAATGTATTTCACAATATAGAAACAGAAGAGTCATTGCCAAATTCCTTTCGTGAAGCTACACTTACCCTGATACCAAAACCACACAAAGACTCAACCAAGAAAGAGAATTACAGGCCAATTTCACTCCTGGACATCGACGCAAAAATCCTCAATAAAATTCTGGCAAACCTAATCCAAGAACTCATTAGAAAAAATATTCGTTATGATCAAATAGGCTTCTTCCCAGAGATGCAGGGCTGTTTCAACATACAAAAATCTATCAATGTAATTCATCATATAAATAAACTGAAAGAAAAAAAAAACATATGGTCATTTCATTAGATGCTCAAAAGCATTTGACAAAATTCAACATCGCTTTATGATAAAGGTCTTGGAGAGATTAGGGATACGGGGGTTATACCTAAATATAAAAAAAAGCTATTTACTGCAAGCCGACAGCTAACATCAAATTAAACAAAGAGAAACTAAAAGCCATCCCACTAAAATCACGAACACGACAAGGCTGTCCACTCTCTCCATACCTCTTCAATATAGTGCTTGAAATTCTAGCAATAGAAATAAGACAACATAAAGGGATCAAGGGGATTTGAATTGGAAAGGAAGAAGTTAAACTTCTGTTATTTGCAGATGATATGATAGTGTACATAAGCGACCCCCAAAACTCCACCAAAGAACTACTAAACTCCTTTAGTAGTGTGGCAGGATACAAGATCAACTCCAAAAAAAATCAGTTGCCTTCGTATACACAAAGGATAAGGAAGCAATGACGGAAATCAGAGAAGCATCACCTTTCATGATAGCCACAGATATCATAAAATATCTTGGGGTAACTCTAACCAAGGAAGTGAAAGATCAATTTGACAGGAACTTTAAGTCTTTGAAGAAAGAAATTGAAGAGGATACGAGAAAATGGAAGGATCTCCCATGCTCTTGGATTGGGAGGATCAACATAGTAAAAATGGCAATTTATAGATTCAATGCAATCCCCATTAAGGTCCCATCAAAATTCTTCACAGATCTTGAGAGGATAGTAATCAACTTCATGTTGAAAAACAAAAAATCAGGATAGTCAAAACAAACTTATACAATAAAGGATCTTCTGGAGGCATTACCATCCCTGACTTCAAACTCTCTTTGTCCTCTCCTTTTTATTCACAAAAGCAGATAAAGAGAACAGTGCCGAACTCTGTATGTGTAAAAATCATTTTTCTTTTACCAGTACTTATTCTTTATCAGTACACAGTCTGATGTGTATTCAAAATTAAAGTTCATTTTCAGTGTCTTCTTACTTATTCTGGTATTTTCCAGACTTTCCAATATGTTTAAATAGAATATTACTATCTATAATAAAGTCGTATTTTTCCTAAAAGTCATTACTGACAGAATAGCCAAATGGATATTGCCTGAGGCAATAAGGTTGCTAACCTGTATGCAAATATACCAGCATGCAAAACTATTATGGACTAAATATGTAATTAGAAATAGACAATTACTTCTTGATATTTTTGGTATGCTTTGTACAATGATACTTCATCTCTATTAACCCAAGGAAATATCATCGATTAACATCTTATGTAATTATAAACCAAAAATTGAATGCACTTGCTCATGTTCTTTGTGCTATGCAGATTAATTATTAACTAATGGAATCATTATTTGCTTAAAAATATTTTGTACATCTAGTGAAATGTCTATTAACTTTATGTACTATCTTTCTTGCTGAGTGTAGATTTTAACTGGCTATCAGGTACAAAGTTGAAATCCTTGCAGTAAATAGAGATCTCTTCAAAAAGCTTTCTGTTCTTCTGGAGTCAGACTGTCTGGTTCTTGCTTTTCAATTCATGACCCATGGAGACTTTCAACAGCAAGAAATAATATTAAGGGTGACAATTTACAACAAAAAAATCTATCATGGAAAACAATGACTAAACCAAATGATATCATATTCAAAGGCACCAAATGAGCAGGAGATATTTTTATCACATTATGCCATGCCACCACTCAACTGTATTTTAAGATTACTCTCCACAAACGTTGACTTAGAAAGCTTGGCAACAAACTTCATATACAACCAACCTTGCCAAGAACTTTTGTTACTTTTCAGTAAAGACTGGAATTTTCAGACTTTCCAATGATAAAATCCTTAAGGAAATTAAAACAAAGTCAATAAAGACAAACTTGTGCTGAAAAATATTCTGGATTGAGAAGAAAAGACCTTTAATGCTGCCTCCATGGTAAGCTAAGACATTCCCAGTTTACTACTTCTGCTTGAATGCCATTCTTTCCCAATAAGGAGCAAACTCATTCTTCTTTAATGATCATTACTCTCTAGGAAGAAAAAAAAAATACGATGCCAAATTAAAAATTCCAAATGTAGAACACCTGAGCACATCAAAAATGAAATGTATGAAATGTATACGAGCTGTAGTTTCCTTCCACAGAAATTAGTGAGATTACTTTTGGCTGATCAGAGCACCATCTCACATACTGTTGGATAAAACTTTTTAACCCAGATTTACTCTACGCACTACTTTCTTGTGGAAATCTCATTTCACTTTTAGGTTGTTTTTTTTTTTAAGATTTTCTAATAAATTGTATGGTTTACTTGCATAGAAAGTCTATCAAATGTTACAAATTTTAGTCATGTTTTTACATTTGAATATAGTTTTGGAAATGATGCTTATTAAATAACAAAATGGCTCGAATAAAAGTTGGTTTAAATTTTCTTTTAAGGAAAAGTACCAAAATACTTAGGATTTCATATGTGTATTTTACCTCTTGCTTTGACTTTTTTCTTTTTTATTCTTTTTTTTTTTATCATTGTTGAATATGGGCCTACACAGTACTCATTCAACCCTTCAACCGAATCTCTTTTCTATTTCTCTGTGGCATTATCGCTATACTCACTATGACACTGATGCTGCCTGATGAAGTACTGAGAAGTGTGATGCACACCTCTCATATTGCTTCACATGATAAAAAATAAAATGATGTAAATGCAGACCTAAGACACTGAAGTAAAATTTATGGCATTTTCCTTTGATCTCTAATGTACTTTTCAAATTATTTGGAAGAAAAGACTCAGTGCATATTAGGTCTGCTGTTAGAATAAAAAAAAAAAAAACATACACTTAAAATACATATTCACAAAATGAAGAAAATGCGTTTGGAATAAGAAACCCTTAAAGTTGTTATTTTAACAAAATTAGGAATCATCTGAATATTGTTTGTTAATGACAGGAACATGTGACTGAATATATTTACCTACTAAAGATCATCTGAAGGCAGAATTGAAAATAATCTACTATTTCCTTTGAAATAATGGATTCTCTAGCAAAAAAAAAAATAATTTGAACTAAACGCCCAGCATCACATTTTTTTGTCCAAAATATATGCAACTTTATAACTGAATTGTTAAAATATGCTGGATGATTTTTTTTATTCTCCCTTATTTACATCTAAAACTGAACCATCAGATCTGTTGGGAAGGAAAATAGGGTAAGTTATATTCAAAATTCAAGATAATCTAAAGTATATGCCTGGAGTTTTAGAGATATTAAACCACGTCAGCTAATCATAGTTTTCAGAAGCATAATGCAGGTGCATAATGTAAGAATTGGTTTTCTGTGTGATATGGGAGAAAACAGATATATTATGCCCATGTGAAGATGTATATTTATGCTTTCATGCTCGGCTGTAAGCACAGTGGTAAGCTGTTAGATTTCCGTTTCATTTGAAAGATAACAGCTGCCAGAGCTGGCCGACTTTAAGCTGCCAATCATTTAGAGAGCTGCATTTGTCTCGATTAAATAAGCACCAGTTATTAGAGGAGGGCCCTGACATCCAGAGAATCCCATGTTTGATACATAAGGTTCCTAAGCAGTATGGGCAGTGATCTGGGGATGCTAAGCAGAGTTTGAAAACCACAAGTAGAGTTCAGCCAAACATTAGTCTCACCCTTTTGAAGAAGCTGTTTTTAACCAAAAGTATTGATGTTTTAATATATCTATGATTGCATATTAAAATAAATGATTTAATATGCCCTCTATCTTAAAATAATGACTGTTGAATTATTGAATTTATTTTTTTAATGGTAAATCAGTGTCAACTTTAACTGGGTCCAAAACAGCTCTCATACCCACTTTACAAATAAACTTTTCAGTTCTCAATTTTTATGAAATGAATCCTCCCAATTAATCACAATTTCTTCATCTTATTTTGTGTAGGGTATTCTCTGTACCAAAAGAAGATTATAAAAAAACAATCACTTAGTATGTGAGTGACTTTTTGACAAGTCTTTTGAAAACAAACATATCGTGACCATACTATGGGAAGAAAATTATATATATCCGACACAATGTGGTTGAAAATAATAACATAAGTGCACTTTCTATTGTTTAAATTTATTTCTATAGATGTTTCATATTTAAATGTGAATTATATTATATATTGTATAATTTAATCAGTATAACATATATATATATATTCTCTGTAAATTATGCCATTTAGATTTCTGAGTTATATACTAGTTCACAGAACTTAAGATATATTGAGACTTTAATCCTATTCAGTAGTCTGGGTAGTTATCAAACTTTATTTTTTTTTTTTTTTTGGAAATGTCATAAATTTATAAAACTGTGGTAATTTACATGAAATTTCTACCTGTCATTTTAAGTATATAAAGGGCTAGGTGTTTGTTTTATCAGAGTGTCTTAGGAAAATGATTTAGAAAGGAAGGGAAAACGCAGAATCTTTTCTCTCCTCTTGCTGCTTATTTTTGAGCTAGAAGTAAGGTACTCTAGGTACTTTCCTCATGATCTAGCGTCCTTGATGGTTAAGAAATAAGAATACAAGAGCTAGTTCCAGGATAGGCTCCAAAACCACAGAGAAACCCTGTCTCGAAAAACAAAACAAAACAAAAAAACAAACAAACAAACAACAACAACAACAACAACAAAAGAATACGTGTGGACCTAAATGCTTCACGAAGCCCATTTAGAGGCTTCTCAGCAGCTGCTTTCTTCTTCGAGCCTCCTTTACACAGACATGCACACTGTTGACATGACAGGCACCATCAATGTTTAAATATAGAATTTTGTTACAGGCTTTTGTTTGTCTGTTTGTATACAAAGTATTTGCTTTGTGCCTATGAAGACTAGAACAGGGAGTTGGATTTCCCACAACTGGATTTATATATACATTTGTGAACTGCCATGTGGGTGATGTAACCAAACCTAGGCCATGTGGCAAGAGAAGCAAGTACTCTTAGCCACCAAGCCATATCTTCAGCTCCTAAATAGGGACATTTCAAACTATTTTGACTAATTTTAAAATCAACAGTGTGTAGACAGAGATAATTGTAAACACATTTAAATAATAGAAATTTTTGAAATATTTGAATGGCCTCCAGTAAAACTCAATATTTTTCCCACTGTGAACTCAATAATTAGTATTTTAAATTTTAACAAAAGAAAAAAAAACAAGGATATTGTCAGCAAAACACAACCTTATAGTGCTTTTTAAATCAAAACACTTCTTTGTTCAAATTTTATGTTAATCCCAAAGTTTTGCAACTAATTTTAATGAAATTAATTGTATTAGACATTTTAAGATCTTATATCAATATTCCAAGGCCACACTTTTAAAAACATTAATTAGCACATAGTATTAAGTTCAGGTTAAGTTACATATTCCATTGTTTTCACATAGAATTCATTTGACTACATTAAATATGTGTATGTAGTGATGATACAAGGTTATATATTTAAAATTATCTCTTTCACATATGTTAATGCAATTAACTGGTGATTATGGCTTCATAAGCTGTAATTTATTAAAGAATGAAGAGAAAATTTATAGGATATACCTGAATATTTTATTTCCTAAAATCATATAATCTTAGTACAAACTTTAAGGAAAAAGTGATTATCAGATATGTACATTCATATTCTAGGCATCATAACAAAGCAGAACCATGACAATTTTATTGAAAAATAAATCTTATATGAGTCTACTACTTGGGAAATTGTGCACACCTTTGAGACTTAATGCAGCTCACTTTCAGAGTTTGTTGATGAAACTATAATTATCAGTTGAGACACATTAATATTTACCACGTTTACATGTGAGATATATTTCAAAAATGAAACACATCTTAAAAACTAAGATTGTGCATAATGTATTTTGTAAGTCTTGCAAATGTTGAAAGCTATTTGAATGTAAAATGGTCCTGAGCAAAACATTCTTCTATATGTGCTAGTATATTTTTTTCAGTTCATATGATTTATGGCTAGATTTTGGCTGCTGGCAATTTCTCTGCAATTATCTATAATTTGATGTTGAAACACATTTTTGTGTAAATATATTCTGGTATCAAAAGCTATACCTACTACTTCAAATTGAGACACACATTTCAATATGTTTTGCAGAAACTGCATCAGTTAAGATTCATAACAGTAGTCTAAAATAATAATAAAATATTACTCTTTAAATCCTAATTCAAAGGGCATTTCACTTTTGTTATAATTCATAATTTTTTTGTATGCTCTTTTTTTAAAAAAATTTATTTTAACTCAGAGTCTAATTTGAGTTGTCCACATATTTTTAAGTGTGTGCCAATCCCCCTCCCAAGACTTTCAATCCTTAAATAAAGCTGACTGTGCTCTCAGTGGTTAACTATATTAGTAGTTAACCCCTTATCAGAGAGGGGTGGAATTTTGTGTATATCATTGCTCCATGCTAAATGGGAAACGGGGAGGAGACAGTAATTTAAAAAATAAATAAATAAATCATATTTTTAAAGACTATTTATATTGATAGGTGATTTTATTTATTCTGAAATTGATTTCCCATCATGTATATTACTTACAATTTATGAATATTGTCAGGGTTTTTAAGCGAAATATCAGTGATTAGTGTACGAACATGGGGATTCCATTCTAAGGTTCCCATTTCTGTGCCGTGTATAAGAAACTTTTAAATCACACATACGAAGAACAGTAACAAAGCAACATTCATAGTATATGTTTCATGAAAATTTAATTAATAAGGAAGATCTTTTAATTGTAAAAGATAGTTAATATATTGATATGTAGGAAATAGGGCAAAGGTCATAAGTCTTTTTTAAACATATCCATTTAATCACATTTACTTGAATTTTATTTTTATTCTTTTGGAAGATTTCTTATATGACTAATGTATTTACATCTTCCCTGCCTCTCATTTCTCCCTGTTCTCATGTCCCTCCTCCTTCTACCAAGTTTGTGATACATTCTTGTATAATCACCATTATCATGCACACACACACACACACACACACACACACACAAAACATTTAATGAATGTTGTTCTTATGTACACTGAACACTTGAAACTGAATAACACACAAAGGAGATTATTCTGAAAGAAAACTGATTCCCTCTTGGTTCTCTGTCTCTGTCTCTCTCTCAGCAACCATTAATTGTTGACAGGCCTTCATGTAAGCGGGAGACCATGTGAATTTTCCCAGTTAACGTTACCACATCAGCTGGTAAAGTCAGTAGAATCTATGTTTAAATCATCATCTTGTTGAGAATTTACTGATGCATGTTCTCTGTCATTTCTGGAAGTCATTAGCAATCAGCAGCTGTCTCAGTCCTTTGGCTCTCACAGTATTTCTGCTCCCCTCTTCCATCATGCTCCCTGGTCCTTGGGTTTAGGGCTTGCATCATAGATGTAGGAGCGGGAGATGGGAACCTAACAATTACTGCGTCTCTGCATTTTGAAGACATTTAGACGTTTGTAGCAGACTCTACCTGCTACAGAAAGAACATTCTTTGATGAAGGTTTCAAGTTGTGCTTACTTCTAAGTATAATGATAAATATTTTAAAGAGCTGGAAATTACATTAAAAATGGCATCTAAATCATGGGTAGGTGGTTAGGTTTAGGGTACCAGGTATGCATCTGCATTACCCCCTTCCACCTTCCTTCCTTGATGTTCTTTTTTTTTTCTCCCAACCACACATAATATTAATAATCGTGTAACAGATTTAGGTTAGTACAGGCTTGTGTCTTACTACTAAATTTATGTATGAGCTATCACTAATTCTTTATCCTTCATCATTCACGGTAATTTCTCTTTCCTGTTCCTGAGAAGAATCAGCTCTATGTGTAAACAGTAGAGTCATCCAGAGTCCACGCTCTGTATTGTATAATGAGGACTATTTCTAAAGCATTTTCTTTCAATATATTTCCAGGCTTCATTTGTAACTTTTTGTTTGTTTGTTTGTTTGTTTGTTTTGAGACAGGGTTTCTCCATAGCTTTGGAGCCTGTCCTGGAACTAGCTCTTGTAGACCAGGCTGGCCTCGAACTCACAGAGATCTCCCTGCCTCTGCCTCCCGAGTGCTGGGAATAAAAGCATGTGCCACTGTCTGGCTTGTAACAATTTTTAGTCATGGACATAGGTATTATAAAGATATGGGACTCTCTTTCTAATAATCATTCCATAGCTAGTCAGTAAAATGCTTAATTTTAAAATTACACTCATCAGAATTGGATATACAGAAGCACTGAACTCTAACTCAATTTCCTATTTAGGAATAGAAACTCCTCATGTCTTACATATGGTTGTGTATTTTGAGTGCCTGATCAGGTGAAAGAAAAATAAATACTCTAGTTTCATTTGAATATTTAAGCTGATTATAATATTTACTTGAGAATGTACACACCAATGACAACCAAGTTTCATAACATTAGAGTAGAGTCATCCAGAGCCCATGCTCTGTATTTTATAAAGTATTTTCTTTCAATATATTTCCAGGCTTCATTTGTTTGAGATAATTCAATAGCACCTATAAATTTGCATTATACACCAATGGTTATTAGTTATATTGACAATAACATAAAGAAGTACACTCATAAGTATTCTTTAAAGGCATCTATAGCAAAGAAATATTTTATGACAACTTGTTACTGTTCCAAAATATCACACAATACATTATTTATTAAAGGATACAGGATAAATTGTATATCCACTTGGAAACCATCAACTTTACCAATACCTCATGAAACCCAGGATATTAAATTTTCAAAGGTGAGGTGTATAAGTGAGAAAGACAAAATAAAACTTTTTGAGGGAAAAAAGGTATCTATCTTTAAATGGCAAATGAATTAAATATTATTAATTCCATATCTATTTTTACAGGTTCTGCACATTAGCTGTAGCCTAAATTGGGTTGAATATAAGTAAATTAGAGAGTATTAATTGAAAAATCAACAACAAAATATCTGCAAATTTTTCAATGAGCTTGATATCAAAGAACATATTTCTTTAATGCCAAACAGGAAAGCAAAGTTATTCTTATTATTTCTAAATAAATTTTAGCCATTGGTAAATACATCAAAGAATTTCCTCAAATTTTAGTGGCTTAATAATAACTACATGTTGGAATTATTTCAAATATCTGAATATGGTACAAAACTGACAATATTTTTTTTAATATAATTTTTTATTGAAAAAAAATTTCCGCCTCCTCCCCGCCTCCCATTTCCCTCCCCGTCTCCCTTTTCCCCCCTCCTCCCTCTCCTCTCCCCCTCCCCCCCACTCCTCTCCCCCTCCCTCTCCAGTCTGAGGGGCAGTCAGG
>NW_026067911.1:13614271-13616172 GCF_014885135.2 Alexandromys fortis | reverse complement strand
GTCGCAGTCCAGCTGGCCTTGGTGAGCTCACAATAGATCAGCCCCACTGTCTCCGTGGGTGGGTGCACCCCTCGTGGTCCTGACTTCTTTGCTGACAGTATTTTAAAACTGTACTTATATTATTAATTATCAGAAATAATGCTATTAACTCACAGGACAGTGGTTGAAAACTGTGGTATAATTACTTAGGTGGAATTCATTCAACATAAAAATCATCAATATATACTATATTTGATATATCTATATAGTATATTTATATACTATAAAATGAATGTATTTCAATATTTTCATGAGTAACATAAACTGCAATTTGTGTTCTTCTATTTGAATATCTATCATCTATCTATCTATCTATCTATCTATCTATCTATCTATCTATCATATCTTTATCACTCATGTGTGTGTACAGTTCTAGACAATATTCAAAATATATGTATTTGTGATATTGCATATGCATTTTTTTTGTATAGAGGTCCAATGCTGATGTTGGGACTCTTCCTCACTGATAGTCTTACCTATTCTTTCCTCTGAGACAAGTTCTTTAGTAAAATCTAGAGGTCTACTAGATGCCTATTATGGCAACCTTTTCTTTACTACTTTTATGGCTCAGCATGAATCAACATTGGATTACAGAAAAGTCTCCGAAAGTCATTGCTAAATCAGGGCAGTCAACAGTGTCCATGTGTTTATGTGACTGTAATGTGTAACTAAAGCTATTTTCAAATCAACTTTTGCCAGGAGACATTTGTCTGAAGCAGCTTAAAGTCTCCCCACATAATAGGAAATGTGATGAAAAATATCTATAGAAGAATAAGGTTACATTTAAAGTTTTTATACCTGATAAAATATGTGTCCATTTCACTGTAATTCTTAAGTGTTCCTCCAGATATGAAAAGAGATTGATGAAAACAACAATAAATCACTTAAAGTACAAACTTCATTAAAAATGATGTAAACTATTTAAGGTTTGTAAATCAATAAATATCCTTCTACTTCACAGTCTATTAGAGCCAGGGTTTCTCAGTTTTAAGCAAGCTTGTATTCCCTGGGCACTATCAGCATATACCAAAGACTCCAATATCACTGTGATTACAAAGTTGTATACATATTTATCCATATGCCTGCTGTTTTGCTTCATTTTGAATTTATATCATGCATGCTTCTTAAAGTTAAAGTTTAAAAAATTACATTTGATTCTGGTCATCTTTATAAAAATTTTCTTTCTGAGAAATAAATGAAATTAAAATACTCTATTTTAAATTTATACTTTCCTTGACTTACTGAATGTTTGAAAATTAGATATTAAACATATGGAATTAATATAATATTAGAATGTAGATGGAATTTCTTCCATAGAAAGTTACCTCAGATTATAATATTGCAATATCCAATCCAAGATATTTTGGCCAGCAAAGCAAAAATGTTTCTGCTATTGATTCTACTTTGAAGCACGGATAAAATGAGATAAAAAGGCTGTGGCAGAGTGAATCATCAATGCCACTAAACTTTCCTGCATGACTATGTCAAAGTGCAATGTTAACAGATCAAAAAAGATACCACGAAAAATACTCTGGTTGAGAGACAGCAAGAGATGCTTTCAGATGCCATCTTCTAAGCCTTCATAAGCTGTGCAGGTTATAATAGCTAAACTAAAAAGAATATGTTTAACAGTCTGATAATTTCTTTAAATTTAATTTTTCTTCAACCAATCTTTGTCTTCTTCTTCATTGTTCCTTTACTTATTCACTTAGTATGTTATTATTACATATGTTGAGTTTTTCATTCCATTTGATTGAGGAGATGCGCTGCCTACCACAGGAAAGTCCTTCATTTGATAAGTGAATTACTACTGATATATGTGTTTTTAAAAAGTGTATATATTTAAGTATTCATACACATAT
>NW_026067911.1:13600394-13612098 GCF_014885135.2 Alexandromys fortis | reverse complement strand
ACATCCCATGTTCCTCTTTTTGGGTCTGGCTTACCTCACTCAGGATAGTGTTTTCTATTTCCATCCATTTGCCTGCAAACTTCAAGAAGTCCTTGTTTTTTACTGCTGAGTAGTACTCTAATATGTATATATTCCATACTTTCTTCATCCATTCTTCAATTGAGGGGCATCTAGGTTGTTTCCAGGTTCTGGTAATCCTCATTTCTTAAGAAGAAGGAAACAACAACTTTTATCAAATCACTTAGCACTGCTATTTTTATAATTTTTACATTTAAAATGTACTATTCAAATTTTTCTTAGCATGATGTCCTAATTTCCAAATTTATTTTCTTTAAAACAATTAAAGATGTGATTTTGAATACAGTACAGATTTTAATAGCGCAGATCACTTTCTTAGTTAGAAAAATGACACTTAGATTTTACCCAGTAGTATAGAAGCAGTTAATTGTTACAAAAGTCATTTTGTAAATAATAATAATAATAATTACTTATTTGTTCTTATAGTTGAGTTTTGTACAACATGTTTTGATCATATTTACGACCAAAACTCTTCCCAGATTAACCTGCAATTGCCTACCCACTTAAGTATGTGCCCATGTTTTATTTTATGTCCTTTAAGGAATTTGTGCAACACAAAATGTTCTCAGATATATGGTCTTTTACTGCATTGTGGTAAGCATCCCATGGAATAAACTCTAAGAGAATAATGACCCTTACTTTCTCAAAAGCTAATAATGGTTGGTTGTGTTTCCAACCCCACTTACCATACTGGGATGGGATCTGACTGAGACTGCACAGGTTGAACGCATGCTCTTATAATCACTGTACGTTCATATACTTACCTGCCCTGCTGTGTTTGGGAGGCACTGCTTTGTTGAAGTCACATTCCTAAAATCTAAATACTATGTCCCTTTTAACAAGGCACCATACTCTTTCTATTAAATCTACAAGTGCCATGATTACTGTAATTATATAATAACTCTCACCCAAACATCCATGTGTTAAGGACTCGACTATTAAGTGGCTCTACTGGGAGCTGGAAGAGGCTTTTTTATATACTTATTTATTGGTATTTATTGAGCTCTTCATTTTTTCTCTGCTCCCCTCCCTGCCTCTCTCCTCCCGCTTCAGTCCTCCCCCAAGGTCCGCATGCTCCCAATTTACTCAGGAGACCTTGTCCTTTTCTACTTTCTACTTCCCATGTAGATTGATCTATGTAAGTCTCTCTTAATGTCCACATTGTTGTCTATGTTCTCTGGGATTGTGGTTTGCAGGCTGACTTTCTTTGCTTTATGTTTAAAAACACCTATGAGTGAATGCATGTGATAATTATCTTTCTGTGTCTGGGTTACCTCACTCAAAATAATGTTTTCTAGCTCCATCTATTTTCCTTCAAAATTCAAGCTGTCGTTATTTTTTTCTGCTGTGTAGTACTCCATTGTGTAAATGTTCCACATTTTCCTCATCCATTCTTCAGTCCATGGGCATTTAGTTTTTTTCCAGGTTCTGGCTATGACAAACAAAGCTGCTATGAACATAGTTGAGCACATGTCCTTGTGGCATGATTGAGCATCCTTTGGATATATACCCCAAAGTGGTATTACTGGGTCTTGAGGAAAGTTGTTTCCTACTTTTCTGAAAAATCGCCAAACTTTAAATTGTTAAATTTGGAAACTAACCTGCTCAGCTGAGAAACTGATAGTTTGGCCCTGCTCTCTTCTTTTTCCTCATCTGCTACATATTGATTATTGTTTCTTGGGTCCATTGTAAGAGTCACTTTATTCAACCATTTTTTGTCAGTGCCATTTGTCATCCAACCCTGATTCTGAGAAATTTATTAAGTAATTATCAAACTTGAACCTCCAAAACTTTGAGCTACATAGTTTATAAAATAAAAAATCTAAATAATTGTGGAAAGTTGACTAAGACATAATATGGATATATTCTATAGAATAGTTTATGATAATTTTCTTTTCCTTCAAATAAAACTTACATAGACCTAACTGTAGTTGCACTAAGATGTCAATCATCATTCCAACAGTAGGAAGTCATGCAAACTTAAATTCCATTAGATAGATTACCTTCAAGAAGATTCCTGTATACTTTAAAATAATTTCTCCAACAATATATGAGCTCTTTCATTAAAGACATGTGATAAATATGTCCTCTCAGAAAACAATGCACTATTGTTTTCAACAATCGACCCTGCATTATTCACAAACATATTCACCGTTTCTCAAAGATAGTAAGTGCTTCTTGCATGCCAAGTACTCTACTATCATCTAGGGCGATGATACTTTTACTGACGTATATAAGGCTGGCATAGGACAGCAAGCAAGATAGTAGAAGAAGCTATCATATTCTTATTTAACATGATCAGGAGAATTGGCAATATGTAAAGAAATTCACTTAGACAAGAAATAATTTGAATCCTACTTAATTTTTAAGATTTATTCATTTGTGTATGCTCCCATTTATGAACATTCATGTATACAAATATATATGCACATTATTTAGTTATACACTTATGGAAGTCTAAAGAGATCTTGCTAGAGTAACTTCTATGCAGTGGGGAGGGGAGAGGCTGCTTGTTTGATTCCTGGCTGCCTGGCTAGCTTAGATCTGAAAATAATCACACAGAAACTATATTAATAAAAATCACTTCTTGTCCCCTTACTTCTAGCTTCCTATTGGCTAAGTCTTACATATTAAATTTTTTTTTTTTTTGATTTTTCGAGACAGGGTTTCTCTGTAGGTTTTTTTTTTTTTTTGGGGGGGGTCCTGTCCTAGAACTAGCTCTTTACATATTAATTTAACCCATCTCTATTAATTTGTTTGTAACCACGTGACAGTGGTTTGCCGGCAAATTTTCGGCATATTTGACTCTAGCACTGGCCCCATTGCATGTCTTTGACTCCACCCTTCTCTCTCCCAGCATTCAATTCTGTCTTCCCCACCTACCTAAGCTCTCCTTTGCTATAGGTCCAAAGAAGTTTTTTTATTAATGGCATAGGAGACATCCACATCACTTCTGTTCTTCCACAATGTGTGGACTGAAAGTCCAGAGCTGGTTGTCAGACTCCCTGTAATTACTTTTATGCTTAGGCAATCCCAGTGGTTTTTAACCCTCTTTTACTGAATACATGGAATACAAAACTCATTTCTGAAATGTCTATAGAAAAAACAATGAAGAAGTAGTTATCCAGCTTCAATTCTCTGTCATAATGTTTAGAGGAATCTTGTGAGACATACGAGAGTGAAAAATCTCAGTAGAGATAGTAATGATGTCAGAAACAAAATGAAGTTTGTCCATTTCGAAGAAATATTCTGAACCTTACTTAAATTTTATTAATTTTTTTTTCATTATGAGTATATTGTACAACATGTAAAATTTAAAAAGAACTTTCTATATGGCATTTGAACATGTGTCTTCAGGCTTAGTGGTAAGTTTTTATAGACACTGAACCATCTAGTATATCCCATTATGTATTTTTTTTTATTGAGAATAAGAAAAAAAAAGTTTCCGCCTCCTCCCAGCCTCCCATTTCCCTCCCCCTCCCCCTACTCTTCTCCCCCTCCCCCCCACTCCTCTCCCCCTCCCTCTCTAATCCAAAGAGCAGTCATGGTTCCCTGCCCTGTGGAAAGTCCAAGGTCCTCCCCCCTCCGTCCATTATGTATTTTTTAAGTGAAGTGAAGTAAATGTATAATGAAAGAATTCAGAAAAATGCAAAGAATCTAATGATGCATATTACTAATTACAGCTTTCACACTCATAAAAGTAACCTGAATAAAACAACTTGTTAAAGTTATCAAAATATCAGTGTTCCCAGTTATGATATCTTAGAGTATTTGTAAAGCCAATAGTGTACAAATTCACATAAATAATTCACAAAATTAGCTAGTATATGAAAATTTCATAACATTATATAGAAGCAGCAATCCTAGTTGTAGAAAGGATCATTGAAAGTAACTTATTCAGATCACAGTAAAGGTTTGAGTGATGTGGAAAATAAGAAAGGAATCTATACTATTTCTCTACTGTATTTTGAAAATAATTATTATATAACTAAAAAATATTAATAGTATATACTTATCCATAATATTAATATTTATTTATATATAACATATATATAATTCAAGTTATAAACTCATAGTTTCTAGTAAAAGTTGAGGAATAAGCACATAAGAAACATTAATCCTGTATAAAATATAAAATCTTCTTAAATATTTTTTCAATGGCATCTTAAAAGTGTACTAAATGTAGTTGAATATTACCAAAGATGTCTTGTGTTAATATAAAATAAAAGAAGATTTCTCTTTGGGCTGACAAGGGAGGGGGGCTTGATTGGGGGAGGGAAAGGGGAGGCGGTGGTGGGGAAGAGACAAAAATCTTTAATAAAATAAAGTACAAAAAAAAAAAAAGAGAATAGGGCCAAATAAATAATCAGAAGTTATTGTGGGATATTTGTACACTGTGTGAAAACGTATTGTTGTGATTGATGTGATAAAATGTTGAAAGGCCAAGATGGCCAAGAGAAGCATAAGCAGCACCAGGGTGGGCCAGGCCAGACCACCAGGAGGATTAGTGTGAGCAGAAACACAGCAGGCAGCAATGACAGCAGTGGCCTCCAGAAATTATCTGACCAGCGGAGTCTCAGCCTTAACCCTGCCAACACCTGGAGGAACCAACATCTGGCACCTCGTGGTGCTACAAAGATTATTAGAAATAGGTTAATCAAGATGTGAGAATTAGCCAATAAGAGGCTGGAACTAATGGGCCAGGCAGTGTTTAAAAGAAAAAAAAGAAGATTATTCTTTGAAAACTGAAGTTTGTTTTCCAATATATCAAAGGTTAAATATAATTTGTCTTAAGACTTTTAAAAACTAAAGCATCAAATTATAAGAAACAATCATATTTCAATGTTTTTATTTCTGTGTGTTAAATTTTGTGGCTCATGTAGATAGAATCATTTATCTGTGATAAACAAATAAAAGAAGTGTTGAAATTGCTCTTAGGTAAAGATCTAAACCTCTGAAAGTTTCAAGAATATTAAAAAGTTTAAGTAAAGTTTCAAGTTGAAATTATAAAAAAGTCTAAACTTTTTAATGAATGTGAGGCCAAATGTCTCAAGTATTCGATTCAGAAAGTGAATATAGAAAACATTATTATTGAATTTTAAGGATCAAAAGTCAAAGATATAAGAATTTATCTATTTTCTACTTTTTATAAGTTTTTCTGTAGTAGACTTTTTACCATCCATTTCCAAATATCCCACCCAGCATTTCTAAAATTTCCCAAGGGAAATAATATGGACTTAAATTAAAGGCATACAACAATTCTCATATCTAGCAACTTTTTGGAGATCACAGTGCTGAGAGAGATATGAGCCTGTAAACTGCCTTGGGACAGAGAAAGCAGAAAAATAAACCCTGGCTTCCATTTTTAACCATTCACATTCTGAGTAAAACCAAATGGTCTGGGGAAAGTTATAGTCAAATAAAGTGAAACTTTCTACTTTTCCCTTCCTTAACTCTGTTATGGCCCAGGTCCATAAAAAGCACAGTAACATTTGCTGATGCCACCAGTGAAAGAAACTGACCTTCACAGATTTCACAAAAATCACTGATGTTTTGTCTCAGTGAGAACTTATGATCTACATGTTCACACATATTTGAGATCTTAAATAATTATTGTGGGTAAGCAGTATTCTAGGGAGACAAAAAGAATGTTATTTGAGCTGGGCGGTGGTGGCGCACGCCTTTAATCCCAGCACTCAGGAAGCAGAGGCAGGCGGATCTCTGTGAGTTTGAGACCAGCCTGGTCTACAGAGCTAGTTCCAGGACAGGCTCCAAAGCCACAGAGAAACCCTGTCTCGAAAAACCAACAAAAAAAATGTTATTTGAAACTGAATATTGATGCCTAGCTTTTTTGTTCATGAGATACTATTGACATGATGTATAAGAATTAAAACCCCACCTTTGCAGATTTGAAATTCTATAACCCATGAAACTGAAAAGGAAGAATCAATTTTACTTTTCCTTAATAATTCTCAAGTACATTCTAAATAATAATTCCTTTGCTTAAGAATATCATTACAAAATTATTCAGTCAAACTGCACTGTGAAACACTCCTCTTCCCTTTCTCATCTCTTCATGCTGGCGTTAATTTTTTCACTACATTTGTAATTTTTAATCTCGGCCAGTTTATTCCTCTGGTACTAATAATAAGTAGAGAATTATTGGATACTAAATGCATATGCAAGGCTTTAAAACAGTGTAGTATGATTTGTAACTAAAGCCAATAAAACTGACTTTAAAAGGTAAAGAAATTCCTTTTGATGTTTAGGCTACTTGAGTGAATAACTATATTAAGCTTGGGGCTAAAACTTTTGTTTGTAATGCCAAATAAAAATGAACTAGATGCTGTCAGGTTTTTTTTTTTTTAATTTCCAACCAAGAATGTTTTGAAGATCAGAAAAGCAATGCATCGGAAGTATGTAAAATGAGAATTTTGCACAAAATCATTTTTACCAGTAAGCATATGATACATTTCTTTGAGAACCCAGTAAATATAAGAAAAGCATGCAATCTTTGATTCTACTGTTGAATCATTGATGATCCATGCTAAAACTGGGCTTTGTAATGAGGATGATGTTTTCCATTCACCAACTTCGGCCTATATTCTGCATTCTCTTGCTCACATTAGAGTTATTTGTGTTCTTCTACTTTGAATTATTCTGAGTGTCAATACTTCAGAAGTCAGGAAGTTCAAAGATGTCTTAGATCTATATTGAGGCTCCCATGGTGTTAAAATATGACCCAAATTTATAAGCCATACTTGTAAATAACATAACAGGGAATTTGTTTTGTTGTTTCCTTGAAGAATGTGAAGTCTGAGGTAATCTTGGAAATAAAAGAAAAGATTCCAAGTGACAGGTATTATTAAAGGATACTGAGAGTAACAGGATGCAATAGAGGCAGGAAAGGGTGAGAGGCAGAGTTGGGTGAGAGGCAGAGATGGGTAACAGTCAAGGATGGGTGAGAGGCAGGGATTTGAAACTTATTGAAAAAGATTTGATACCTGACTATTTTTTTAATATACTGCTAAAAATAAAAACAGTAGGGAACATTTATTATAATATAGTTTCTGTAACAGCATTCTTGGGAATGAGGTAAAGAGCTTGCTTTTTATACATGAAGAAAAAAGAAATACAAAAAAGTCAGAAATGATGTTGGACTCGAAAGCTTACTCTGAAAACAGTAGATATGAATATATCCTTCATATATATTTGTATTTAAAATATACAAGACTATAAGATAGGGTTAGGATATATAGTGTAACAAGCACTTAATTCCCTATAAACTTTTTAAACAAGATAAGACTCAACAACAAATGTGCCCCAAATGTGAAAAGACTTAAGCAATAGTTTAAGTTGTCATTTAGTTTAATATAGTTCAGAGAAGTAAGATAATATAAGGAAAGTACTTGGCTAATAATGGTTTAAAGCTCCCTATCTCTAAGCATAAATGTATAAATAACCTTCATTGAAAATCTAGGATGTTTCTAGCCAGCATGAAGAATGTTTGGTTTCACATTATGGTTTCAATGCAATATGCAATAATTGAAATAATTATTTCAATAAGCAGTATAACAATCCCACTAACAAACAAAGAGACATTTGTGTAAAAAATTCTTTTCAAAACTAATTTTCTGTAACATCTCCATGGAAGGATACTTTAACTTTCTTGATTTTGACATATACTGTTCTAACTTACATAACTGGAATGGTTTCTTACAGTTAAATTTTCAAATAATTTAATCATATGGGATGATATTATAATATATTAATGTTAAAAACTGCAATTGAGTAGATTAACTATATTATGAAAATTTATGAAGGCTATAAATTCAATTGAACCCATTATATAAAATGACATTTCTTGACTAATTTTTGTTCCTATCTTTGTTAGATATTAATGTCATTCATATTTGGAGAATAAGCTATTTATGTCTTTGTGTTTTACTATATTTAGTCTTTTACTGATTCACACTTTATAACAGTCACAGTTCTACCTTAGCAGCAGCAAGCAGTTGACTTGATATCGTGATATCAAATGCTATGGATCTGGACAATACTTCTAACAGATGTTCTACAAAGTTATGTTACATCATTATATTGAAAGAGAACTTCAGATTCTAGAAACATTATTTAAAAATATTTATATATAATTAAATTAAATTAAGTAACAATACTTCACAAAACAAATAAAAGTAATAGTTTAACTTATCACATCTCCAGAGATTTTGTGCAGCAACTTAATTCAGTTTCATGTTGATTTGCTTCCTGGTCTACTCTGTTATAAATAATGCCATCATTATTTTCATCAGAGTCTTACTAGTAAAATATCTAATGCCTAGAATGTCTTATTTCTTTTGGAGTTTTTGGAAAGTGAGGTTCATAGATGCATAAATATTAATTACATCATATTGCCATTGCCTTTGATAACCCTATAGGACTTAAAGGTAGGAGCTTATTACTGAAGACATCTCATAATTTGATTATAGAACTTGGGGAGATTAAATTGGCGCAGTCCTAATCAAGCTATTATAGGCCTGGCATTTCTACTTCTACTGGCTCCTTTTCATAGTGCCAGAAGAATATATGTAAGCTACCAGAGAAGAGTAATCATCTGCCAAACCCTAACATGAACCCTGTTAGGTACAAGAATGACCACAGGTGCTATAATGTCAGCATTGGAATAATCAAACACATTCTGATTGGATTCAAGTCTAGCTCCCGAGTTGAAACCATACCTGACACCAATTTTGGGCTAAGAATCTATGGCTAGACTTATCATTCATCTCAGGAGATAACTTACTCTTTTTGCATTGTGAAATAGAGATACTATCAAACTCTAATATTGATTTATGTTGATATCCACATGTAAATGTGCTTCTCAACTCATATGTGAACAGCTTGTTCTTTCAGGAAATAGTGACTGACACAAAACCTCACAACTGGCAGAGTTACAGAGAATATATGTACAGACAAATACATATTAGTTAGAACACCACATACCAAACAATCCAGTGTAAGCACAAAGCAGATCATTGCAGAGCCAAAATATTAGAGTAAATAGGAAATATATTATGCAAGTTGTGGATAGAATGCATGACCTACATCATCATGGTCTCTACATCCATGGCTTTCTATAATAGTACTATATTTAGGAGAAATTATTGAAGCAAAACGTGTACATATGTGTCTGTATTTAAAACAGATGATAGAAAAAATCAGTAAAATTATCAATGTAATAAACATTAAGGACTTTCTTCAAATATTATTTTTGAATAGAAAATCACCAAAACCAATTAAAGGTCTGACATAAATATAATAAATTATGGACAGAAATAGAATAAAATACTAGAAAATTAAAATACAATGTATTTATACAAACAACATATTTATATATATATATAACTTAAAATAGAACAAAAATTAAAATTATGTGACCAAGCCCCCATAGATAAATTCTACTATGAACATAATCCATATATTCAGGATGATAGATTTCTTTTATTATTATAATGTGAATGTTTATTTCAAATTAGTGTGTAATATTTTATGAAGATGATAGAGAAAGTTTAGAAGGCACAATTCTATTCTGAATGCCATTATTTTCTGAGATAGAATTTAAATAAATAGTTTTAAAAATATGCATTGATATTTAAATATTTTAATGGGAATGAATAGAAACTTTATGAAATTTTCCAATTAATAGTATATATATATATATATATATATATATATACTTCAAAAAGGAAGTAAACTTGTATTAAATTTATATAATAATATATATTAACTAAAAGTAATTATTTCAATAATAGTTTTTAGATACAAATATTTCTGGAGTATATTTAAAACTCACATTCAATATTGTTATTTAAAATTGTGTTTTGGATAAAATTATGTAGCCCCTTTAAATTATGCATCTTAGAATATGTATTTTGTATGAGGGATATAAGACTGCATTTTAACTTCAGGAGAACAAGTTATTCTCTCCAAACACACAGCTCTGAATAGAAGGCCTCTCATAAATATCTTCCCTTAGAACTCAAAAAGCCCAATGGATATAGAACCAGAAAGAGTGTTAACAGTCAGAGAGATGGAGGACACAAGATAAAAGGCCTTCTAAATCAACTGAGTAATTTTCATATGAAATCAGAGACTGAAGTAGCAAAAACCGGGTTGACTAGGGTCTCAATTGGATCCTCTATGCTTATATTTTAGCTTCAAGTTTAAAATTTTTATGGGAATTTTTTGTTTGTTTAATTTTTTTTTTGAGACAGGGTTTCTCTGTTGCTTTGGGACCTATCCTGGATGTAGCTTTTGTAGACAAGGCTGGCATCGAACTCACAGAGATCTGCCTGCCTCTGCCTCCTGAGTGCTGGAATTTTATGGGACTTGTGATTGTGTCAACAAGCGGGTCTCTGATTCTTGTGATTTCTCTTGGGCCTCTTTTTCTTCTATTGGTTTGCCTTGAGAACTACTATGTAATAAGATCGTGTTTTATCTTATTATATTTAATTTGGTTAGAAAACAAAATGGTGTTTGTTACAGAAAAATAACTTTAGGATGACAAAATAATTCCTTGGGTAATCACTGTAATTCTATAAAGATGACCACGTTCAGAATAAAGTGAGAAAATGTATGAATATAGCTTAGGCTATAGAAGTGAGCATGTTCCCAGTTTGCATTTCAAAATGTCTTTATGTTCCTGATGATCAAAGTTTCTGTTAGAGATTTTATTTGATTGTTTTGTGCTATTTATTAGTAATCTGTCTTCTACTTTAAAACTTCTCAGAGGCAGAAAAATCAAAGAGAGCAAGTGAGAAAAAAAATACTTTTAAAATCCCTCAGAGCCTGTGTTTCCCTTGAGCCTTCCATATCACTTTTCCTCTCACAGAGAAATTCTGATTCACACTTTCTGATTGGGAAGAAGCTCCGTGAGATTTCCCTGTGGAGGCAGATTTTACCTGGAAAAAACAGTCGCAAGTCAGTTTGTAGAGCCACAAGAAAAGGAGGTTTTCTCAGATCTATGAAAGCAGATTCATACCAGAATCCTGGCTAGGAAAAGACTTACTCAGGTCACCCCGAAACACAAAGACAAAACGAGCCCCATACTCCCAAATTACTTATGATGTTCTTCCCATTGCAGCTCCGCTGTGAGCATTTATTTAAGTAGAGACAATGTGAGATTTTATTTTCATCTCTAAAAGTTTATAAATAAAGCCATGTATCAAATCAAAATTATTTTACCTCCAATAATTAAATTAAAACACTCAAATCTTATTAAGGTTTTCAAGTTTATTAATTGAAAACATTATGATTATTCATTTTAAAGTAATATTAACTTTTCTCTTTAATTTTTACTGCTTTAATCCATGAACATAATTAATAATTCTCTTACTCAAGGGACCTGGTTCCTTGATCTGGATAATGAATCATTTATAAAGGAACAAGCCCCAGGGAAGTAAATTAAATTATTCCTATACTCTATGCAAAAGACGGCTAAGATATTTTAGATTGGAAAATATTTCTGGTGGGTCACATAAACTCCTGTGGGTATATTAGCCTCCAGCTACACTTGAGTGGAAGTAAGCCTTTTTAATTGGAATAAGAAAACAAATTATAATTTTTA
>NW_026067911.1:13586189-13589727 GCF_014885135.2 Alexandromys fortis | reverse complement strand
TGCATGTGTGTTTATTTGTACAAGCTTACAGTAACTATCAGGCAAATAGGAAACTGCTCTCCATATAATCACGAGCACCTGAGATGGGATCTCAAGCACCATTGTTCCAAGACTGGTGGGGTGTGTACCTGCAGCAATAGCACTTGGTGGCCAGAGATAGGAGGCACTCTGGAACTTTTGTCAAGTCAATTTCGGTTAATTGGTTCAGTCACAGAGTTCATCTTAAAAGTTAAACTTAAAAAAAAATAAATAATACAGTCAAGAACTAGACATGAAATGCTGGCCAACAAATCATGTTGCTCATACATATAAAAACTCCCATGCATACACATTCTGAAACCCTTGTGAACATAAACATTATACATTTACAGACCTATAAAATATTGATAATCACCAGTATGACTAAATGAAAAGATGCAAAACTAACTCCGACAAAGATATAAAATAGGATATAGCTATAGTAATAGCAACATGTGGATATTTAAATTCAGAGTAGAGTTTGAATCACAGTGTTTTAGCATGCTTCTATTGTTTTCTGGATTACTATTTTAGGCAAAGTTTTCTTCCCATTTTGTTGTCATTGGAGTAAGGCTTTGGGTCACATTCTGACATCTATGCAGAAAGCATGGCTTTTTTGTAAATGGCTTTTAGTGTGTCTGGAAATATTATCCTGCCAGGCAGCAATGGTGAAAAGCTTGTGTGTTTTATCATGAAAACATTTTTAAAATATGTATTTAGGATCACTTTAAGAAATATCAAATTGAATTTCCATTAGTATTTCAATGCTCAGCCTGGATGAGTGTACGAGATTAACCTTAATCATGGTTTTCTCGAGCCTAGTTAGCTTCATCTTTTCCTAATGCAGTCCTCTCTCAACTTATTTTTTTGACATATTGCTTCCAATAAGCTTCAATTATGCTTTTAAATTCTTTAAAAAGTCAGTAGAGGCTTCCCGCTCTTCAGAATTTTACTCGTTAGATGTGGAAACTATGTTAAAAACATTTCAATGATACAAAACTGCTGCACATTTACAGAGAAAAATATCCTCTTTAGGACGGTTTTGTTGTTGTTGTTGTTATTTTTCTTTTTTTGCAGAAGTAATTAATAGTAATAATGTCTTGTTACTGGTCTTTCAATTACATTTTTAGTTCCAAATCAAATGGATACAACAGGCAAGTTTTTGAAGCTATGACTTTATTCTTGTATAAAACAGAGGATACTATTTCAAAAATTTTGTTGAATTTTTGAAGCATTTGGAACTCAAATGAATAGTCAAATACAAATACACATAACAATTTAAAATAGTAAATGCAATATAAGAAAGACAAATTAATAGAATAGTACAATGTCACATTTTAAAATATATTGTTTTGAATTGTGCATGAGGAAAATTTTAAAATTCACCCATTAATAAATAATAGTTTCCTGAAGGATTTGTTTTTGTTCACATAATGTATGTGAAAGTCCATTTTTTTCTATGATTTTATTTTTCTGCCCCTCTCTACAACTCCATGTTTCTCTATGGAATCTATTTATATAGCCCTTTGGATGTATTGATGTCAAAATTGACTTCTTACATTGAAACAACAAAATCAACCTCTTATCTTTCGACATTGGAAGCTAAAGTGAGTCACAAATGGGATAAATGGAAACTTTATTTTGTACTCTTTCAGTGTATAACTCACATCTCTAGAAAAACTAGTATGGAAGAAATGTCATCATGCTTGGCATAAATTATTTAAGTGCATACATTCAATGTTTCTATTAGAATTTGTGTGTTCCACATAGTTATGCATTTATTAATAATTTGTATATGAAAAAGAGATTTGATGTACATGTGAAGTATTTATATGGTGTGATATATAAGGAAGATAAAAGAGAAGGTGTATGATGTGCAAGCTGAGACTACAGGTTAAATGCATAGAGCATTAAATGTGCAACAAATTGTATGCGTGTCTCAGAATTCAATATTAGACTTAAATAATTTTAATTTCCCACCCACTTGTATATTTGACAATATAAAGAGTAATTCCAGAAAATACATAGTCAGGTTGATGATATACCAGTATTTTATATTTTAAGATTCAAAACACACAGGTAGAAAAACGAAAGATTGACTTTTCAGAGCAAATACTCCTTGAACAGAACGTTTATTTGATTTCTTCATATTACAAATGAAATACCATCAATTACTTGAGAATCAGTGGCAGAATATAGCACTCACTTGGCATACTATAATCAATTTTTTATGCCATAAAAGATTATAAATCAATTCAGCTCTGCTTCCAAAAGCCAAAAGATCTTTGCGAAAACCCTCAGCTTTCTTAAGTCCTATTCCAGCTTTCCATTTCTCATTATAATGCTTTAAGAAGGTATGTCCAGAATTTTACAAGTGCAGGCCATGTGATGTTTTCTGAGTAGATACTGCATTTTAGTTTGATTTTGATTATTCTTATAATATTAAATAGTGTTGTATTGAAACCTTAAAGAGTAAGTTCTATAATCTGCCATGAGTCTTTAAATACAAATCCTGACACAGTGTTGATTTTCAATCTGTAAATCTTCTAACAGAAAATTAGTTCTGTACATTCCAATATTCAACCTACTATGTTTGCACACAAGTTGTGTTATTGTTTAATCATAAATATCTTATTGATTATCTTTCCAGAACACATTCATTATAAGATGTTTTATAGTAAGAATAATATTATCAGATTTTTCCCTAAAACTATATCTGGTGAGGTTTCAACTTTTTACTACTGATGGGAAAAAATATTCTACATTTTTTCTTATTGTTTTTTTTATGCTGATACTATTTTCATCTACTTTCCTTTAAAGTAAAAAAAAAAAAAAAAAAAACAAAAACAAAAACCCAAAAGTGGAAAGAGGAATCTGAATGATCAATTGTCAGTGATTGAAATCCAAAGTTCATTTGTAAACTACGGTAAGTTATATGAACAATGATAATTGTTAAAATGAACTTCCATTTTTTAAAAGAGTTAATATCATGATTACAAACCTAAATTGGTTGTCTTAAAACAGTCCTTTAAATTTTCCAATATGGACAAGAATCAAGATGAGTTAGATGATTAAAACTTATTTAAAATATCATCAATGTTCATTTAAATCTTATTATAGTTCATAAATAATGCACAAAGGCATAGGCTTTGTGTATGCAGGCTTTGTGAATATTTTTAAACTCAGTTTTCATAAAATTTGTTAGTGTGTGTTCATATATGTATGGTTTTGTCAGAGGAGGTATGCTAAAGTTTTCAAATGTCTCAAAATCACACACCATCCTGGCTTAGCTTTTCCTGACTCACAGTTCTTCCAAGATGCTGTTCATGGAACAAAACACACTGTTTAGGGGCTGGAGAGATGGCTCAGAGGTTAAGAGCATTGCCTGCTCTTCCAAAGGTCCTGAGTTCAATTCCCAGCAACCACATGGTGGCTTACAACCATCTGTAATGAGGTCTGGTGCCCTCTTCTGGCCTTCAGGCATACACACAGACAGAATATTGTATACATAATAAATAAA
>NW_026067911.1:13551901-13585433 GCF_014885135.2 Alexandromys fortis | reverse complement strand
GGGGAGGGAAATGGGAGGCTGGGAGGAGGCGGAAACTTTTTTTTTCCTTTTCTCAATTAAAAGAAAAAAGACTCCTGAGAAGGAATGGCAGAGCTGATGATCAATCATTAAGGAAGTTAGATTACACAACAGTATCATTATGTGACCTGGAGGGAAATTTAGACAAGGCATCTACATTAGTTTTCAGGGACTAATGATGTAAAATTGGAAATATCTTATCTTACACTCTTGTTTATTAGAATTCCAGTGTTAGTATGTCAGTATATGTTTTACCTAATGGCCTAGAGATGTAGAACATTCTTCTTGTCCTCTAGAAGAGCTTTTTTGGTGTTTTATTTTTCAACATTGTCTCCATTCTATGCCTCCTTCTATTATTTTGGGTGTGTGTGTGTTTGTGTGAGAGAGAGCTTAGAGTTAGTTTGTTACAGTGGCACATTGACATAGTTAATTACAGTCATAACAAATGCTGTATCTAAGTAATTGAGTCCATAACACTATCTATGTAAGCATATGGATACTTATGATTAGTTATAAAGAATAGATGATGTTAAATAGAAATTTCATAGGAATTGGTAGGTCCAAATAGAAATTTCAAATGGTACAGAAAATTTAACATTCATTTAAGAAAGAATAATCTTTATAAGAGTGTATTTGTGTTTGCAAATGAAGGATAGCCTGTGTTCATAGGCATAAGTAAAGGTTAGTATAACTACTAGTTCATATTTTTAAGCTAAAGAATAAAAATATCAAGTGTTCATATTATTATATTAACTGGTGAACAGAAATGTAAACTTTGTCTACATAAACTTTTTGCCAGTGCTGTTGTTGTTAAAAAGAAATGTAAAAGACATCAAGGGATTGGCAGTGGGGAATCTAAGAAGTTGGTAATGGGAATACTGAATATTTGGGACATACTAGGCAGTTATTGCGAAAGAGAGAGTCTGTCATTTCTACATACACCTCAAACATGGCATGAACAGTTGGCTTTGGTGCCCAAGAACTCTTATCTTCACATTTTCAAAACACAATATTAGGTAGAAATTAACAGAACTCAGTTTATAAAGCATTGTAATTCAGTACAGTAGATAGTTTTATTCGTGTCCTCAAGATTGGCGTTGATGCTGGTATTTTATTCAGTTATTGCAAAATGAAATTTACCAACGTAGAGAGCAAGGAAGTATTGATTTTACATTATTACCTATAATACAATGATTTATAAGTATATTTGCTTTCGTCTTACCAAAAGAAATGTAGCACCTGTAAGAAGAAAAAATAAAGCAACATAAATAAATAAATAAATAAATAACCAAAGGTTAAAATTTAAAAAATGCATTTGTAAACAGCAATGTTCCATTAAAAGGGACTCATGATCTATAAAATATTATTCTGTAAAATGTATGAAGCTGTAAGGAATAGAAATCCAACAGTTAAATGAGAATGACGTAATGAAACAGTTAAATTAGCAAGAGCTTAAAATAACTTCCTTTTATAACTTTTTCTTCAAGACACAAAAGAAGTTATATAGTTATGAAAAGGGAATACCATTTATCTACTTTTTAACATGCTAAAATTTATTGTCCAAAATTAAACCTTTTTGAAGAAATAAGTAGATATAATTTCTTCAAGAGATTTAGCTAGTTAGCTGTCCAAATCACTGTGAAAACATTCTTATAAGTAAAAGATGCTGATTAATCACTCAGTTTTCCTGTGTCCTTGAATTACAGATTTAATACAGGTACTTAATTTGGGGAGGTAAGCAATCCTTATAGACTATAATTATTATCATATTGATTTTGTGCTTGTTTGCACTTTAATAAAAGAACCATATTTAACTAAATATGTCAGGTATGTAAAAAAGTCTAGAAGTGTAATTATTTTACTATATACTGCCCTAGCACATAGAAAAAAAAAAGAACATTTTATTGCAAGTGTCTTTCTATTAAGTTCATGGAAACACTAAGTATATATTATCTGTGAAATTTCAGAGTTCTACTAGTGAAAATATGGTGTTGTCCTGGAGTTAGCTGCCAATTTTTCTAAGGATAAATCCTATATTTAAATATTTATACAATAACATTTTTTTCTTTTTATAACTGAAAATAATTGTTTTCTTTACATAATATATCCTGAATATAGTGTCCTCTTCCTCTACTCTTCCCAATTTCTTGCCACCTCCACTCCCATCCAGATGTGCCTCTCTCTGACTCTCATTCAAAAATAGGCTTTGATGACAAAATAATAATAATACATGACATAATATAATATAAAAGACAAAGCAAAAATGAACACATTGGAGTTAAAAAAAAGTAAACTAAAGGTAAAGAGTGCATGAGAAGGCAGAAGAAACAGACTCACTTTTTGCACATTTAAGATTCTCATACAAACACTAAACTGGAAAGCATAATGAATTAATGGCTTGATGTCTCAAAGTTTCTGTAAGGTAAAACAGAGATGAATAAAATACAAAGAAAAAAAGAAAAAAAATAAAGCAAAGAGAAGACGATACCAAAAATCTTAAAACACAACGAGACAATGAATTTTGAAAGATACCCCTTAATTTGTTTTACTTTGGCCACTTTACTACTGGGCCTACACCCTACCTTTAAGATTTGTTTGTTTCACTATTGAACCTCCTTAGCAAGAAACAGTTACATTTGTCAGTGGTTATCAGTTGGTGATTGCTCCTGTGTTAGGGATGAGAGCATTTGTCCACTTCACCTTTCATCATTAGGACCCCCTCTCATGAAGGTCTGTGCAGTGTCTGTGTAAGCTGCCTTAGTCACTATATAGTCCTATCTGCATAGATTGTGGAGGCCCAAAAATATAATTCTATTCCACTTGTTTGGAGGTCAGAGAGTTTTACCTTGCTCAACGTTGTTGATAAGTGTGGCTACACACACTGACCTAAGGTGTTTTGGAAATTGAGATGGTTCATTCAGGTAGATCCGTTCTGACCAAAGGTCAGAGAATTCAAGCATACTTTTGTTCCTTCTTATGAATTAAGAAGTTTGGTTCTATGGAGTGGCAGCCTTCAGGATACTTGGGCTAGGATGGGTTTACTGCCTAAACAATAGAATGCTTTGCTCATGAATCAATGGCTTGATGTCTCAAAGGATTGAAGCAAGTAACTGTCCTAGTTGTCCTTTGTGTCATGTTAAAGTAGTCATTTGCCTTATTCCTTAATGTTGGACTGGGTTATAAAAGTGTATGAAAATTAAGCATGTGCAACTTCAGTATTCACTGGAACTCCCTCCTGGTACTATCCTATGCTTTCTGTCTTATTATTGTCACTCATGTCTTCATTAGTTTTACTTGTTTTTCTAATCCCCATGACCCTACTCTGGTAAGTGGTACAATTGTCGAAGATGGTCTCTGACAATAGATCATATTAATTTAGAGGGCTTTGCTTCCTTTGAGGTCTTCATGCATTCCTGCTTGTTCCTACACCATTTCTGCCTCCTCCAAAAGTGGTATAGCTAGATACTGAAGTTGATTGATGCTAATCTTCCCGAGGAAATGCCACAGTGACTTTGACAGTGTCTGTACATGTTTGCATATACATCAGTCATGAATAAGTGCTAACTTTACCTCACATCTTTACCAGCACAAGAGTTGTCACTTGTGTTATTGACCTTAGCTATTCTGACAAATATAAAGCGAATTATCTTAGTGGATTTGATTAGCGTTTTGATGATGACTAAGGGTGTTGGAAATTTCATCAAGTGTTTATCTGATTTTTGAGTTGTCTTTTTTTGAGAATTCTCCTTAGATCTGTACTCAACTTTTGATCATGATATTTTTTTATATCTAGTTTCTTGAGCTTTTCAGATAATCTGGATATTAGCCCTGCATTGGTTGTGTTTGGGGGGGTCCTCTTTCTCTCTTGTCTTATTGGTCACCAAGTCAAGAGGGGAAAGAGGAAGAAGGGAGAATAGAAAGCTTTGTATGTGACACATGAGCATGACGATGGGAGGCTTCCAGGAGACAGACTTTGGTGAATCAGCTCAACTTTATTCCAGAGTATAAAGATATATAGGATCAGAGAGCTTGAAGACAAATCATAATTTGTATTAAGTGGCATACTACTATCACAGGGCTTAGTATGTGTTGAAATAGGAGTGGCGGGGCTGCGTCCCCGGCACCCGGCCGCCCGCATGGCTAGCTTATGCCCAGAAATAATTACACGGAAACTGTATTCTTTCAAACACTGCCTGGCCCGACTAGTTCCAGTTTCTTATTGGCTAGCTCTTACATATTGTTCTAACCCATTTCTAATATTCTGTGTAGCCCATGAGCTGGCTTACCAGAGAGGATCTTAACCTGCATCTGTCTGGAGTGGGAGCATCATGGCGACTCCTCCTCTAACCTTCTTTCTCCCAGAATTCTCTTCTGTATACTCCGCCTACCTAATTTTCTATCCAATAAAATGGGCCAAGGCAGTTTCTTTATTAGTAAGAAATCATTCCCACATCATTTCCCCTTTTTCCGTTTAAACAAAAAAGAAAGGCTTTAACTTTAGCATAGTAAAATTACATATAACAAAACAGTTATCAAGTAAGAATTACAGTTACAATATTTATATCTATTTTATCTCTTATCATAACTAAGGAAAACTATAACTATTTATTCTTCAACTCCATCAAAGACTCCAGAAGGATATAATATTATCTAAGTAAACAAGAAATAAGAAAACTCTAGAAATGACAGAGACATCTCGCTGCCTGGACAGTCACCCAAAGTTCCTCTGTACCGTTGGGGCATCCATCTTCGGCCTACAGGCCCATGGTATCCAGATACATTTCCATGAAGCAGGAAATTTTAAAGACAGTTCAGTCACTTTCTGCTGTGTTCTGTAGAATGTCTTGTAGACTCTTTCATGAATCAGGAACCCCGAAAGACCATCTCACCTTTAGGCAAGTTCAGCAGTCCTCTCTCTGAGGGTTCTCTGTGTCCAGTTTATGCAACAGTCCAGGCAAGAGCAGTTTCTTGCCCAAATGACTATCCAACTCCATAAGGATCCTCTTCGATGCCCATCTTCCTCTTGAAGTAGCTGGTGCTGCCAGGAGCAGACGTGTCTCCTTGTCATGAAAAGTCCTAAGTTATTAAAATATTTTAAATGCCATATTCTGCAGTCTTTGAAAGATATGAAGAATGCCTATCTAATTGAAATATATCTCTATATATCTAGAAAATCTAACTAACATGACTACAAGCTTAACTATTAGCAATGATTATCCATTAACAACCTATATTTCCTAATTATACATTACATTTTAAGTGAACTACATAATCACAATACCTTAATCAAGTTCAAAAATACATATACATATAACAAAATTGACCTTAAAATCCATACCAATGCAAATTATTCATATCTATATCATATCCCCCTTTAAATGTAAAAGAACATTTATAAACAATATTTGGGAACATGGGCGTAGTTTTTTCTCTCCAAACTGCTTCCTGCTGAATGGGGGCACTGTTAATCAGATCATTTAGGGTGTAACCTGTGTGTCAGGTTCATCTCGGTTGGCAGTTGAGTGAAGTAATTTTTTGAGGGTGTTCACAGCAACCTTTCAGGAGGGCGTGGTCTATCATACCATACCGGGATAGATGCAATCCATAGGGTCACATCCTCTGTGGAAACAAAAGAAGACCCTCTCCAAAGCATCATATCCTTAGATCCAAATTTTGAAGTCAAGATACCTTTAGAACATATGTGCAGGTTCAGCTTAGCAGCCCATATAATAAAATGTCTCTTTGTACTTAGCTCCTTCACAGTCAAAAATTTTAAAGAAAACACAATGTACATAATCCAGACTCTCTGTGAATTTTTCATTTTTACGTGGCTTATTTTTCTTTATTTCTCTTAATCTATAACTATCTGTACTTCTGTACTCTGTCTCTTTAAAGACTTTACCCTTTTTCTTTTTAAGACATTAACTTTATTCTTTATATTCTCTTTTTTTCCCCAAGCCTACGTACATTCATCCAACGGTGTCTGAATCTGTTTTACTGTGAATCTGTATTTTTTTTTTTATTATCCAGGAGCATTTCTTAAAATGTTAAGCATTTCTTAAAAACTTAAGTTGCACCATGTATAGGTAATACGGTACTGCCTGTGTCCTGCCCAGTCTAAACCTTAACTGCACGGTTTTAAGGTAATTACGGTAGTTCCTGCCTGAGATCAGCACAGTTCAGCAAGGAGCAGCCGCTCCTGCCTCAGAGTCATTTGGTGCTTTTGAGCTGAGCACAGTTACAGGCAAACAGCAGTTTACATTGGAGCCGCAATCAGCAATTTAATTTTGAGACTGAGTGTGCAGCACAGAAACTCTTTTTATCCAAGTTACAGCCAAATCTGACACGCAGAGCACTGCGCAGTCTGAAAACGCGTCTCTGTATGGCAGCAGGAATCCGCCATGCTCTTCCGCCTGCCTAAGCCTGATTCCGCCATCTGCCCAGGTGTAGGCAGGGAACGCTGAGCCATCGGCAGGTCTCAGAGCAATCTCCTCCGATCCCAAGTGGGAACAGAAACATCCAGTCCCATAAAAGCCTTGAAATGCTTTAAAGCCAGAGTTCACGCTGGCAGCATAGCACCAGGAAGCCGCGCTTTAAAATGACGCAGCTTTTTTTCTCTGCTGCTGTTGCTGAATCAGGAATCTCTCTACAGCATGTCACCAACAAAACAGCAAAAATCTGTGTTAAACTCTGTTTCCCTTATTTTTAAGCCTTCTCAGGTTTTTAAGTGGATTTAGCCCCACGTTGGGCGCCATCTGTTGAAATAGGAGCGGCAGGGCTGCGTCCCCGGCACCCGGCCGCCCGCATGGCTAGTTTATACCCAGAAATAATTACACGGAAACTGTATTCTTTCAAACACTGCCTGGCCCGGCTAGGTCCAGTTTCTTATTGGCTAGCTCTTACATATTGTTCTAACCCATTTCTAATATTCTGTGTAGCCCATGAGCTGGCTTACCAGAGAGGATCTTAACCTGCGTCTGTCTGGAGTGGAAGCATCATGGCGACTCTTCCTCTAACCTTCTTTCTCCCAGAATTCTCTTCTGTATACTCCGCCTACCTAATTTTCTATCCAATAAAATGGGCCAAGGCAGTTTCTTTATTAGTAAGAAATCATTCCCACATCAAGTATGCATCACCAGGGTCCTATAACAGAGCTCCAAGTACAAATCTTATTTGCAGGGATATATGTCAAGGGTCAAGCTGTTTAGAGACAGCCTTCAGGCAAGATTAGTCCTTCATGTCCAGAAACATTCTTCATATATGGAAAAGTAGAGGACAGGAAGCTGGAGTGCGAAAGGAATGGACTCCGTGTTGCTGAGATGTTGAGATAAACTGCTGGGCTATGACAGAAGGCAACAACCAGACAGCTACATATTCCAACAGTTGTGTAGTTGGTAAAAATCTTTTTCCATTCAATAGACTGCAGCTTTGTCCAACTGAGGGTGTTCACTACTATGCAGAAATCTCTCAGATTCATGAAGTATCATTTATTGATTGTTGATCCTAATAACTGTACTAATTGTGTTATAGTCAGAAAGTCTATTCCTGGGCCAATAATTTCAAGGTTATTTCCACATACTCTTATATCAGGCTGTGTTTATCTGGTTTTATGTGGAGGTATTGGAGGAATTTGGAGTGTAGTCATGTGAAGGCTTGTAAGTAAGTATAAATCTATTTGGATTACACTACAAGTAGCTGTACAGTTTGCATAGTATCATTAGTTGAAGATGTTTGTGTTTTCAGTATTTCTGGCTTACTTATCAAACATCAGTTGACAATGTATGTCTGGATTTATATCTGGGCTTTCAATTTTATATCAATAATCATCTCAACTCTTTTTGTGCCTACACTATGATATACCTCCTTCAGATCTTTTAACATTCATGACTCTTTTAGCTATCCTGTTGTATATTTTTCTCTTTTTTTTTTTTGAGTTTCCATATAAAACTGAAGTTTTTTCTTGAAATATCTGTGGGAAATTATGTTGTGATTTAGATGTGAGTTGTACTGAATCTGTAGATATTTTTAGGGAAGATTGCCATTTAGGTTTATTGCTTCTACAATTTCATTATTTTAGACCTTCCATACTCTCCTATCTTCTTCAATTTGCTTAAGTCAATACCATGTGGGTTATATCATTCCTAAACTGTTTCTCTTTGGACTGGGGTTGGTGTGTAGGGTAGGAAATAGGTTGTCACAGAACCTTTCTTTGTCTTGCATTCTCAACTGTGAGCTTACAGTCATTGGTACTATGGCAAAAGAGGCTTATTTGTCCTTTACAGTCAGTGTCAGTGTGGATCATGAACTTCTACATAGTTTCTGACAGCATGGACCATGGACATCCACACAGCTTCAGGCAACAGTAGGGACCATGGACCTCAGCATAGTCTCCAGTGGCAGTACAGACCAAGGACATCAACACAGTGTTAGGGAGAAGCACGGACCATGGACACTATCGTGATGCTAAGCGGCAGCATAAAACCATGGACCCAGCATGGTTTGTGGTGGCAACACGGGCCATGGACAACAACTTGGATCCAGTGGCAACGTGGGTCACAGGTCATATTTATCACACAAAAGCAAAGTAATTTGTCAAACTCAGATGTATGCTTCTCACTGTAAACTGCTATTTAGAATGTGAGATTACAGTGTCATTATATTAATCATACCTTGATTAATTATAAAGGATGTGTGTTTTGCAGATAATTTTATGAGTGCCAACTCATTTACAATTACCCAGTCAAGCGGCTGAAATCATAGTCACTATTGTACAAGTGAAAGCGATAAGGCATAAAAATACTAAGAAAGTAGAGGGCTTCCTTTCAAAAACAGAGCACTGAAAATCTCAGAGAAAGGGAGGAAAAGAAAGAGAAAGAGCAAATAAAAGAATTGTTTTTCTCAGGTGAGACTTAGAAGTAATAATTTCATCTTCTTTTTCTACTTTAAAGAAAAAAAAGTAATAGTACACTCCTGTTAGAAAACAACTCAGCCAAAACTATATAGGGATAGTATATCTAGCTAAGAGTTCTTTTAAGTTTGAAGATCCTAAAGAAACCATGCAGAACGTTGAATATTTCGTCATAAAAAATGACAATAAAATATTTGAACATGATCAGCTAATATACTTAAAACTTAAGGTAAAACTATCAGATTATTCATGTCATACGTTACAAAATTCTATGCAACATAATGTGTTTTAAATCATAATCAAGCACAGCCAGGCTCCATCAATAGCCCAAACAACTAATTACGAACCATGCTAGATAAATCAGTGCAAGTGGAGCTAGAAACAGCTGGGAGATAAAGTCAGCAGACAATGGGCATATTAGCTGTCTTCAAATGACCAGGGAATCTAGGAAATGTCAACTTTTGACATACTATGCTTATTTATTCATGTATTTATTTTGGTTCTTAAGAAAGCAACACCCTCTAGTAGAGACTAGCCTGGAATTTGCTTTGTAATTGAGCCTATGGTTGAAATTTTAATAATCCTTGTGTCTTAGCCTCCAGAGTATTGACATTATAGGTGCATTCCACCGTGCAGCATATTTTAAAGAAAATTAATTTATTTATCATATTTAAATAATATACTTAAGAAATACATATTCATAACATAATATTCAATAAAATGAAGAGAAGGGAAGATAATAGTCTTTCTCTGAGAGGGAGAACATGTGTTTGAATCAAGAGATGGTCCTGAATAAAATACACATTAGTAACATTCAGTGCGATAAATGATCTATATACATGACAATTAAGGATAAATAGAGGTCATGAATTTGAGGGAGAGAAACTCAGGGGAAGGTTGTCTTTGTTGTCTAGGTTCTCTAGGGTTGTGAACTGCAGGTTGGTCTTCTTTGCTTTATGTCTAAAAACCACTATGAGTGAGTGCATATTATATTTGTCTTTGTGGGTCTGGGTTACCTTGCTCAATGTGATGTTTTCTAGATCCATCCATTTGCCCACAAATTTAAATATGCCATTTTTTTTCTGTTGTGTTGTGCTCGATTGTGTAAATGTACCACATTTACTTTATACATTATTTGGTCAAGGGACAGTATGGCAATTTCTCAGAAAATTAGGGATCAACCTACCTCAAGATCCAATAATACTACTTTTGGGCATATATATCCAGAGGATGCTCAATCACACAACAAGGGCATGTGCTCAATAATGTTCATATTAACACTGTTCGTAATAGCTAAAACTTGAAACAAATTAAATATTTTTAATTTATATATTTAGAAATATATATTTAATTATATATAAAATATTCATAGATATTATACAATATGTTAAATATCATATTAATATAGTAAGGTAGAATCATATTAAAATATCAATTATTATTTGCATAAAGCAATAATTTAAGTAAAAGAATCCAAGGATTTCACACCCACAAAGAAATAAATGAAAGGAGAGTAAGTAGGTGGGTATAGAGGAATAAAATAGCAGAATATGCCATAATTATAACTTCAAAATTTTTAAAAATTAAGTTATTTCTAAATCCATCCATGTGCCTGCATATTTCAATATGTCATCGTTATTTTTCACTGTGTAGTATTCCATTGTGTAAATGTACCAAATTTTCTCTATCTATTTTTCAATTGAGGGACATTTAGGTTGTTTCTAGGTTCATCTGTTTAGAGTTAAAATTTTCATATTATTTTTTTAAAAAATAAATGTCCTCAAGTTGTGGAATCAAATGAGACCAGTTGTAAGTGTTTTGTTGGAAAATTTTGTTAGAATTTTAGCAGTAGTGCTTTTGTCTCTACATGAAGAGAGCAATGAGGGATTTCAGAATCATACCTCTTCATATGAAAGTCTCCAAAATAATAACCTCATGAAATTGTGTTGTAATTCCAAGTGTTTGACAAAGAAGTTTAGATGCTCTTTTGCCAGGTTGTGTGATCATCCAAGATCAGATTAAAAACAAATGATATAGAGTAAGAATCCAGTTTATATGTCAAGAATACACTCATGTGACATATCCTTCAACTCATAGGAGGGGGTAATTTAAGCTGTGAGTTACCTTGTCCTGTAGAAGTAGCACACAGACTCTTTGTCCTTTAAGGGCATCTGAAATGAATGGGAACTCTAGCATTGTTGTTGAAACTCTGTTGATTTGGTAAGTTCATAGAAACCTCATGTAATATAGGTTTAATAGCCCCGAGGAGACAGTATTAATGTTCAGTATTAAACATTCAGTATTAACAGAATTAAATACACTATGAAGCTTCAGTTCTTCCAATTCAAATGTGGGTCAATTTTCCCCCATAAAATGACACCAAGTTCAGTTACTACTATAAACTAGGTACATCCAAAAATAATGGTTGTACAAATTTCTCATCTGTGATCAAAAAAAAAAATGCCTGTGACCTCCTTTACACTTTGGCTTTACTACGTAGAATTAAGATAAACAGCAAGCAATCTTAGAGCAGTCATTGCTAAGGGCAGGTATATCACCATGATTACAAACTTAAAAGCATGACGATAAATAAAACAAGTATTTTAAGGAAACAAAGAAAAACAGAATTCTAGGACTAGCCAAATTATTTTCTAAGTTTATTCAAAGCAAAAGTCTCCCGTAATTTAAATTTACATGGATATTCATTTATAACCCCTGGATTCTCTGAGATGCAATGCACAAGAGTCCTAAGTCATATACTAAAGGACAAGGTAGATATTTCAGAAAATTACCATGGAAAAAAATGAATCTATTCAGAGGATAAGAAATATAAAGCATGGATTTGCCTAGTCTGCAAAGCCAATAAATAATCCATCTTAACAATACATGTTTATTTGTATCAAAGCAGAATGTATACTCCTTTTGCTCCTAGAAAAGTACATTAAAAGCATCTGCTCTCAAGACAGATTGACAATTGGTAATAATTACCACCTAGGATAATAGACTGCATCTCTTACTCCTACTCAGCAAACTATTCAAAGTCAATGAAGCTGTTTGAGCAGTAATAGGAATATAGAACTTTCAGGTGTTCCACACTGAGGCTGCAAACTCTGTAGTCATTACACCCCTCAACTCCACCACACAATTTCCTGAACAGTTGCTGTGGAAGTTAATGGAGAATCACTTCGAGAGAGAAGGTTCTTAAGTGTAGCCTTGAGCCATAAACCTTTAGAAGCAAGATTAGTAGGCAATTTTTGGTCTCATAGTTATAACCTTTATGGGTGATTTCACCTGGAATTTGGCTCCTGCTTAGCTATATCTAGGATCCCTTCAAACACCTGTGCACCCGAGGTTTGCTGCAAGGGTATCATCGCCGTTTTCAAGAGATGAATTAGGCCAGCTGTTTTGGAATTGGTAAGGGATCTATTTGAGACAGAACAGTCTAGGAAATGACAGAGAGGGAGGAAGCGGGGAATCTAGTTAAGAAGTCATGCTTTTCATGTCACAGAGATGAGCTTTGCACTCCCTGAGTTGTCATTTTGAATTCCTCCTTGAAATAGCAGAGATACTGAATTCTGATGGAAAAACACCTGTTCCACCTCCAGGGCAGGCTTTTGGGCAGTAATCCTCTTGGATACCAATTCATTCATGTCTGCTAAATAATTAGTGAGCCAGTTTTCTAAACTGATTTCCATTCCTCTGGGCAATGCTAACTCTCCTCCAATTTGAAGCAGTTCATGAAAAAAAACTCAATAGAGTATAGCTTCTGACTAAATATGTCTTATATCATCCAAACTTGGAAGAAGCACGCACTACTTTTAACTTTAAGAAATATTCAATTGCATGTCAATAAAATGCCCTAATAAATATTTATTTGCCTTCCATAATCGAGTTATTATTTCAAACAGAGAAAATAAACTAAAACACTCATCAAATCCAACAGAAAACTTGTAGTCTTAATCACGTTATCCATTTCACAAATCATTTATTATTTCAACACACTTAAAACTTAGAAAAATTTTGACATATTTTCAGATTTTCTAAAATTTTTAGTCAGATTTACCCATTTTGGTATGACAATAGACATAGCCCTAATAACTATGATAAAATTTTGTACTAGGCAGTTGTTTTGAGTATAAAATCAAGGGAAAAATAATCTCCACATATATGCCCTATAGTTAAAGAACAGAAGTGACTTCTGTGTAAACTAAGTGCTTCTACACACTTGTTATATATTGCTGGCATTATTCCATATAACAGGCACATCCAAATTATTGAAAAGTTGTATGTGTCAGTTTCCCAACATTGTAGACTTCGGATAATATCAACAATAGCCTCAAGAGTAAAATCTCACTAGACTCTCTTACATGATGTTAGCTTAGAGAGATAACTTTTCAGGCCTACTGTAAGAACAGATATAGCAATTTTGAAAGAGAAATAACACCAGTGTTACTTTTTCCAAACTTGCTGAGCAATTTCACAGTGGGACAATCATTCATTAATTTCCCTCAAGTCTCTTTATTATTTTTAACCAAAGTTTTCTTTCATGATTGTTTAGAAATATATTAAACAACAATATATAAATTATATCCAATCGATAATTGTATGAGTATAAGATGATGTGATTATGATACACAGAGAAACATTAGACTAGTCAAATAGTCATCTCACAGGAGAGTGCTGGAGAATGTAAAATCAATTTCAGAAACTTTTATAAAAGCATTTTGGATAACATGGCATAATTTTTCCAAATTATAGTGTTATGACCATAACTAATAACAAAAATTGAGATATGGAGAATAGGTGAAATAATAGATCAAAGGTAAAATAGCATATTCAAGATTTCAGAAATTTTGCTACTAGGATTTGAAGCCAATTAATTATTCTTATATGTTGTAATCTTCCCTGTTTAAATAGTACCCATCAAACATGTTGGATTGTAGAAAGAACTAACATAATAATTAAATGAAGAAATGATGATACACATGATTATATTTTATTTTAATCTCAGAGTATAATTCTGAAAAAATAATTAAATATAACTTTAAAAACTATTACTTACATTTTTGTATTTAATTAAGGTATTTAAAAATAAAATGCTACATTACTGTGTAGAAATAAATCATGTAGGGTAGGATCATTCAGGGATTTTTAGTAATTCTTTGCAAATTTCATATAACATATTCTTGTCATATTCATGCCCTCCTTTAATTCCATCCAGACTCTGACTCTCTATCTTCCTGACATATGTTATATCTCTTTTTTCTTTTTCTTTAATTATTGTGTGTGTGTATGTATGCTTTGTAATATATATTGTTAGAGTTGGTCACTCGGTATTGAATAATTAAGGTACTTGTTCCCAGGTTAGATTAATTCTCCCTCTCAGCAGTCATCAATTGCTCGTAGCTCTTTATCTAAAAGGTGGATCCTTGTGCTATTTTTTTTAATCCACATTGGCTTGTTGCCTGGTGTTATCATTGTTGAAGTTTTGTTTATGCAGCCGTTCTGTTGAGATTTTTGTCTGTTGTTTCCCTATCCAATATAGAGGATACTATCTCATAGTGAAGGTCCTGACCCTATGTTGCTTACTATCTTTTTACTCCCCCATAATATTCTTTCACCCTGAAATACACACACTTCTCTGTGTGTATGAAGATATGTATTTTTTAGGCAGTTAGAAATTATACTGGTTTAAGAAAGCGACAGTAGTAACTTCTCCTCCAGATTCCTTAGCCTCATTGGTCATGGGGAGTTGGCTAGGTGTTCAATTCCAAGTATGATGTCCCCGCTATTGAGCAGCCAATTAGTTCAATTATATAACTGACAAGTACTTTCCAAGACTTATGTGCAACTACTTAGTTTTAGTGTTATTTGCTGGAATGATCGTTGCTGTGGTTCATGGGCATCCCAGCTGAGTGGTACTTGGGACTGCTTTTCTCCCATGGCAGTTTTTACAACACCTTCTATGAGAGCCTTCCTTAGGGAGAAAGGAGTCACGCCTCTGCTTGTTTCTAGCAAACAGAGCCTACCCAAGAAAATGCCACTAGCAAACCATTCTTTTTTTAATCTAGGTTTTATTATTACTTTATAAATAATACCATTCAAAATTTCCACTTCCTCTCCTCCTCCTACTTCCCTCTCCCCCTCCCCCCTCCCACTCCAGTCCTAAGGGAGGGCAGGATACCCTGCCCTGTGGCAAGCCCAAGGCTCTCCCCCCTCTACCGAGGCTTAGGAAGGTATACATCCAAATAGACTAGGAATTCAAAATGCCAGTACATGCCCTAGAGACAAATCCCAGTGCCATTATCATTGGCTTCTCAATGGGCCCCAGTTGTCAGCCACATTCAGACATTCCAGTTTGATTACATGCTCTTTCAGTCCAAGTCCAGCTAGCTTTGGTGAGCTCCCTTTAGTTCAGGCACACTGTCTCAGTGATTGCAAACCATTCTCTTTTTTAATTTATTTATTTATNCCGCCACCGCCTCCCATTTCCCTCCCCCTCCCCCAATGAAGTCCCCCTCCCTCGTCAGCCCAAAGAGCAATCAGGGTTCTCTGCCCTGTGGGAAGCCCAAGGACCACCCACCTCCATCCAGGTCTAGTAAGGTGAGCATCCAAACTGCCTAGGCTCCCATAAAGCCAATACGTGCAGTAGGATCAAAAACCCATTGCCATTGTTCTTGATGTCTCAGTAGTCCTCATTGTCCGCTATGTTCAGCGAGACCGGTTTTAACCCAGGCTTTTTCAGACCCAGGCCAGCTGGCCTTGGTGAGTTCCCAATAGAACATTTCCATTGTCTCAGTGTGTGGGTGCACCCCTCGCGGTCCCGAGTTCTTTGCTCGTGCTCTCTCTCCTTCTGCTCCTGATTTGGACCTTGAGATTTCAGTCCGGTGCTCCAATGTGGGTCTCTGCAGCAGCACAGACAGTAAGGGCCTCATCGAATAAATGGGACCTCCTGAGACTGAGAAGCCTCTGTAAAGCAAAGGTTTGCAAACCATTCTTAACTCTGTTATTTTGTGTCTAGTATTCCTTTTTAAGATTTCTCAGGTTTTATTTGAATTTAGTCAACCATGTAGGAACACCAATTTGTAGTAGTAACAGACTTGTTTGTTTCCAGGCCGCCCAGACTCCCAAAATAAATAACTGCTTGGCCTTTTAGCTCTAACTTCTTATTGGCTAGCTTTGACACCTTAATTTAGCCCATTTCCATTATTTTATATTTTACGATGAGGCTTGTGGCCTACAGCCAAGTTTCTGGTGTGTCTGTCTGTAGCCGTGGCTCCATGGCTTCTCTCTGACTCCACCTTAACACAAATCAGATACTGGTTGATTACTCCCACAAGCTTTGTGACACTATTCCAACAGTCTATTTTGCAGACTGGTCACTCTTATAATTGAAGATTTTGTAGTCTGGTTGTTTTTTGCCTATTACTTTTGTTACTATGCAGTGTATCTTCTTATACTATGAATATCAATCTACTGGGTGATTGCTCCAGGTAAATTTCAGCTCAGTTTTGCATGCTCAATTGGAAGTGTACCTGTTGTGTTCAACAGTAGGGTCTTAATGCCTGATATTTGAAGATTTGCATGGGACCATTTTGGCCCAAAACTCAAATAGATGTAGCCATTCCCAGTACTGGAAGGCTCATTTAGTTACAAAAGATGTCGAACTGAAGCTGTCTTCCATTTTATTTGATTATCATCCCAAGTGTATTTAAACATTAACATTCGTGCATACTATATACAATTATAGGTAAACATAAAGTAATATGCTTCTTTATGGCTCTTTCAAACTTTCTTGTTTCTCTTTTCTTCCCCTCCACCCTCTCTATATTGCATGGCCCTTCCCCTCCCTAGTTAGTCCAGCCCACTTCCCATCCCCTTTCTGCTCATAATACCTGCCTACTCTCTCTTGAACACTTTCTTTTTGGGCACAGCTACCTCTTTACTTACCTGATTTATGTTGTTACTCTAGGGAACATATCTCTCAAGATAAGAGTGAACCTGTGGAATTTGCTGCCCTAGGACAGCGACATTGCAATATAATAATAATGAACTGAGCAGGGCAGTGGTGGCATATGCCTTTAATCCCAGCACTGGGGAGGCAGAGACAGGAGGATCTCCATGAGTTCAAAGCCAGCCTGGTGTATAAGAGCTAGTTCCAGGATAGGCTCCAAAGCTACATAGAAACCCAAGCTCTAAAAAAGAAAATAAATAAATAAACAAAAAAATCAATGTACTCCAAAATAAGTTTATAAAATGTTGTTCCTATAATGTTGTACTTCTATCATACTTATCTTCCAAGTATTTTCAAAAAGATAGCATTTGTTTTAAATAATGAAAAGCTGCACATATTCTAAATTAACAGTTGAACCTGACTGATTGTGCTGCATGCAGCTAATAAGTTTTTCTCTCCATCAAGATCCCATATGAAAATATCGTTATCATAACAATGGAGGTATCATGCTAGGAAAAGCAGCTTAGTTTTATGATGGAAACCTGCTGCTGATTATTATTTTGTTTTTCTGCTGTTATTTCAAGTTAATCCTCTGAGGTATCTAGAGAATTATTAACAATATCCCCGATTGTCTAAGTTATATCATATACAGTAATGGCTTTTAATCCCCAGATGCAGGGGCAAAATTCATGGACTGATACCTTGACAATTCTACCTCAAAACATATAGCTAAATGGCATTATTTCAAAGTAGTCTCATCTCACTTTTGGTAGGATAATAAACCATATCTTCTTCACACCAACATAGAATATTATGAAATTAAAAGCTTTTTCCATTAAGATAATTCTGTAATAATTTCATGTGGCCTCCAGAACAAAAAGTATGTTCATTAATTTTGTTAAGCCATAAAACATAAATATTTGCTATGACATTCAATATAGTATAAATATTTATTTAATACAATGAAACAAAACACTATATGTTTTTGATTACATTTTTATGAAAAATATATTTAATAATTATACTTATAATATATTTTGATTTATAAAATTAAATAAATTTTTGCCACAGCCTGAAAAAATTAATCCATTTACCTTTTTGATCAAATGTCTATTCTCTTTTGATTCATTTAAGTGAATATATCTTTTGGTGTTTTGAGGCTTACAGCCATTTTGAGTTTATTCTCAAAGCTTAAAAATATAACATTAGGTTTCTAGCTCTCTTTTGATATTTTATTTTATTTTATGGAACTATAACAGATAGCCTAGGGAAGTTCTCATCTTTGATCAGGGAATATTAAATCCCAAGAACAGATGTGAATTGCTCTAGTTTTCTGCCATGTGCAATTTGGAAAATACAGATGCTATTCTCTTTCCCAATTTCACTTTTGCTCTTTCGGCTGTACTTGGCTATGTATGTGGAGATAGTGGACACCTTGGTTACAGAAAAAAAAGAGCATCGCTGTTTAGGAGGTAATTTAACATATTGCAATTATTTATTAATTATTTGCTGTTACTGTCAATTTTCAAAATACTTAAGGTCAATTTAATATATTACACTGACAAACCACTTAAAAGAGATATGGTCAATGACATTGTTTTAGGGCACATATAATGCTTGAATAAACCATTGCTGAAACAGCTGACACAAACTCCAAGTATAGGATGTCATATTTAACAGATGTAGTTGGACTTTTCATTGGGCCTAAATAATACATTTCTAGTGCAAGTCATTTTCAGTGTGATTGCACCTGAAGAAAGAGAGTGTTTAGGTCAAAATCCAGGAAATGTATTAAATACAGATTTCTGCTTTTCCAAATCCAAAACTGTGGGCATTTGTGTACTTATATGTCAGTGGAAACATGGAATAATACTGACCAGAGAAAATGTTCTAGACTCATCATACTGAATAGAAATAGGTATTATAGCCTCAGCAGATATTAACAATTTTATCAACCCGTCCATCTGAGGGCAGAACTTATACCATCTGGTCCAAATAACAGACTCTCTAGCAGCAAAAATCTCAGGGAAACAATAACAAAACAGAACCAAAACCAGAAAAGACCCTATGATGCAGGAAACTACTTCTCCAAAAAATGGAGCATAAACCAGTCCATTCTTGGAATAAGATTGTGTACTGCATAATAGTTAAATTGCTTCAAACTGAAGCACATATTTAATTCAGAAGGTGTTTGACATAATTCCAACACCATTTATGATACATATGACATTTCTAAGAAGATATATGCCTTAACTCAGATAAAACTCTTCTATAACCTAGATACCCTGCTTCTCTCACACAGTGGAGACCTTTATCTATGGATATATGCAGCCTTAATTTCTAATCTTACCTCATTTCTGAAGTATGAAATATTTTAAACTCCAGAAAATAAAATATTTCTATATAATGTGGACAGAAATATCCACTGAAATTAAAACAAAAGTATAATGCTTATAAAATCTTCAAATATCAAGTCATGAAGATCCTCATGTATCATCAACTCAAAGAATTTGTCCTCTGGGAAAAGGTACAAGAAAAACCAAAGGGGCCACCAAAGTTTTTTTTCAAAACTCTTCTCTTTATATCTCCCCTTCTAAAACTGGAATTTCTTATGTGTATATTAATTGGAATTGTTTAATTGACAATTGAAATTTGGAAATTTCATCATTCACATAAAACTCACAATTAACAAAGGAATAATGAGCAAATTTCATTCTTGAAATAGGGGCCTATGCTTCCAAACAACAAAGAACATTCTGGAAATGTTGGAATTATTTTTATACCATTTTAAATGGAAAAATTCAAATGTATAATATTCAAATACATGAATAAAAATTTCTGAGTTGCGTTAGAGTGTCATTCATTTAGAAATTGCTGGAAATTTAAGCTGACTAGCCCCATTGAACTACTAGAGCCATTTGGATATAGTATTGGTTGCTATATTTTGATTTATGCCCTAAAGCCCCTGCTAGTCCCTCTACATCTTTGCCGCAATGAAGTGAAGTGGGCACCCCTACTCCACCCACCCACACTGCTCCTGAAGTTAATTGAAATTTTAAAATTGAAATGTAATCACTTTTATCAATGCAATGCAACATCAAGGTTTTCCAGTCTCATAGATGAGGTTGTTAGTTGATATCAGATGAGGGAGGTGGGTTTTCTTTAAGTATGTAGCTGCTGGTAAGTCTATAATCTCCTGTGAATGGCTATACACCTAAGAGTACATAAGCCATGTGGAATGCAATGAATTTTCCAAAAATGAGAAATGGAATATTGGTTGTGTAGGAATGAAAAGAGCATCAAGGAACAAAATAGAGAATGATAACAAATATGTCAATTTACAATGTAGATATTCTCAATTAATTAATAAAATATTTAAAGTAATCTGTTTATCTTAGTCTCTATTCATTCAGTAACTTGCCACCAATTGTTACTTTCAAAAGAAAAGTTCAGACTTAACAGCTGTCATTTATACTTTAATCTCACAGTTGTAAATTCCACTTAGTTCAATCCCAACTATTGGGGATATCTCACACTAAGAACAGAAAAATACATTTATTTTTCTAGTGAGAAATTTCTCACTATAGCAAGATCACAGAAAACAAAACTCACAACACTGCTGTCTGCTGTGGCATACTGATCCATTTCAATGTCAAACGTGATAGATCCTTTATAAGCCAAGTGAAATGTACACTAATCAAAAGTGTGGATTTATTCCATTTCTTTAAAAATGAAAACAAACTATATATTTTTTTCAATTTACAAACCAATCCCAGTTCCCACTCCCTTCCCTCCTTTTGTTCCATCTGCCTTCCCTTGCCCCAGCCCAACGTGTATCCACTTCTCAGAGAGGGTAAGGCACATTGTTTTGGGAAATGTCCAAGGCCCTACCTACTATATCTAGGTTGAGAAAGGTACCAATCCAAAGAGAATGTGTTCCCAAAAAGCCAGTATACGCAATAGAGATAAATCCTGGTGCCACTGCACATGGCCCCACAATCTGTAACAGTCATACAACTCTTATCCATAGGCTCTAGTTTGGTCCTATGCTGGTTCCTTCCCTGTCTAGATAGAGTTGGTGAGCTTTCATTAGCTCAGGTAAACTGTTTCTGTGGATGTCTCCATCATGGTCTAGACATCTTTGCTCATATTCAAACTCCTCCCACCCTTCAATTGGACTTCAGGAGCTCAGCCCAGTGCTCTGCTGATGGTCTCTGCCTCTCTTTCCATCAGTTGCTGGATGAAGGTTCTATGGTGGCATCCTCTCCACTATTGCTTCGGGTTTTAGCTGGGGTCATGCTTGATGATCCCAGGGAATTTCTTTAGTGCCAGGTTTCTTGCTAGTCCCATAATGGTTCCCTCAGTCAAGATATCTCTTTCCTTGCTCTCCACCTCTGTACTTTTCCACTTTGACTATCCTATTCTATTGAGATCTCCTCACTCCTCCCCTTCTTCTGTCCTCCTCTGCTCCAACCCCCCCCCCCCTTCTCACCCTAACCCCATGCTCCCAATTTTGTCAGGCAATCTAGTCTATTTCCCCTTCCCAGGGGAAATGTGTTCCAGGTGAAATATGTTTTTTTTTTTTTTCTGAGGATTCACCATGTTAGCTTCTCTAGGGTCTTGAACTATAGGCTCAGTGTCCTTTGCTTTACAGCTAGTATGCAATTACAAATGAGGACCAGCCATGTTCATCTTTCTGGGCCTGAAAGATGAAGTTTCATCCATTTGCATGCAAATTTCAAGATGTCATTGTTTTTACTGCTGTGTAGTACTCCATTGTGTAAATGTAACACATTCTTTAAATCCATAATTTATTTCAGGGGCATCTAGGTTGTTTTCAGTTCTGGATATATATATATATATGAAATTATCATACTGATTTACTGATTTCTAGAGTGGTTGTACAAGTTTGCATTCCCACCAGCAATGGAGGAGTGCTCCCCTTACTCCATATTGTCTCAATAATAGGTTATCATTGGTGATTTTGATCTTTGTCATTCTGACTGGTGTAAGATGGTATCTCAGAATCACTTTGATTCACCTTTCCTTGGTGGCTAAAAATGCTGAACATTTTCTTAAGTGTCTTTCCACCATTTGAGATTCTTCTGTGAAAGAATGCAAATAGATTCATATCTATCCCCATGCACAAAACTCAGGTCCAAGTTAAAGACCTCAATATAAATCCAGCCACACTGAACCTGATAGAAGAGGAAGTGGGAAGTAAGCTCCAATGCGTGAGCTCAGGAGACCACTTCATAAATATAACACCTGCAGCACAGCCACTGTGAGCAAAAATGAATGAATGGGACCTTCTCAAAGTTAAAAGATTCTTTAAACAAAGGGTGCAGTCAATAAGACAAATAGCAGCCTACTGAATAGGAAAAGATCTTTACCGACCCCACATCTAATAGAGGAGTGATCGCTACATTATATGTAGAACTCAAGAAATTCAACATCTGAATTCCAAATGTTTCACTTAAATAAATGGGGTACAGAACTAAACAGAGAATTCTCGACATTGTATTTGTTTTTCAATCGTGGTCTTTCACTATTTATAAAATGCCATGTAGTCGGAAAGGCAGCCTAAAACTCGGATGTGCTCGGAATGATTGAGCACTTGAATCCAGGTAGACCAAGATAGCTTTATTCCCTCTATCTACTCTTATTATTTTAGAATGAATAGTTTATATCCAAGTAAATTACTCGTAGTATTCATCTCTGTCACTTGCTTCCTTTCTCCCTGTCATTCTTTATCTACTTCCATCATTCTCTGGAGCAGTGTGGGCCGAAGATTGGGTATTCATTGCAGCTGTTGAATTCCAGGGCCTGATCTGAAAATCAAATCTAAGAGCTGGAATTCAAGGTAAATAGAGCCTAAGTATCTACTAAAACAATCTCTCACATGTTTATAACTTTCCTCTAACTGTGGCAGAACATTTAAATATTAAATCAACTTTTAGGATTATAACATCAGTATGGTATAAAAATGTAAGACCTTGTGTAACATTGTTCAGTATCTCAATAAATATCTTAATAAAAATAAAATAAGTACAATTCCTCAAAGTGCATAAGAAAAGCAATAGAATGCAAACAACTCATAGTAGCTTAAAGGCTGTTTCACCAACTGAAATATTAAAAATCTATCTACTGAAAAATAAGTCACAGGCAGATTTCATGATTGCCTTCCCAAGAGAAGAGTCCTCTCATTAGTTGTCCAATATCAAGTGTATACCTCAGAGATTATATACATACAAAGTAGCAATAAATTAGCACACACTGTGTGTGTGTGTGTGTGTGTGTGTGTGTGTGTGTAAAATAACTATTAAAGAAAAAGAGACCTTGAATTTGAGAGAGACTAAGGGGACTACATGTGAAGGGTTAAAGGGAGGGAAAGTGATGAAATTAATGGTTTTCTTGTATTTTGGGGTTTTTGAAAAAGGGTTTCTTTGTGTAGTCTTTGTTCTCCTATGACTAGCTCTGTAGATGAGGTATCATTGAAGTCACATAGAGACATCTGTTTCTGCCTCCCAAGTGCTGGGATTAAAGCCATGTGCCACCACTGCCCGGCTATGTAATTACATCCTAACTTCCATTTTTATCTCCTTTTTATTGATTTATTTTTCACACAATATATCCTGACAGCATTGTCCTTTAGTTGGTATCATGAAAGGACTATGACTTCTAGGCTACTGTTCCCTTTTAGCTTGTTGGGTTACCATGTCACCTATGCTCTACTTTTATGGCTTACAGGACCTGAAAACCAGCCATACATTCTGCTAACTCCTATGCTCGCATTTTCTCTCAGGGATGTTTACATTGACTTCCATGAATGGCATATTAGCAGTTCTGTTTTACAGTTGTCACTGACAATCCTGGTTAGATAGTAAGCTGTGGGCAAGAATGTGCCCCATCATGCTTTTGTTTACTAGAACTCTTCCCTGACCCCTTCAGTATTTTTTTAGAAAAATATTGCTGGAAATAATTAACAAAAATATTATTGATGAATATATTTTATGAACTGAAAATGAGGATTCCTATAAGAGTGTCTTCGGAATGCTAGTACAACTAATATTCATTCCTTGTAGTTCTGAAGAGTGAAATTCATGATCCAGACTTTGCAAGATTCTGTGTGTAGCATGTATAGAGGGTTACGTTGCAGGAGTGAATTCCCCATGAGCACTTTGAAAGACGCATCTCTTCAATCTAGAATCTGATGTTTCCATATTGTCATGGGTATTGTTGGTTTTATTTTTACATTGTCATTTAGGTGTTGGCATTTAGGATGATTATAGGTTTAGTTTGCGATTTCTGAGTTTGATTTTTTTAGATATGTATTTTGCTCTTTGGTCTTCTGGTCTTTGTGGTCCATGTTGACATCTGGCCTTCTGAAAGTTAGTGTGGCTTTTGGTATAACAGTTTCTCTGTTCTTTTAATTGGTCTGGCATGCACCTGTGCCTCATAAATCTTCTGGGTTTGTGGCTTGGCACAGGGCATAGCAGCTCGGTAGGAGATACATGGGCAGTGAAACAGGTCTCGGGAACAAAAATTAGGGAGTGGGTTAGTTCATCTGACAATAATGGGTCACTCTCCCATTCTTCTGAAGGATGTGGCATGGGCCTGAGAAGCTTGAGTCTGCTGGGATTGGAGCAGCATCACTTTTTCAATTACCATGATTTGAATGTGTTACTAGTGGATGTTTGAGGTCAGAAGCACAAACCAAACCAAAAAAGAAGCAATATGTTTGGAAGGGTTGTGCCATGCTTTCTGTGACACTTGAGGTGAATGTTCAAAACAGAATCGTAATTAGGGTAAAACTATTCTTAAGACAACCTCAAGCCACCTCTAAGCAACCATGCTAATATTTAAAAAGACACTCAAATAGCAGCACGTGAACAGAATATATAAACAGCAAGAACAACCAAACGTACTTAATATGATGGTGACAAACCAAAATTAATGTCTGTGAATGTACATGCAATGTAAACGTGAGGCAGGTAAAATAATTAGGAAGACAGTAAGACACTGGAGGTTGGGAGATGTGAGCAGAGAAAGAAAGACAATAACACAGAGAGGGTAAAATCCTGATAGGAAGATACATTAGATAATTCCGTAATTAAAAAATACAAACTTAGTTGAACAAATGCTTTTGTAGTATGATTGGGCATCTCTTGGGTATATTCCCAAGAGTGGAATTGCTGGATCTTGAGGTAGGTTGACTCCAAATTTCCTGAGAAACCTCCACACTGATTTCCAAAGTGGTTGTACAAGTTTGCATTCCCACCAACAATGAATGAGTGTTCCCCTTACTCCACAACCTCTCCAGCATAGGCTATCGTTGGTGTTTTTGATTTTAGCCATTCTGACAGGTGTAAGATGGTATCTCAAAGTTGTTTTGATTTGCATTTCCCTGATTGCTAAGGAGGTTGAAAAAGGGTAAAATTTGTGACTAAATTTTGAATTTATCTATTTCATCTTTATCTTTAATGAAGTTTACATTTCATTTATCTGAATAAATTAACTATATTCAAATAAATTTGAAATAATATTATTTATATTTTAAGATAATAAATCACTTTACATCCCATAGGATATGTATTATTAAAGATCAAGTTATTAACATACAGATAATTCTTGTTGCCATTTTTATTGTGGTATTTTAAATTATATATTGAACTTATTTCTTGAAATCAGTACATACGTTAGTCCCTTTTCAATATGACTCAATGATCAAATGTCTATGTAGCTCTTGTGAAGGGAACCTAGGTGGTCTTGAATGCATGTGATTCACACTGTGTCATGGAGACTTGCTTACAATTTAAGGGGGTTAGTTCATTATCATTATGGAGGGAAGCCAGGCAGCAGGCAAGTCCAATATGGTGCATTAGCTAAAAGCTTACATCCTGGTCACGAATTCCAAGGTAAGTAATAGAGAGACTGGGGTATGTTTTGATGTGCACTTTTGAAACCACAACTCTGCCCCCAGGGATATTCCTCCTCTAGCAAAACCAGACCTCCTAACCCTTGGTAAATAGTCACTAACTGGGAACAAAACTTCAAATATATGAGATTAAAGGGTCATTCTAATTCATATCACCACAGTTGCTAACATCAAACTTCTATTAATAGGACATCTTCCAGAATAATATATTTCACAAGGTTTTGTGAGTTTGACTAGGTAAACTTGAGATAACTTTTGCTTCTCTTTATGTGACTTGAAATAATTACATTTAAGATCAAATAAAGGGTCTTGTTTGCAACTGTCTTGTAGTGGATGAACAGGTTTTTCAAAGAAAAACAGTGGCCATCTGTTCTCTTTTCCACTGAGAATAAAATGAAGCCAAGAGAAACTTCTGTTTGAGAAAGGGAGAGTAGGGTTAAATGTTAGGAAAAAAATACTTATTGACACTAAGGGTTGTTTAAACATAAAAATTCCAATATCTAGGGAATATATGTGATCTTTTCCACTGAACATCAGTAAAAGGAAGGCAGAAAACCATCTGTGTTAGCAGCTCAGTCTGTAGGCCTGTCTGAAAGCACAGTACTGCTTTAAAGACTCTCTAGAGAAATCTTTCATTTTATAAAGATATGCGCAACTGGGAAATGAAAAAGATTTTTTAAAAAATGTGCAGAACAGGCTTTTTTTTTTAAAAAAAAGAGCATCTGAGTAAAATGCATCATTTAAATTAAATGAAATATTATGGTCTTTTCAACACACGAAAATATTGCTTTCTAAGCTGAATATGCTGTTTTTGAAGACAGTCAACACTGCTTGACCCGGGAGTTCAAGGCATTCTGACAATATAATGAGATATTGTTTTAAATCACTTAATGAATGTATTGTTTCTTAATCTCTTGAAGGCTTCATTTTTCTTACGATTTAGACTACATGACATGTTACTTTGCTAATTGATAGTATCAGCATATTGCAGTTTTTTTCTTATTTAAGTAAGCTATAATAAATTATAATTTAATTGTAATAAAAATCTACAATATCTGACACTTTATCCTAAATCATAACTACAAATAATCTAGTATTGAGTACATGTCTTTACAATAGCAACCTCTTTATGATTCACTTGCTTTCGAGACCTCACTAGAGGAGTTCATACACCCACTCCAAACTTCCTATTTTATTTATTATTTATTTATTGTTGGTCATAGCCAGTTTACTCACTTTGTAGCACCAATCCACGATCAAGGGTGAAGACACAGGAACATGGAAAAAAGGAGAGTATTTAACACCATGCCTTGAAACTTCTCATTTCGCTTCTCAAGTCTGCTGCCATGTCAAGGGGCAAGGGAACTTAACTAAGATCAAAACATTCAGACAATGTCACAAGCACCAGTGAGCCTCTCTCATGTGAACTGAGAGCAAAGGGAAGGGAATTTTTGTCTTCACAAACAGGCTTAGTGTCCTTCAAAATAAGCAGGGGTAGTTATGCCACTAATTATAGTCTAACTGATGTAAGAAAGGAAGAGAGAGAGAGAGAGAGAGAGAGAGAGAGAGAGAGAGAGAGAAGGAAGAAGAAGAAAGAAAGAAAGAAAGAAAGAAAGAAAGAAAGAAAGAAAGAAAGAAAGAAAGAAAGAAATTCAAGAAAGACAGAAAAACCTTGATTTGAAGTATGTAATGTGATAAACTCTGGTCTAACTGGCCACACATGATTGTTGGTTTATTTGTTTTTTTTTTGGGGGGGGGGACTATCCTCATATCAGTGTTAGGTCTGTATTTTTCCTATATGGATAGTCGCTCTTTGGATGGCCATCAATGAAAATTGGACTTTAGACAATGTATATCATTCTTGTTAGCTTCCCTGTTACTCATTAATCTCTTTTGCTAAATTTTCTAGTAGAAAGTTTTAATTAACCTGGTAAAATACACTAGTGCGCTACTGCAGTTTGACTGTAAGTAGCACAGGAGAGAATAATACAGGGACATATCTCAAATTGCCCTTAATGTTTTCCTTCCACATAAAGTACTTTTATCTGTTTAGGTAGCATCATCTTTTTTAGTTTCTTTTTATTTTCTTTTTTGTTAGAATGTTTTCTACTCTTATTAGATTCTTTCTTCAGATAATATAATCTGAATATGGCTTTCCTTCTGCTCTTCTCAGTTCATCTCCACCTCTTCTACCTTTCTGTCTTTATTAAATAATAGGCTTCTAAGAGACAACAACTAAACATCAAAATAATGTATATATAAAACAAAAACCATCACCTCAAAGTCAGACAAGCTGAACAAAGTCACAGGAGAGGGTTCAAGAATCAGAGACCCATATGGTTACACATTAAAGAATCCTTTCTCTCTTTCTGTTACCATCGTTTTCTGACTCAAAATTTGTTTTTTTCTCCATTTTTTCTATTTTCTCTTGTTTGATTTGAATCTACTATATAATTCCATCTTCCAATTTTTCTTTGTATATTACATGCTTTATTTAAGGTATTCAATCTTATAATTTATTAAATATAAATTTTTATGTAAGCATTGAAATCCATCTTTAGTCCAATTTCTTTACTTTAAAAATAAGAAAGGACTGTGATGGCGCACGCCTTTAATCCCAGCACTTGGGAGGCAGAGGCAGGCGGATCTCTGTGAGTTCAAGACGAGCCTGGTCTACAAGAGCTAGTGCCAGGACAGGCTCCAAAACCACAGAGAAACCCTGTCTCGAAAAACAAAACAAAACAAAAACAACAAAAAACAAACAAACAAAAACAAACAAAAAATTTACATAAATCCAATACTTCATGAGAAAAATTATCCTTAAATGACAGTAGCATATAATAAATTATGGACTAAATAATACTTTCAAAGTATTTAGGGTTGAGGAAATTCAGCTTTGCTTAATATTTTAACAATTATCATTTTAAGAGAGACAAACTAAGGAATATCTAAGCATTTTTTAATTGATTTTTATTGAGCTCTATATTTTTCTCTGCTCTTCTCCCTGCCTCTCCCCTCCTCCCTTCAACCCTCCCCCAAGATCCTCATCCTCCCAACTTACTCAAAAGATTGTCTTTTTCTACCTCCCATATAGATCAGATCTAAGCATTTTAAATTCACTTAAATGTTTTGTAGAAATCAACTTTAAGAATTAGTCTTCGATGTTTGTCTTACTTTCAATGTACTGTTAGATTTAGCTTTTAAAGCCATTTGGAAATAATTAAGTCTGCAGAGGGTAAAATTATGCATTACCTAGAAGATAGACCAATGTTTTCATAGACAAGGTCAGAAGATCAACAAGATTTGAGACAAATGTTAATTTCAAGTGTGTAAACTCAACTTTATTGGATCTTTTAAGTTAACTAGCACATTCATTTCTAATCAAAGCCTCAATTTAGCCATCAGATGATGTGGAATTCCCCTCTGTATGTTGTGAATACCATTGCCAGTTAAAGAAACTGTCTTAGGCATGCACAGGGAATAGAAGTAGGTGAGGAAAACTAAACGGAATGCTGGGGGAAAGAAGGAGGACTTAGACAGAAGCCATGTAGCACTACCAGAGACAGACATGTTGGAACCTTGCCGGTAGGCGACGAACATCATGGTAAAATATAAAATAATGGAGATGGGTTAATTCTAGATGCAAGAGCTAGCAAGCAATATGCTTCAGTAATTGGCCAAGCAGTGATTTAATTAATACATTTTCTCTGTGGTTATTTCATTTCTGGGGTGGCTGACACAAATAAGCAGCTTCCATACAACAATCAGAGACTCTAATGCCTTTTTCACTTCTGTTCTTATATGTCAGTTGAATTTACTATCACATGGTTTGTAAAAAATTCCACAGATAAATCTAAAGTAGAAATCTAAAGACACTATGGGTTTTGATGCAAAATTTACCCCCTTGAAGAACACAGTCAATAGTTGAGATTAATATTAGGACTTAAGGGTGGACCTAGTTTGCTTTTTTATTTTTATTTTTTGTATTTGTTCTTGTTTAAATTTTTGCCATGATATGGAGAAATTTTGCATTGTTTTGACATACTCCCTGCAGGTGGAAAGTCATGTCAGTATAAACATTTGAATTTAGCAGTGCCCTCTACTGCTTCCTGTCAGAATAAGACAAACAGGAACCTGCCTCTCAAGAAGGGTCCTAGCAGTCACCTTTCATTAATAATATCACACGATCTTATAGCCTGTGAAGTAGCAAAATGATATTTTTTACTTCGAGCCCATTTACTTAGTTTCATTTCTGGATGGAATTGTGAAGAACTTGATGTGCACAGTTGTCACATGATTAGTTACATTTACAGCTGTATGCTCAGAAACCAAGTGTACTTTCAGCATTTATTAAGCTGACTATAACAAGTGGAGAGTAACATGCTGCTCAAAGATTGCCTTATATTCATTATCCAATAAATTGTATAGTGATTCATGTGAAATATTTATGATAAAGATAAATCCTACTAAAAGGAAAAAATGTTGAAGAATGAGATAGCTTTTCACAGAGGGTAATTGATGCCCAGATGCTTCAAGTTCAGACTAAACTGCAAGTGTGAACAATGTCATCTTATGTTCTCTTGCAGATGTCATCACTTTCTGGCCTTACTGACATCTCGCTTGCTTACCAATAGGGCCAGAATGAACAAAACATTCAGAAACACCTTGCATCTTAAATATCATCAAGTGGCACAATGCTTTTATCATCGAAATTGTTTTTAGAGTTATTCACAAGAAACAAAGATTATCAGTGCAGCAAGAAAATGAGTTCCATGAGATGTAATATCTAAAGGGTTTCAACAGGGTTGATACAGCACAGAGATCTTACTGTATACCATTACAGAAGATACATGCAGAAGAATCTTCAACGAGCAACCACTGCTTCAACTTATTTTCAGAGAATTCAGATTGATAAATCCTGCAGAAAGCAATAACCCTGCTCACATTTGCAATGAGCTCTTTTATCCATAAGTTGTATTTTGTGAACAATGTTTAATAGTTTCATCAGAGAGTTCCATTTCCTGGACAAATGAAAAATATTGCATATGAGCAAACAGACAAAGAAAATGCAAATAACACACAGGAAAACATACATTTCAAAATAATCATGAAAAATAACCTGAAAACTAATCACCTCTTGAGAGTGTGCTTAGTGACCATGAACAGAAAACATAATACATATGGTTTCTAGTTCCATATTTTTATGGGACTTTGTGTGTGTGTCTCTGAACCTATAAGTGTTTCTTGTGCTTTTTCTTTGACTCTTTTTTATATTCATTCCTTTTATATTTTTTCATTTGTTTCTTTTTATTTTAACCTATTTCATATATTATTTTGTTATTACTACTATTATTATTATTATTTTATTACTATTATGTATCTGTTTATCTTCTAATGAAAAAGAGAGGAAGTAGAGTGGTGGGTGGGAATGTGAGGACAATCTGGGAGATCTTGGGGGAAGTAAACTGTAATAAGATTATAGTGTATGAAAACAATCTATTTTCTGTTATAAAAACATAAGCACTTTTTTCTATTTTTTTTAATTTTTTATTGAGAAAAAGAAAAAAAAAAGTTTCCACCTCCTCCCAGCCTCCCATTTCCCATCCCCTCCTCCCGCCCTTCTTCCCCTCCCCTCACTCCTCTCCCCCTCCCTCTCTAATCCAAAGAGCAGTCAGGGTTCCCTGCCCTGTGCAAAGTCCAAGGTCCTCCCCTCTCTGTCCATGTCTAGGAAGGTGAACATCCAAACTGGCTAGGCTCCCACAAAGCCAGAACATGAAGAAGGATCAAAACCCCGTGCCATTGTCCTTGGCTTCTCATCAGCCCTCATTGTCCGCCATGTTCAGAGAGTCCGGTTTTATCCCATGCTTTTTCAGTCACAGTCCAGCTGGCCTTGGTGAGCTCCCAATAGATCAGCCCCACTGTTTCAGAGGGTGGGTGCACCCCTCTTGGTCCTGACTTCTTTGCTCGTGTTCTCCCACCTTCTGCTCCTCATTGGGACCTTGGGATCTCAGTCCGGTGCTCCAGTGTGGGTTTCTGTCTCTATCTCCATTCATCACCAGATGAAGGTTCTATGGTGATATGCAAGATATTAGTCAGTATTGGTATAGGATAGGGTCATTTCAGGTTCCCTATCCTCAGCTGCCCAAGGAACTAACTGGGGACATCACCTTGGTCTCTTGGGAGCCACTCTAGGTTCAAGTCTCTTGCCAACATAAGCACTTTTACGCTTTCAATAAAACATACATGTTTAGAGAGGTAACACTATACAAACATTTTTGTAAAAGTTAAGTTTCATAAACTTTATGATTTTTGAAACCAAATGTATGTTCATGTTTAAAATTTTGATGTTTACTTTAGAGTTTTGAGGTGGGATTCCCTTCTGTATTCTGTGAATCACATTGATTAATAAAAAAATTATCTTGGCCTGTGATAGGACAAAAGAGTAGAGCTAGGCAGATAAATCTAAGCTGAATGCAGGGAGAAATAATGCAGAACAGGAGAAGCCATGTAGCCCCACTGGAGACAGATGCTGGAACTTTACTTGGTAAGCCACAGCCCCATGGCAATACACAGATAAATGGAGATGGGTTTAATATAAGATATGATTTATCCAGATATACACTTAAGCTGTTGGTCAAACAGTATTGTAAATAATATGCTTTTGGTTCTGAGGAGCTGGGAACAAACAAGCAGCTCTCCTACAACAGAGTTTCAATTTCTTTTTAATTATTAAAATTTCCTCTCATTCATTAAAAATTTCTGCTATATATGTTAATTTTTTTGTCTTCCTCAGTCATGATTTTTTTCTGAGAAATAACTTGTTAACAGATTATTCCAAATTTAAAATACTATATTTTTCACAGTCTTCAAAAGAAACATATAATAGATTCGAGTTTTTGACAATAGAAAGGTGTTTCTTAAAAGAAGAAGAATATTTGGCATATAATATTAGAAACTAAATGCAGTAGTGAAAGCATATCTTTGAAGTAAACTATATATAAGGCTTCCTGCATAAGTGAGCAACCGTAAACACTAGGCAGAATAAAATTTGATAGCACAATGTAAATTACAATATCCATTTTATATAACCTGATATATACTTTTCTTTTGTATGAGTAAATATTATACATAATATTTCTGTTTTCTGATTTTGCTTTAACAAAATATGAAGATGATATCTTATTCTATGTTCTGGTCAAGGAACTTGGAGACACTGTAACCAGTTGATCAATCTATACAAGCTGAGGTATGGGGAGATGGCTCAATGGGAAAGAACTTGTCTATAATATTGGGGCTTCAAGTTCCATCCCTAGGATCCATGGTTAAACAATGGACATGATATCAGATTTTGAAATAATAGCAGTGTTTTGGACACAGAAGAATATTCTTGGAGCTCACTGAGCAGCCATCTATGTAATGGGGTTAAGTGATGTTCAAGAAAACCATCTTCCAAACAAATAGAAGTCACTGATGTATTCCTTCACAATACTCATTACATATTAACAAACATAGAATGATATCTTATCTGTTATACAAGGAAGATGTGAATTGCTTCAGGATTCTTGTAACAGCTAGATTTCGCATTTTCTATTGCAAAATAATAATGATGATAAAGGAGACATAATTATAACTCTATAGATAAGATACTCATTTCAACCAATAGATTGCTTTGATCTATTTATTTATGTTTAATAGTATTTATTTGATTTAAATC
>NW_026067911.1:13519120-13550402 GCF_014885135.2 Alexandromys fortis | reverse complement strand
AGGAGAGGAGAGGAGAGGAGAGGAGAGGAGAGGAGAGGAGAGGAGAGGAGAGGAGAGGAGAAAAAGGATGTGATGGGTAGAGAGAGACTGGTCAGTGGTGAAGGGTACTGACTGCTCTTCTTAAGAGCCAGTTTCTAGTCCCAGTACCTACATGATGGGTCACAAAATATGTCCATTGTTGGCAACTGTGTCCACTAGGCACACATATGTATGTGATGCATATGTATACATGAAGACAAAAATCATATGCAAAAAATCATAGCAATAAATTGTTCAATAAATAAAATTTGGGGAAGACATGACACCATTTGGCAGAAGTCACTCACTCAGCTTTGATACTTGTCTTCTACATACACATGGACATTCACTTGCTTTTTTATTTCTACAAACATAAGAACACATGTATTCAAAACTGTTAACAGATTCATCAAGAAAATAATAAATCAATCATGGGATAGCAGTATATACACAGAATCAGGAGACATTCCTCGTGATAGAGGGAAGAGTCAGTACATCAAGGCATGTAGTCCAGCTTACCACCATGATAGGTTACGCTATAGTCCAAAAGTAGGGACGATACATCCAACTCTAGTGAACTGCATCTCTGAATTAGCTACAACCTAATGTGTATGACAGAAGAAAGTAGAAATGGAAATACTGTGATTCAAAGCACATATTTAATCATAAATATGTAATAGGTTATTAAAAGTAAGTAATGCATGTGTTGGAATGCCACTTAGGCCTGTCATCAGTTGGCTCAACAAACTTTTGCTGATTATTATATTCTCAGCATTGTGCCATGTGTCAGCACGGTTCAGGCAGAAGAGGCGTCTCTTTGCCTCTGTGAAGTTCACAGATTAATGTAAAATAGAAACTGAACAAAAAAATTAAAAGAAACCTTGATGCAAAACAGAAATACTAAGTAGGTTTCTCAAACATAATAGGGAACCAAAAGGAAAATGAAAATATATGAAATAAATTTTCAGGAATAACGAAGTTTGCTTCATAAATAAGAATAGGGAGTTTAGTATGAAATCTTTATGCAAGAGAAGACTACAGGTTTCTTGTTCTTACAAACAGGTGGTGCTGATCTACCACGCTATCTCATACTTGGCTACTTAAGGTTCCAATTTTCTTAAAAAATTTCAGTGTCTACTTTTTCTTAGTTTTCTTCTATTTGTCTTTCTATTAATCTTCAACACTGAACATGACCAGAAATCTGTGTGATGTGTATTTCTGTATTTCAATTGTAAATAGTTCTCATCTGAAAGGATCATTTACATGATGAGGAGAAATTAAAGAAAAACCCAGAAGTCAGTGACCAATGGGTATTTTTCTAAATGAATGATGTTCTCATTTACAGATTACTACAGAACATGACTTCCTTAAAGCGTTCTCGAAAAGAGAAAGGGCAGGGGGAACATACAGAAGGTAGTACTACTAGAATCTGAGAACAGCAGCAGATGAGCTAACAAGTAGTACACATCAGAAATGATTACAAAGGACCAATGATCTGCGATGTACACAGCATCCCTGGCATTCAGTGTAGTTTTGCCACCTGTAGCAGTGGTACAAAAAAACATAACTTCATTTGATAAATACAAAAATAAAAACCTTGAGAATGTGTACATAAAAGTAATAGATGCTGTGTACTTTTTTCTAAAACATTTTTAAACATGCAATGTATTTAAATTAATCTAATATATATTTTAGGGACACAGTATCAGAGAGGAAAGGAAAAAAGTGAGAAATACACAGAAGAAAGGAAAGGAAGGAACATGGGGAGAAACAGAAGATGAGTGGAATAGAAAAGAAGAGAGAAGGGAGAGGAAGGATAAAAGGAGCAGGGAGGGCCATTGGAATATTGTTCAGAAGGTATCAAGATATAAAATTTAAAACTTTATAATGCGATTCAGTCTTGTTTTAGAGCACTTCTTTTCAAACATTCCTATTTTCAGTAAATTTGTGAAAATCTTTATTTTCAGCTCTTTTTGGAACTTCCCATCTTTGTGAAATTCTAATTTCTAAAATGACATATCTCCTAAATGCAACTCTCTCCAGTCTGGATAATCCGCTGATGCCCAGCTAGCAAAGTCTAGCCTCCTCATCCAATGTGTGCCGCTTCCTACATTCAGACACATCCGCTCAGCTCTTATTTGAACATGATCTTGCTATGTCTTCTGCCCAATGTTGACTCTTTCCTCTCTGTTTTCTCTTCCTTCTGTGGTTAGTGAATAGTGAATATTCTTGAACAACTATACATAAATACTATTCGAGCTTTATCTAGTAATCCATGTGTTTGCTATCCCTGCCCATGGCAATTTCTCAAGACAAGAAAAATACAGTGAGCTCCCTAAGCATATGAAGTGACAACAAAAGATATTGAAAATCCAAAGGAAATAACAAGAAATCATCTTTTGTTGTAAACAACCAATTTTATGAGTATGTGAGGCAATTACACTTTCCAATTCACTTCTTGATTTTTTTTTCTCAAACCCTAATTCGGTTATTCTTGTAGAGAAATCACATGCTAATGACTTTTTACCATATTTTTTTCTGAAAAAAAAAACATATAAAGACTTATTTATTATACCGTGTGTGTATGTGTGGGAATGTGTGCAGGTACATGTGCAAATGTGTGTGTTTTTTATATATGGGTTTATGTGTATCAAAGGAATGGAGGTACCTCAGAGACCAGAAAGCAATCCCTTGAAAATGGACAAAGTCACCTGGTGTGAGTCCTGGGATCCTCCTTAAGAACAACAATAAGTGCTCTGAATACCAAGCCATCTCTTCAGCTCTTGAAAAACGTATTTTTTTAGAAATATCAGAATACCATGGTACCTTTATCAGAAGATGACAGCATTAAGCTACTTCCTAAGGATAGTCATATAAACATAATAGTGTGTGTGTATGTGTGCATGCGTATGTGTGTGTATGAATGTGTGTATTACAATATATGATGTTGGACAACTGGTTTAGCTTGCAATTTTAATTGCAACTATCAGTAGGTAAAAGTATTTAAGTTAAAAGATGCATAAAAAATAGTAGTTTCTCCTAATAAAAGTTTCAAGTCTTGCTTCTTTCACTTATAAAACAAAAATAAAACAAAATTTTTATTTATAGATAGAATTGAAGTTGTTGTAATATGACTATTTACATGAACTATATTTTCTGACCCCCAAACGTACTAATAAAATATTTAAAATATTAGATTTCAAATAAAATCCCTCATTTTAAATATGCGTGATAAAGAATTGGAATAACAGAATAATATTTATATGATAACCCAACTTTTGAAAATATGATTTGAAGTAAGACAGGGAAATAAAGAATTGTACATCAATTAATTAGTTGGGTAAAGAGTAAACCAATACATAGAAAGAGGAAGTACCATAGTGTCAGGGGATAGCTGAGAGTAAGTCAGGAAATCATCACACCAAAAAGAAGGAAAACATAAAATATTGAATAAAATTGCAGAGTATCAACAGACAATATGCTTCATAGTCATTCTTTGAGTGACACATTGATGGTATGCCAAATGAATTAGGGGCTAATCAATCTGGAACTCACAGACTGTGGAGGCAGGAGCATAATCAGATAAATGGAGTCTATAAAGGAAGACAAAGGATCAAACTGTTTTTAACGGGAATATTATGTTCCTGCCAAAATCTTTAGTGTCACAAAAGGAAAGACTAACAATTCCTTTTAGTATGTGACACATGGGTCATCTTCTCCTTTTTGTTCACAGAGAAGAATGACATTATTTCAAAGTCAATGCGTGGAAGATCTGGTACATTGTTTATCCACCAAAGGAAAGAGTGACCCTTTACTCAGGGAATGATCTCAAAAGTGCAAAGCTGTAGAGCATATTTGTATATATTTGCTAATATGCATACATACATACACATACATACATACACACATATGTTAAACACTTCAATATGACAGTGTCCAAAGAGAATTGGAGACCGTTATCCTAGAATTTGAAATGACAATATCTTCATGGCTTGCATTCTTGTTAGCCAAGGTAACAAATCCAAACAAATACAGTTGTTAGTCTTTTGTGCTTATAAGAATATTATTAATTAAATAGGGCATTTAGATTCTGGTAGCCCTCATGAGATGTTTAATCAGCCCAATAGCTGAAATTTTCCTAGTGTTTAGAGAACGAATTTAAATTAGACACACACACACACACACACACACACACACACACACACAGAGTACATTGTTCCTTTAAAACCAAACTGCAATTCTTGAAGCCATTAAAATAAAAGATTTTCTCGAGTCTCTGTCTTACTTTACACAAAATACCTTTAATGTAACTCCTGTTATAATATTCCTTCAAAAACTCTTGATATTTTAGCTTCTCATAAGAAGTATCATCAGGACTCAATGCCTCTGATGCTGTAAAAGCCTCTAAAATCACACAAAGACACCTTCAGAGGTATGAAGTGGAAGTGAGATATACTCTTAACATTTTGAGTCATCGTGTTTCTAGGGGTTTTATAACTAATGTGATAAAAAGGATTAATGTCAGACTTAAGCTGTATGTTTCAGCATTACAACTATGGTTATGGAAAAATATCTCAAATTTTGAAATTCTCAAAATAATAACATTTTTTTCATGTGTTAATCTCGCATTAATTGCATACCAGCAACCCTCTGTGACTTCTCTCTGCCCTATTCTGTTAGAAATTTATTCAAAATGTGAAACTCTTCTTTGACAATTAAGCCAGTTCAACAATAATGACAATAGAATAAGTGTCTATTCCTGTGCAAGAGCTACTGGGTTAGTCTGTTCCATGAATACAAGGAGGATATTGAGTTAGAAAGATGAAAGATGTAGAGAGAGAAAGAAAAGATACTATGCAAAATGATAGATTTATAGATAATGAATAAAAATCCTAGATTCATGATAGAGTATTATAGGTAAAATGTATGCGTAGACAATAAATGACAAATAACAATATATATTTTGGTGATTATAGGTAGGCAAACAGGTAATAGATGATTGGGGAGGAGACTATAGTTAGACAGAAAGACAGAATTTTCATCAACATTGTCAGTTTTCACAAGATTTATATGATATGATAAAAAAACATTTTTTCTCATCTCTTAGAAAGTAAGCTTTTACTGCAAAAGTTCATTAAAATAATAGGAGGTTCAGACAGATGTCTGTGCAGTTGAGTTCTTTCCCACCAACCTGAAAACTGGTCTTCATGAGTTGGAACCCATTTGGTGGAAGGTGAAAACAAAATCATACAAGTTTCCACTAGATCTCCCCATATACACATACTGAAAATATTGTGCATACACAGAAATATACAATAATAACAATGAAAGGAAAAATAGCAAAGCATACATTGGTTTTTCATTTAACTATAATATACTCATTAAGTTTGTATATTAATTAAGTTTATTTTCGAATGTTTGGAAACCTGAAATTTTTTATATGTCAAACAAAATATTTTGTGATTAAATAATCAAGAAAAACAAAATTAGATTTACAGCACAAAAGATTTCAAAACAGTGAAAAATTTAGCTCACTGGGAGTTAAATTTTTGGAAGGAATTTACTTGGAAATTTTAACAATTGTCTTCAATTTAATCTTTTTTTAAACACATGGAAATATATCATTTAAAATTATTTAGGATAACTTGTGGCTACATACCTTTTAAACAGAGTAACCAATAAGTAAAATTTCCTTAGACAATATTTGACATATTTTTTTCAATGACAAGATGTTTGAGAAACATAAAAATTGGAGAAGGGCCATATCTTTACCTAAATATGTATGCCATTTATATTCATAAATAATATTATGAAGACAGTATTTAATATCTCATTGTTATTTATTTATATAGGATATGTTATAGTTCAAATATTTAATATATAACCTCTGAATATTTTAGCACATAATATCATAGAACAGATGAATAGTATGGTTTTCCCTTATCCACACCCAACAGAGGCTGATATAAACCTATGCTAACTGATGGTATTATGAAAAATGACCTTGTGAATCTGATCACCTTTGAGTTCTATGTCAGCTCTAAAACAGCAATTGCATGATGCAGAAAATGTTATTTGCTGATGTTAATGTTATTTTCCATATTTTAATTTGAATAATATTCTAGTCAGTTCAGTTAAATATTATATAAATTTTGACATGATACAAAACCAACTTAAAGAAACCATGTATTATTTTTTGAAGGAAACAACATCAAAGGACAAAAACCTGTTAAATATGTGCGTATTCTTCCCCTTGTTTAGCGAATAAGGTGTTGTAACCAATGTACCATTTAGCCATGAATAAGAGATATGAGCCATGAAGCAGAATTATAGGTATCATTGAAATTTACATAAACATTGTTTCTATATTCAGGAATGGTGTACAACTGTGAAAGGCCTACGGGTTTTTAACAACTGTTATCATTTTTTAAAACTGTAAGGAAAAATGTTAGAAAAGTGAGAGATGTTAATCAGGCTTACATATTTGAAAAATTTGAGGTGTAATTTTTAAGGCACAATGCTACCTAAGCAAATTGAAGTGCACAAATCAGTGGAGTCACTGGTCTCATTTGATCTATGGATAATTATTGGTTATACATTCAACACCCCGGTCAGTCCTTAGAGTAATGAATAAAATGTCATACAAGCAGATTAACACAAAAATAAAAATATTGACCAGCATTTAAACAGCAATGGAATTTGAACCAAGTCTAGGGAAAGGAGTAAAAGAAACCTAATGGATTGTTTGACAAGTTTTCTGATGAAAAGGATCAAGGATTATCAATGGATATGTGGGTTCATTTCCAATTTACTGAAAATATAAGTAGAAGACAGGAAACTGCATGCCAGTGTCTGGATTAAAGCGGCAACTGTGTTTCTCAATCCCCTGTGCCACGTCCATGTGGGAAGCTCAATGCAGAGCAGAATCAGAAAGTTTGCTATGGCTCAAGTCGAAATGTGAGAATGAAAAAGTTTTGAACATTAGTAGTGTAGACGGTTCTAAAGGCACATTATAAATCTAGAAACAAAATGTTAAGTTGGCTGGCAAAACTGAAACAACTTTTAATTCTTGCAACAAACATAATTTCAGAAGAAGTAGAGGTGTTGAAATTAGGATACCCTGTGCTGTGCACAAAAGCGAGAAGAATCATAGCTGAGTCATTCAACAGTTGTGATTGTAAATTTGATGTGATGCTGTTAGAGAAAATTCTCTGTGTGTGTGTGTGTGTGTGTGTGTGTGTAGAGAATACCTGGCTTGAGATAGGATGTCTCTGTCACATTAGCACGTCAGGATATCTAGTGAGCATGCATGTATCCTGTCTCTACCTCTTTTCTTGAAGTCAGAGCACTAGTTTTACAGACACACTCTAAAAATCCTACTTCACTTGAGTTCTCTTCTCTCATTTCTACTGAAGGTCATTGGTTAATTAATAAAGAAACGGCTTGGCCTTGATAGATTAGAACATAAGTGGGTGGAGTAAACAGAACAGAATGCTGCGAGGAAGAGGAAGGGAGGTAAGACGCCTCAGACAAATGCCAGGCTGCCAATCTCCAGGGCAGACGCGATGAAGCAAGCCGCCAGGTCAGACATGCTGAATCTTTCCTGGGTTAGGCAAAATATGATAATTAGCCCGTAAGAGGCTAGAGTTAGTGGGCCAAGCAGTGTTTAAATGAATACAGTTTGTGTGTTGTTATTTGGGGGCATAAGCTAGCCAGGAGGCTGGGAGCTGGGTGGCAGGAATGCAGGCACACAGCTTCCTTCAACACATTTCCAACTCGTGACTTGTTTGTATATCTGTCTAACATTCAGCTGTATCTCTTGGTATCAGCACAGTACCGTTATAAGGAGATAACATGTGTCAGAGGAAAAATATTCTAAAACACAAAATGAATAGGTTGAATGTGAAAACAGAAGCAATCTTATAAGCAAAGAAAGAGTACAAAAACTATATTCACTCACTTCATTATTCTACAAAAAGGAAATTGAAACACATCTCTGGTGTCTGACCCATTTAACGGGGAGAATACATGGTGGTCAGCAAATGGATTGGGAAGTTTTCTTTATGCATGATAGCCTGCTCTTTCCTAATGCTCTCTTTAATTTGTTTATATGGTTAATTATACTGACAGATATTCATATATTGAACCAAATCTGCATATCTGGCAAGAAGCCAACTTGGTCCTAGTGGATGAATTTTTGATGTGTTCTTGGATTCGGTTTGCCAGTATTTTATTGAGTAATTTTACATTAATTTTCATAAGGGAGACTGATCTGTAGTTCTCTTTCTTTGTTGCATCCTTATGTGGTTTAAGTATCAGGGTAACTAGAATCTTGTAAAAAGAATTTGGCAATGTTCTTTCTTTTTCTATTGAATACAACAATTTGAGGAGTATTGGAATTAGTTCTTCTTTGAAATTCTGTGCTGAAGCCATGTATCTGGTCCTGGACATTTTTTTTTGGTTGGGAGCCTTTTAGCGACTGCTTCTATTTCCTTAGGTGTTATAGGTTTATTGTAATTGATTTTTTATTAAATTAATATTGTGATAGGATACTTATGAAGAAAGTTGCCATTTCTTTTATTTTTTTTTCAATTTTGTGGAGTACAGGTTTTTGAAGTATGATCTGATTATTCTCTGGATTTCTTCAGTGTCTATTGTTATGTCCTCCTTTTTATCTGATGCTGTTGGTTTGGATATTCTCTCTCTGCCTTTTGGTTAGTTTGGATATGTGTTTCTCCTTCTTAATTTTTTTCAAGAAAACAACTCTTAGTCTCATTGATTCTTTGTATTGCTTTCTTCATTTCTATTTTATTGTTTATAGCCCTCAATTTATTACCCAGAATTTATTCCTTCTGGGTGAATTTGCTTTTCTTTAATTCTAGTGCTTTCAGGTGTTCTGTTAATTCACTACTGTGGGATTTCTTCAGCTTCTTTATATAGGCATTTAATGTTATGAAATTTTCTCTTAGTACTGTTTTCATTGTGATCCATAAGTTTGGGTATGTTGTGCCTTTTCATTAATTATGGGAAGTCTTTAATTTCTTTATTTGTTTCATCCTTGACTCAGGGGTGATTCAATTCAGTATTATTCAGTTTCCATGAGTTTGTAAGCTTCCTGGAATTTGCATTGTTGTTGAATTCTAACTTTAAGCCATGGCGATCAAATAGGATACGGGGGGGGGGAGTTATTCTAATTTATTTGTATGTGTTGAGATTTATTTTGTTACCAAGTATGTGGTCAGTTTTAGAGAAGGTTCCATGAGGTGCTGAGAAGGTATATTCTTTTGAGTTTGGGTGGAATGTTCTATAGATGTCTATTAAGCCCATTTGAGTCCTATCACCTGATAGTTTCCTGACTGACAGACCTGTCCATTGGTGAGAGTGGAGTGTTGAAGTCTCCCACTATTAGTGTGTGGCTTGTTGTGAGATTTAAGCTTTAGTATCGTTTCTATTACTAAAGTAGGTGTCCTTGTATTTGGGGTGTAAATGTACAGGATTGAAATTTTATCTTGATGTATTTTTCCTGTGATGAATATGAGATATCATTCTTCATTTCTTTTGATTACCTTTAGTCTGAAGTCAATGTAGGATAGCTACACCAGCTTGTTTCTTAAGTCCATTTGATTAGAAAGTCTTTTCTCAAACCTTTACTCTGAAGAAATGTCTGTCTTTGAAATTGAGGTAAGTTTGTTGTATACAGCAAAAGGATGGATCCTGTTTCTGTATCCATTTTCTTAGTCTGTGTCTTTTTTTTTAGGTGAGTTGAGTCCATTAATATTAAGAGATATTAATAACCAGTGTATTTTTAATTTCTTTTAGTTTTGGTGGTAGTATGTGTAGGTTTCCATTCTGTAAGATTTGCTGGTATGAGATTATCAATTTCCTATGCTTCCATGGGTACAGTTAACTTCCTTTTGTTGTAGTTTTCCTTCTAGTGCTTTCTGAAGGGATAGATTTGTGGATAGGTATTTTTTTAAATACGGTTTTGACTATCTTGAATACCACCATAGAACCTTCATCTGGCGACAGATGGAGATAGAGACAGAGACACACATCAGAGAATTGGACTGAGCTCCCAAGGTCCAGTTGAAGAGCAGAAGGAGGGAGAATATGAGCAAGGAAGTCAGGACCATGAGGGGTTGGTCCACCCACTGAGACAGTGTGCCAGAGCTAATTAGAGCTCACCAACTCCAGGTGGAATGGGACTGAACAAGCATGGGATCAAACTGGACTCTCTCAATGTGGTTGACAATTGGGTCCAACAGAGAAACCAATGATAAAGGCACTGGAATTCATCTCTACTGCATGTACTGGCTTCTTGGGATCCTACTCTATTTGGTTGCATACCTTCCTAAGCCTGGATGGAGGGGGGAGGGCCTTGGACTTCCCACAGGGCAGGGTACCCTGCCCTCTCTTAGGACTGGAGGGAGAGGGGGAGGAGGAGTGGAGAAGCATGAGGGAAATGGGAGGAGGGGAGGAAGTGGATATTTTGAATGGTATTATTTATAAAGCAATAAAAATAAATAAAAAAGAAAAAAAAAACAGAAAAAAGAAAGTATCTGAACCATCTTATCATTGGCTTAGCCACATTTACTCCAAAAAAGTCACATTTTTCCCCTTTTCTTCACTTCAAAATTCTCAATCACCTGATCTTCCATGTACGTCTCATCCTTGACTCAATATTGGCATAATTTTGCAACTCAGAGTTTAAGATAATAAAGTACCTGCTTTACTAAGGCATTCATAAAAACAAATCTGGTTTTGTCATGGAATATTTTATTTTCTCCATCTATGGTGATTGTTGATTACAGCATCTGATGGACAGGCACTGGAGCAGCCTGCCACAGGAGGCTTGCCCTTGCTCCTGAGCAAGGTGGGGGATGTGCCCGGGGTTTTGCCCCAGAACTTAGGGCATAGAAACTGGACTGTCCAGTGATAGGCTTGTCACTCACCTCTTGGGCATCTCTGGGGAGTTGCAGTCTGTTTCTCAGAGAGCCACAGAGGTCAAAGGGGATTGGTTGCTTTGGGGTAGAGTGGAACTTGTATATTACAGTGTCTAATAGGGTGGTGCTGGGACATTCTGTTTGCAGGAGGCTTGCTTGCACTTGCAAATAAGGGAGTCAGTGGATGGAGTTTTGCCCCAGGGCCCAGGACTTAGAGACTGTTGTTCAGCTGAGAAACTGGTCACTCACCTCTGATCCTGTAAAACAATATTTCCTACTACCACAAAACAAAACAAACAACAACAACAACAAAAAAAACTTGGCATAGATTTTTAAACTAAGTAAAGAATTCTACATAAACCACATGAAAACAAAACATGAATAAATAAAGAGATAACCCATATTTCTAGTTTAAGTTGTCATCTTTTCTCATTTTCATGTGGAGAGTTAATTAATTTCATTTTTTTTGGTTTTGTTTTTTTGAGATGGGTTTCTTCTGTAGTTTTGGAGCCCATCCTGGAACTTGCTCTGTAGAACAGACTGGTCATGAACTCACAGAGATCGACCTGTTTCTGTTTCCCAAGGGCTGGGATTAAAGACATGTGCCATGAGTGACCAACTAAGATTTAATTAATCTTAATGAAAATATCTAGTAATTTATTTGATGATACCAATAAACTGGTTATAAAATTGACAGCACCATTAAAGAAGAAATCAATTAAAAGGAAAGCACTATCTGTTTTTCAGAATTACTCTGACATTATTTACTGTCAAACAATATGGTTTGAGACAAGACACAGAGGAAGTGGGAAATTAGTTATAACAAAGGAGTCAGAGATCCAAACATATATTATTCCTTAGCTTTGAAAAGGTCACAGAATAACTCAAACGAAAAAGGGTTACTTTTGCTATGAATATTTCTGTTACAAGGAAACAGGTAATACCAAGCAAAGAGAAAGTTAAATCACACATCTATAACTTTCTCAAATCTTTAACTCAAAGTGGATCACTTTTCCAGAAGTAAAATGCTAAGCTGTAAAATTTCTATTACAGGATAATTTGGAGACACTGGCTGACTTCTTAATTACCTAATTATTTTGTGGATACAAAACTGAGACCACAGACCATGAAGTAAGAAATTGAAATGAAAAATCAGGGAATTCTCTGGAACTAAAAACGTCTACAAGTTGGAAATGCTGTTAAGATTGAAAAGCTGAGCAGCAGGTGGGGAAGTCTTTACAGAATGTCTGGCTGGCAAATGGTAGAGAATCCAAAACACACACAAAAAATCTCTTAGACCTAAACAATGCCTGGAAACACACAACTGAAACTGATCAAACATTCCAAGCAGGCTCTCTACAAAGGACAATGTACAGATGGTAAATAACCACAGGGAAAAGGGGTTATTTTTGTCAATCAGAAATTGCAAATCAAAGCAATTTGCTGAAATCATACTTGGTAAGTGTGCCTACAAATTCAAAATATTGTCATTATTGAATATTGTTGATGATATTTAGAAATAAGAACTCTCATTTGCTGAGAGCAGAAAAGCAAAGTAGCATGACAAACAGTTTATTAAGCTTTTACAGAGTTTATTAGAAGCTTATTATACTGTGATCCAAGCATTTAAATATTTTTTCAAAAAATATTGATATATTTATGTCCCCATAGAAACAAACACTCAGAACATAATAGCATGTTTACTCACTTGTATCACTTGCAAAATTTGGAAGGGACTTAGGTATTCGTCAATAGTTACTGCTTTCTTGCTAAGATATTTTAAGGCATACACACACACACACACACATATATGATAAGGAAAGGCAAACCATCTTTTTAATGTGAATGGTGAAATGTTCTCTGCTACATCTGTGCCTTGGTTAAGGTTTTCATTGCTGGACACCGTGATCACAAAAACTTTTATAAGGAAAGCATTTAATTGAGGGTGACTCACTTACGGTGTCAAAGGTTCTGTCCATTATATTCAGGTCGGGAACATGGCTGCCATGCGGGGTGATATGGTGTGAAAGTTGAGAGTGCTGCATCTTGTAGGCAACAGGAAGTCAACTAACAGTCGCAGTGAGGAATGTTTGAGCAAAAGAGATCTCAAAGCCTGTCCCCGAAGTAACACACTTCCTCCAACAAGATTACAAGTCCAAATAGTGCCACTCTTTTTGGGACCCTTTTCTTTCAAACACCATACTGGAATGATTCTCATGTGGATCTGACAGGAAATAGTTCTGCAGAAGTATCTCATAATTATGACAGGCCATATGCACATAGTGCCTGCCTAGGAATTTGGAATGAAATTATTATATGTGGCACAAAAAAAAATTATCATTGCTGTGTGTGTGTATGTGTGTGTGTGTGTCTGTATGTACTCAAAGTTTTATCCAGGAATACTCATCACTGAGGTACACTGATGTTTTATGCTGAATTTCCTGTCTAAGAATGTGATAGGGTTCATTGATCTTTTTTTTCCTTCTTTTTTCCCCCGTTTTGTTTTGGTATGTTTTATTAATTAATTTGTATGAGACCATCTCACTGAAAGCCTAAAGTGGTCTTTATTTCCCTAAGTCACCCAGAATATTATGGATCTTACTATGTAGATTTAATATATTCCTGCTAGCTTCTTCCTTCCCACTCTGAGGGTTGTAGTAATAGCCCACAATGCCAGAGACAGGTCTCCTTTCATACTTGGTTATGAAATTTATGTGGAAGAAAGTATGAGTTTTCTTTTCCATATATATCAAACAAAATCTGATATTATTTCATATTAAACCTTTAACGATTTACTTAACAATAGTCTTTCGGGTTTCTTTTCAATAATAATTAGTGATATCCTCAGTCTAAATACTTCCGATTGACATAGGTTGTGAATGTATAAAACTTTTGTGAGGTCAATATTATGAACAATATGTGAAATTTTTATGTAAATTTTCTCATGAGGGAACAGTATACATGTCTCATTCTTTAACTAAGAACTCAGAACAAACTTGGAGATCAAAGGGCCCCTTTGTGACTTGGAATGGCAAGGAGAACAGGTATACATTTTGTCAGTAATGAAGAAATTGCAAGCTAGAGACAGTGAATGAGGGCTGAATGCAGCTTCATTACTTGGAGGGAAAAAAAAGTACCTAAAAATTGATATTCTGCACCAATACCCCATTATCAGTATAATAGATACCACATGTAAAGTAAAGTGCGTGCTGTTTGACTTCACTGAGAAGCTGGGTTTGGGAACACGATTGTTTCACACACTTTAAATCCAAGCATGCTTATAACAAGAACCCTCTAAAACCCTTGCCTCTGATAAGCCTGGCACCTGCCTCTGTAGTGGATGAGGGCAAGCAAGCATCAAAATGTATTAAAAAAATGTACCTTTAAAATAGCCAGAACATAGATCCTTCCCAAGAGATAATACTACTGTTCATTCCATGATAAGAAGCTGCATTAATGGGAATAGAAAATCAGATCCTTATCCTTGCGGAGGACAGAGGATGCTCTGCCTGGACTCTACTGGACAAATCTAGAGGATGCTCTGGCTGGACTCTACTAGACAAATCTAGTCATGGCTGCAAGATACTTTAAGTTCCTAATTTAATACTCTATCTATCTATCTATCTATCTATCTATCTATCTATACACATATATATGTATATATCCACCATTTATTCTTTTAATTTTACTTGCTATAATTTTTGAAATCAATAGAAACTGAAAGCATGACTATAATAGATTATTTCTTGCACTCTATGTAACTATTATCCATAACTAATTCCAAAACAAAAGGTGCTAGGTTACATTTTATGTAGTGATAACATAGGATAATTCTATTATACATATCAATTCTCATGCAATATATATTACATGAAAATAAGGGTGCTTTCTAGTGTATAAAATAAAATACTCTATCATGCAACATATTTTTATTCTAAGTAACAAATAAAATTACATTTATTTTTATTTACTCTTTGTGTCTTTCACAACATGCATCTAAAACCCATTCAGTTCCCTCCCCTGCTTTTCTAACCTATGCCCTTGCAGTCTTTTCATCTGAAGACACTTAAGAGAAAAGGAAAAGAAAAGAAAAAGGGGAGGGGGATGCTTCCCATGGAAGTCACCAGTCTAGTCTCAGTCCAATGAACCCGAAGCTTCTCTTTTACATACTTCTTTGAGAATCTGCCACAGTCCATTAATAATTACAGAATAACATGATAAAACTTCACTTTCTTTTCTACAATCCTGTGCTAGAAACATTATAAAACAACAACACCATTTCTAGAGTCATTTATGAGTATCTGCCCATCTACTTTCCTATTACTACTCTTTTTCTTTAATTTTTTTTTTTTTTTTTTTTTTTTTTTTTTTGTTTTTTCGAGACAGGGTTTCTCTGTGGTTTTGGAGCCTGTCCTGGAACTAGCTCTGTAGACCAGGCTGGTCTCGAACTCACAGAGATCTGCCTGCCTCTGCTGCCCGAGTGCTGGGATTAAAGGTGTGTGCTACCACCTCCCGGCTTCTTTAAATGTTTTATGATGGTCAGGTTGTTCCATAGACTGCAAATCTCCTCTCTCAATCTTCTGAAGTTTGAATTCCACTTCAAAAATTGTGCAATATTCACATTTTCACTTTATTCTCAGACGGACAGTTTTTTTTTCTTTTTGTTTTGTTTTGTTTTGTTTTGTTTTCTCTTTCAAATGCAGGCTGATTACTCATCTCATTCAAGTGCTGGAAATCCTTAAACTTTCCAGATGTTTTCCAAAGAATTTGGAGAGGTCAGCCTCAGCCTCAAGTGCTATGTCTTTCCTCTTCCACTGAACTCTAAGACTCTCCAGAGCTCCACAGGGGTTTCGTCAAGCAATGTTCCTCCTCAGAGGTGTTACATGGATTTTCTTGTTTCTAGAAATATTGCTTCTATGATACCTACAGAAGTAGATTATTTTAGCCCTACTCACCTGTTATTAAAGATCTTCATTGAGACCCTATGTATAATTTCAATTCCAAAGCTGCACCTGTACATTTCCTGGACTCCATGTCTATCCATAATACTTCCAGAACTTTTAAAACCTTTGGATACAACATGTTTACCTGGGTGTTTCTTTACTGCCTTCATATCAACGTTAGAATTAGAAAGGCAAGTTGAGAAGCTTCTCTTGCTTTTGTCTGTCTCTTTCCTTCTTCTCTCCACTTTAAGATGTGTATCACGCGTGCCTAAAAGAGAACCTGACACATACCAAGCTGTGCATAAGCACTGAGAATAGTTTTAAGATCTGTAATTTAGAGGAAGTAAAACATCTTCATTATATTGTAAATATTTCACATCTTCCTGAAACTGAATATAGATATTCTGCAGCAACCAATCAAAACTCAATGTGATTATTCATGTATGCCAACAGACGAATTTTAAAATTTATATAAAATTTTAATGTGTTGTTGTGGAAATGGAATAAAAAAGCATGAAAATTATCATACTAAATATCGAGATATATTAAAATATATAGTAATTTAAACAGTGTGACTTAGAAGAGTAAAAATGAGAGATCAACCTCAAGAAAGAACCTTGTGGGCATGTGGCTATTTGGATTTGGCAGATGTGAAAATGTAAAAAAAGGGACATCAAAGAAAGACTTGTTCTAAAATAATACTGAGAAAATAAAATTCCAGTCCCAAAACATCGTGGCAAAATCATTCCAGATGGTTGAATTATGCCTACTTAAAGTAAACTTTAAACTTATTACAGAAAGTATTAAAAAAGTATCATAAAATCTTCTACTCAGAAAAATATACTTTTGGAAAGTGAGCAGAATAGATCAAGAAAATTGCTACTGACTTTCACTTATTTGAAATTAAAAATTTCATCAAATATTACTTAAAATAAAAGAATATAGTTTAAAATTTTAAAAGACAAATATCAAATAAAAAGGAAGTATTTGCAACATTTCTTATAGTCTAGATTGATTATATATATATGTGTGTGTGTATATACATAACACATACCTACATATATAAACTACAGTGACCATGTTCACATTCAGCAACAACAAATATACATGTTCAAGTTTTTAAAGTGGATTTTAACTTGAATATACACAGCTCCACAAAAATATGTTTAATGATCAGATCAAACTCACTTGTATGTTTGGAAAAAGTTAGATAAGCATGAAGGGAAATGTATTAATAGTAAATGCTAGCAATATCTAGATTTCCTCCTGGCTATAGGGAAACAATTATTGAACCATTGATTTTGGACATCATTTTGATTGTGACTGTATCAAGTAAGAAAAAGAAGATAATTTTTAGTAGACCAGTAAAGTGATAAAATAAAGTAAAGTGAACATTAAAATGCAAGAGACCTGCATTTCCTTGGAAATATCAGAATTATATCACCAGAAAGTATGTATGAAATTCTCTGTTTTCATAGGTAACGAAGCATAGATTGTTGGTACAAGGGTAAGTGTTTAGATAGTTATTAGTGATTATGCTAGTCTAGCAAATAAATAAGGGTATGTATGTTATCCTATGAGATCTATGATATCACTAGCACTTAAGAGTAATAACATAGAATTCATAATTTCATTAACTAAACTAATATTAACAGTCGTGAAGAACACCAAAAGTTGTTCATTTGTACTGTTTTTTGTTTATAATTTAAATTTAAGCTATGTGTCTTCTATATGTCAAATTAGATTAAAATGTGGCCAAATGTAGTGAACCATTAGCCAAGAGAAATGACCTTAGTACTTAAGGACCAATGAGACATGATCTCCTTGGATATGGAATAGGGACAAATCCAGCACCTGAATTCAGATGAGAGTGATGAACAGCAGATGCTGCTTAGGTTTATGCTGAAGAAAGGAAGAGAGATGTTAGTCACAAAAGGACAAGTTTCATTGAAGTTCTTAGGAAGAATACATTATAGAGATGCACAGAACAGCACTAGAAAGTATAAGTCAAAAGGTCATGCATATGTCACATTGCAGAAATTTTCACTAAAATAAAATACCAATAAGTAATATGATGATTGCTCAAAACCTATCATACTTGCATCATAATATCACATTGTGTGATATATATATATATTATATAGATATATATATTAAAATTCAAGATATACAGATCAACTTAAAGAGAAGAATTATATCAAGAAATTGAATACTTAACAAGATTAATAAAACAATGACAGCAGATTCTGACAAGGATGTGGAGAAACTTGGATACTTATTAATTTTTTGCATGAGTGCCAAATGGTACCGCTGATATAAAATTTCATGTGGTAGTTCATTGGTAAATGAGGAATCAATGAACCTCAAGATTCACCAATACTACTCTTGGACATATACACAAAGATGCCCATCAAATGATGAGTGGGAGATTGGGGAAAGAGTGAGAACTGAGATTGGTATAAAAAAATGATACACATTAGGTAGTGTGTGTTATTAAGGGACTTAGGAATGCTAATTGAAAGCATTGGTTAGACTTTATGTGTTGAAATCAAAATGAGATTTAAAGACCACTAAAACTGTAAAGTAATATCTAAATCTTATTAACAGTATTATGTATATAACAAAATTAGAAATCAAAGGATGTTTTTGTTATTTAAAGCAAGGGCTTGAATTATCCAAGGGGCACGAAAGATGCAGTTATTTCTTTAACTTTTTTATGGGGTGACATTAGGATAAAATAATATGCTATTCTCTGAGTTTACATTAACATGTTCTGCATTTCTTATAATATGTAGCTATTTTAAATTATAATATGAGTCGTATTTGTATCATGAATCATGAAAAATGAATAGGAAGTGTGTTCATATGAATTTCTAGAAATTAATTAATATCTAATTTAGAATGGATGCATGTATAAGTATGCTAACAAAACAGGGAAGTTAGCATTAGATATTATGAACACTTCTGTATAAAATGATCAAAGAAATTTAGGGTGAATGAAATAATGATAAGGGATCTTGTAGATTGCAGCATGTCCAGTTTTGGCCCAATTTTAAATATAAATCTAATCTTGAAAGTCTTAAATCTAAAATGGGCTAAGTAGTGAGTTTAAATGATCTCAATTACAGAAGGCAAATCCAGGTGTAGGGATAAATCTTAATTAAAGAATCATTCATTTCTAATGAAAGGAAAACACAATTTTCTTAGAAGAGTAAATTTCCTCTTAAGTTTTGTACACTTATAAACAAAAGATATTCAGATTAATTTAACGTAAATTAGTTCGCTTGAATACAGTGACTCAACCTTAAGTACTCAAGTCACAGATAACCATCCATGATGGAGCATATATAATTATGAGGTCATAAAGTTTAGAAGGAAAAATAGAAAAGTATGTAGATCTGACCCTATTTTATTTTTCTTAGAGGCACCAAGTGGGATTTTTTTATTAAGTTAATACGCTATTATCACAAGAGAGTCCTGTGAAGTCTGGATTGAATACGGAATTTTTGTGGTAATTGTGCTGTAATTTTGTTTTGTGTTTCATTTGTATGACCCAAAGCAAATGCTTTTATATATAACTTTATTAAACTAAAGTTATTGAAGCTAATCCTTTTAAAATAAGTTTTAGTTCACCAGATTGACTCGAAATATCTCCAAAGTTAATAATTTAAACTGCTCAGGTGTAAGTAAAACGGCAACATATGTTAGTATTTTACTTAAAAAAGAAAGGTTATGAGTATTCGAAGAATGGGATACAAATGACATATGGGCATAAGACACAAAATAGATGCATTGAATAATTAATTAGAGTTGTTTTTACAAAAAATAATAAGGGTTATTACCTTGCCGATGGTACATTCTGTAATTTTAACTTTCAGTCGCTTTGTTGCAAATATATCTCCTCTGACTTATTTCTTTCTGCAAGGCAGCACAGTCATTCCACCACAGATAACATTCTCTTGGCCTCCCGAAAGTGCTTCAATTTCTCTTTGAGTTATACTCTTTCCCAGAGTGTATTTTAGATACTACATCTGGCACACTGCCCTGGATGCTGACCAGTTTGCCTCTGTGACATTAACCTGGTGCCTGAGAGTCTGAGTGTCAAGAAGGTTGACTCATTTACAGTTTTCCATTATGTAGCTCTAACATTTTATGTTGTTTCCTAAATAATAGATGCAGGACTGCCATCCCAGACATGTTGAAAACACTGTGTGGCTCCCGGTGGCTGTGGAACAGTGCTCTTCACCTGGGCTACCCTGAGGAAGGAAATTTCACTTTCTTCTTTCTCTATTTTTCCCTTTAATCGTGTATTTAGAGCATTTCCATTTGAAACATTGAAAAGTCCCTCTTACTTCCCCACATCATCAGTGCATGAGAACCGAAGCATATTCTACATTGACATATTATCAGACATGACATTTTGGAGAGTTAATTCTAGGAAAACAAGCTTTGTAATATTAAACACAAAACTGTAAATTATCACCTCATTTTAAAGCATAGATAATGTTCATTTGCTAATATAGATTATCTATAGACAGATGGGCTGAATTCAGAAATTTTAATTCAGCACTAATGCAGGGACTGGGTAGAGAAAGTCTGATGCTTGTGTGATTATATATACTGGAAAACATTTAATTAATAAATGCCAAGCATAAATCAATAAAAGAGCAAAAGAGAATGAAATGGAAAATGTATTAGGAGATAAATAGCTTCAATTATAGAGTAGTACATAAAGACAACTGGCCACAATGTCTCTGTGTTCCTCAACTTGAATTTTGTTTCAAACTTTATGTGAGTCCTGAAAGTAGGACAGATTTGCACGATATGTACTATTATTACTGTGGTGATCTGAAAATATTATGAACTCAGAAATATATATAAAATTTGAGATAGGGGGAGCAGAGAAAAATGTAGAGCTCAATAAAAATCACTAAAAAGTATAGAGATAGCTTTTTTTATCATTTAATGAGAATGCCAAAATATGTGGGTACTCTCTCCAATGCAATAGCATAATATGTGTGTATAAAATAAACACATCATTCTACATATTTTACCTCACCTCCACATTATTCACAGAATCTATGACAAATCAAATTGGAAATGATTATACAAAATGGATCAAGAAATGACACTGTGTAGCTATTTAAGAAAATAAAACTCAAAATGAAATTAGTAAAAGAGACAAGAAAGATCACAGCAAGTAGAAAAAATAAAGAAATATTGGCATAAGGTCCTGTATTCTGACAACAGTAGAGTAAAGCCCAATATTAACAACAATTAGAAATATAGAATGAATGCAAATTGGTGGAGAATAAAAGCTGTGCTTTTGAAGGATGGGTAAGTTCACTAAAACTTAAAGAAAGTAATAAAAAGATTTCTGAGAATTGAATGAAATGAAAATACAACATAATCAAAACTACGGTGCATAGTGAACATTGCATTTATTTATTATGACTGTTTTGATGTGTAGGCATAATTAAGGAAGTCTACAATAGGTCTGAATAAGGAAGGATAACTGTTTATTTGGGGAATACTCACAATAAGAATAGAGAGCCATGGTCCTCTGTAGGTAATGGAAGCTGTTAACAGAACTCTGATAACCACCCAAAAGAGTGAACATGCTTTTTGTTTGTGCTTTTCAGTTCACAGTATCTCTGACCATGAACTAATGGGCTGGTACTCAAAAGGTTATTGGCTGAATGAATTCACCCAGCACCTCCCTCTTCTGTCTAAATAAGATGGTTCTGAACCTATAACAAAACTATACACACTAAGGAAAAACATCAAGTATTATCCAAGGGAAAGAAAAGGCAAAATATTTAGAAATATATAGAGAATCTGACTAACCTAACTATAAGTATGACAAACACGGGTGAATATTTATCTGTAATTTTAAACAATCTTTAAACAGATATGCAGGTAATGAGGACAATGACCTCAGAATATAAACAGTACATGTGTACATAACTTTATCATAGTTAGAAATGTATAGTTTAATATGATAAATATACCCTAAAATTGAATTAATATACAAAATACCTTAAAGAGAGGTAGAAACATGCTTGCATACAATATGACAAAATACCTTTGAATATGTACACAAATAGTATAAATAGAAATAGGAGATATTCAATATAAAAATATAATTTGCGTTTGTATCAGTATACAAATTATCTAGACAGAATGAAAAAGATAATTTTGCATATGTATCAGTCTACAAGAATCTGTACTAATGTGAATTGTCTAAAATTAATAGTTCATAAGAAAATATGCCAATCTATTATTCCATGCTATCCATTTTCCCTTTTTTTCCTTTCCCCATAAAGATTCCTACGTCTACCTCAATTCCACCACAAACCCTATACAACTTATAACCAACCCTTAACAAATGACAATTGTCCCTAACCCTGAGGACAATTCTGTTGAGAGGGGAGACATCATTTTCTAGAATTAATTTCAACTTCATGGGGGCAATAGTATATCTATGGGATCCTGTAAAAACTAAAACAGTGGTTAAGTCTCAAGAGTACTGTCTGGTTAAATTGCAGAGTGTCTCTGAGTATGGAGAAGGGATTTTCTGAAGTTATTATTTGAAGTTCTTGCCAGAATTTTGTAAGAAGGTGCATCATCTCAGCTAGCCATGTGGAAATCATCTTGAGCAGTTTGTAGCCCAAAACCGATCATTGAGTTTTGTTACCAGCTCAACAGCATCATATGAACTAGGTGGAATCATTGTTGTCGGTCCCCAACTTCTTTTTGAAGAATTCAGAGATTACTGTAGATAATTTTGTTATTCATCATAGAAAACTTAAATGATATCCATGTCAAAATGGAATGTTTGAACTTTAAAAGGGACCATGAGACAACATAGTTATGGGTAGAAGAAGAATTTTTGAAAACAGAGTTTTAATAACCTTAGTTCCTAAATTTTTCTTTTATTTCTGTCTCATACAATGTGGATCTCCTGATATGAGACAGAAAATCTGAATTTTCTTTTAACAACATGCTAGATTTAGAAAAGGAGAGAGCCACAGTTCAACTCCAAAGCCAGGTTTGATTTTTTTTATTGATTTTCTTTGAGCTCTACATTTTTGTGTGCTCCCCTCCCTGTCTTTCCCCTCCCCTTCAACCCTCTCCCAAGATCCCCATACTCACAATTTACTCAGGAGATACTGTCTTTTCCTACTACCTATGTAGATTAGATCTATGTATGTCTCTATTAGGGTTCTTATTGTTGTCTAGGTTCTCTGGGATTGTGATTTGTGGGCTCATTTTCTTTGCTTTGTATTAAAAAAATCCCTTATGAGTGATTACTTGTGATAATTGTCTTTCTGTGTCTGGGTTACCTCAGTCAAAATGATGTTTTCTAGCTCCATCCATTTGCCTTAAAATTTCAAGATGTTGGTTTTTTTTCTGCTGTGTAATACTCCATTGTGTAAATGTGCCATATTTTCATTATTCATTTTTCGGTTGAAGGGCATTTAGGTTGTTTCCAGATATTGTTTGTCATATCAAGAACCAGATTTGAATTTTTAAGTGAGTAGAGACTACCAATAACAGTAACTAAAGAAAAATAGAGGTCATAAATTTAAAAGCCTGCAAGGAGGGGCTTATAAGAGGGCTAGGAGGGAATAAATGGAAGGGAAAATGATGAAATTATATTATAACCTGAAAAAATATAATAGATCATTACAAATTGCAACACTATAGAAAAAAAATTGAATAAAACTAGAAGATGGAAAGAAATCCGGTGCTTATCAATAGAAAGTCCTGGTAGTGTCAAAACAACTATCTTAGCCAGAGTTATCTACAGAGATACAATTCCAATTAAAATTGCTGGATAACACAAAGGAATGGTGTGTAAAAAGCTATATGGACACTTACTATTACACAATTCAACTTTTCTTTAAGCAAAGTGATGAGGGGTGGGGGAATGAAGAAGGACAATTAAAAGAAATCCCACACTAGCTCAGAATTAAGAATAATAGATGGTTATTTATTTATTTAGGGGTAGACTCACAAATCAACATCCTCTTCTAGAACAGAGAAGAGCAACTGAATCTCACAGCCAGAAATGAGGCCTGACACATGTTTTACATCAGCATAAATAGTATAAGAGGCCGCACCCTAGTAGGCAGGTAGCTTAAAGGCTACTGGCATGTGTAAGGAGAGAAGAGGAGCAGATCCTAAGAGTTATAGAAATACATGAGGATGGGACTAGAAAACAGGGGTGGAGAGAAGACAGTAGGTGGTTTAGCTGAAACCATAGAGGCATGCTAAAACATATAGAAACCTAATAGTTCATAAGAAAATTTGAAAATGCATCTTTAAAATTAGGTTGCATAGAATTTTCATACATGTGTTTTTAATGTCACTCTTAGAAGTCATGGGTTATAATATTAAAATTTCAGTACAAGGCATGGAGCAACTCCTTATTCATGCTATCTATTATTATGGCCCTTGGTTGTCCAACATGACAGCCTGTTAAGAACCTACTCTGAAACTACCACATTTTTCCCCAACAGGAAATAGAGAAATTACTCTCATATTGAACAGCAGATAGTTCTTCTTGCAGTGTAGTATTCATAGTTCCAGAAAGAACACAAGTCACTAAAGTCTAGATGGTAAGAACATCAATATTCTTAGCCAGCATGAGATTGTGTTTGCTATAGTACTAACCTGACAATCACAATGTGCCTACTGCAGTAATAGTGGCACAATTGATAAGAGGTAACCAATGATTTTTGCTTGTTTTGAGGTTTGTTCCACAGAGGAATTTCTATGTCTGGTATTCTAATCTTCAAAATCCCATGATGGTAGAGGTTATAGACCTTAGTGTAGAATCTGATACTGTTATTTGAGTAAATAGCTATGATATCCAAATACCTTCTAATTATCTACATTCGTTCCTATAACCTAACTTGCTGTCAGCCCCAACCAGAAGGTTTTTTTTTTTTTTTTTTTTTTTTTTTTTTATTGAGAATAAGAAAAAAGTTTCCGCCTCCTCCCAGCCTTCCATTTCCCTCAAGCACTTTTGGTCTTCAGTTAAGAGTGTGACATAAAGGGAAGAACTAAGTCTTGGAGACTGCAGAAAGCCTGTGTATATGTGTGTTTACATAATACACACAAGAATTTCCAAGGTAAATTTGGATCAATAAATGAATATAAACCTTTATTAGTATTGATGGTTAGTTTTATACTTTTTCAAATACCATGATATAGATGAAAAAAATGTTAATGTGTCCCCTGTTCTGTATTTGGCTACAAGTTGACATAGCTCACAGAATGCCTCTTGCCATTATTGAAAGTGTTCCTGAGTATATAAAGCTATTTTTCAAAAAGACATTCGATTATCAACACTTTTTCCATGGTAATTTAAATTCCTTTGTCTTTTAAGAAAATTACTATTGAATTATAGTCCCAGACCATCTCCCTAATAGCACAGTTACTAAAACTGATTTTTCATACATATTCATAACTAAAACCATAAAGACTGTTTTGATTTCAGAATGATACATCAATCAATGCCATAACCTGCTGCTTAGTAACTCAGAAAAGAGAAAGCATAGTTCAATGTTTTCATGTAAAACACTTACTGGGCATTTTTATGCAGACCTTATCAACACAGCAATTTGTCATAAATATGTACATATATGTATGCATCTGACATAAATTTTTAAAGTATGAAAGCAAGGTTGAAAAATAAGTAAAAATACCAAAGGAAAGAAGAATTTCTACGACTCGGGCCTGCCTTCAGAGTAAATTTATTTTTTAGATAGGAAATAGAGTTCTAATGGGAAAGAAGTAACAAATCCTAAAGTTAGTGTATTATTGCTGAAATTTATCCTGTCCAGAATCACAGTTAGCAGTGAAATTTGGGGTGTTTGTGTCTTCTTATTATGCCCGTACACATTTCTTCTTTCTCATCAACACTAGAAGTTAAACCTAATATAAAAAAATTGAACATTAAAGCGTTTTATGTCTAAACATTGCAAAATCATGCTTTAAAGAAAATGGCTTATTTCTCTTAAATTTATGAGAAAATGGACTGAAAATTAAACATAATAGTAATAGAAATAAAATATATAGCATTAAGAAAAAAGTGCTAATTTTAATACTACACTGCTTTTAAAACAAAAGTAAGAGAGTATATATTAATTCTACCTAATTAGGTCATAAATAATGCTATGAAAAGGTCTTGCTCTTGATTTTTCTGTCATATTGCCAAAAAAGGCAAAATAATACCAATTTAAATTATTTTAGTGAGAATTATCTTTGATAATATTCTCTCATATACAATATGTGTTTTTAGTAATATAATCAGAAAATCTATGTGCTTACTCAAATACTTCATTTTTAAGGTTTTCTAATTCCAGTAACTTTTGGAAATTTTTGCTACCTTTAAACTATATGTATGTATGCAATTGGGCTAACCATTTAATTTTTCTTATCTCAGTTAATATGAACAATGATGGTTATAAAGAGTCAGTAAAAGAAATTTCTAGAGATAAATACTCCAGCTTAGTTTATAGTGTTTTTGTCTCCACCCCAGCTTCATTGTTAACATACAATGGACTTCAGTTTTCCCAGGATAAAGTCCATTTCTATGAATATTGCCAGCCTTCAAACAATAACACACATTGTGTATTCATTCTGCCAGTCTGTGCGAGTTCATATGTGCATCTTTCCAGCTGTGTTTACAGAGCCCATTTCCTTCACATTTCCCCTTCACACTGGCCCTTACTCCCTTTCCACTTCCTCTTCTGCAGAGTTACTGAACCCTGTAAGGCTGAATTAGATGGAGACGTTGCATTTAGGATTGAGCATTCCCGGGTCTTTCACTCTCTATGGTGTCCACCTGTGGGTCTCCTGGATCCACTTGGTCCTGAGTATTGTGGAGGGTGATAAATATGATTTTATTTGCACCCTGTATACAGACATTCAGATTGATTAGAGTTATTTGCTGAAGAAATTTTTCAAGTGTGCATTTCTGGCTTCTTTCTCATAAACCCCGTGTCTTGAGGTTTGGTGACCTATGCATAGATTTTCAATGTGATTTGGTCAACTGACATGTCTGATTTTATGCCAATACCATGCTGTTTTAATTATGGTTCTATATAGAAATTTAAGATGAGGTATGGTGATTAGTCATTATCTTATTATATAAAACAGTTTTAGCCATTTTTGGATTTTTTTCTATTTCCATATGAAGCTGAAAATTATCCTTTCAAATTCCATGAGGAGTTACATTGGAAATTCTGTGAAAAATATCTTATCATTTCAAGCAAAAAAAAAAAAAGATTTCCTATTATTGGGTGCTAAAATGCTTTTAAAGATGCAAACTGAGTGGTAAAGTGATTTCAACATTTTGTCTGTAATTATTTCAAAATGATTTTTTTATTTAGAAGTTCTTTGCACATTAAAAGGTATTGATGTTGAAGAAAATTTTTTGTGTATTTTTTCTAATACTCCAGCAACCAATTGTCTAAAAATATTTGAACAATTATAATGAAAGTAATAGCAAACAAGTGTTTTGATATTCGGTGCAATCACACCTTAAATTAAAAATGTGTGTGTATTGAGTATGCATACACATGTTACTGTGTTAATAGATGTATGTTCATGTTTAAACCAAAGGATTACCTCAAGTTTTTTCTTACAGGTGACCCTCATTTTTTATAGAGAAGGTTCCTCACTGATTTGAAACTTGCTAGGGGAGGCTAATCTGCTTGACCAGTGAATCCTGAAGACAAGCCTGCCTCCAAGTCTCAGTGTTGAGGTTACAAACATCAACACCTCAATCCATGTTACATGAATTCTGGGGACTCAAGTGTCATTATGTTTGTAAATCAACTAAGCTATTTCTATAACCCAAATGTACTGGTTCTGGGAGCTACAACCAAGTCCCTAGGTGTGTGTGTGTGTGTGTGTGTGTGTGTGTGTGTGTGTGTGTTGGTGTGTTAGTGTACATGGCTAGTTATAAGCCTGTGGAGTTGAGAAGTCTGTTTTGAATGTGTTCCTCTATTACTTTTTACGTTATTTTTATTAACTTTTTGGAAGAGTCTTTGACTAAAACTTGAACTCCCTTTTTGGATAGAGGGACTATTTAGCAAGCCCTTGGGATCTCCTTTTCTTTAACCTCCCATGGCTATTGTTCCTGGCTCTTGCTTATATCTTGGATTTTTATATCAGGTAGGGATCTGAGCTCAGATCCTCATGCAGCAGGCAGTTTACCCATAGTTCCTACTGCCCAATCCTGCTATTTGCCTTAATAGTTCACAGTTTGAACCACTAAAAATACAGGCATGTATTTATATACATGCATGCTGGATTTTTCTTAAAGCAATACTATTTTTAGTTCCCTACTGAAAATTTGACAATTTAATATTACCTTAAGGCAGCACCATTTTCTTATGCCATTTTCTACCGGGGCACTAAAGCCAAGAAAATTAAGTTTATTCAACACTTGTGTCTTTTAAAAGGATAATGATTTCATCTAGTTAAAGCTGTCCTGGCCTACTTAGTTTATTTCAGGGAAAGAAATTGCCTGTTCACTCATGATAAGATAATTTGTCACCTTGGAAATTAAATTACCCATCCCTGTTTACCTTGAGGAGCTGTGCTATATAATACTGACTTGTTCTCTTAGCAAATTTATATTGCAATGTACTCAGTTCAATGAGAACATGTGTTGTATAATCAAAGACTGTAGGGGAATTTAAAAAGGACCAGGCTTGGGTCCTAATCAAAACTGAACTTGAGAAATTTATTAAATCACAAAGGAATTGACTATTTGATATTTGAATTCCCAAAGGATTTTCATATTTTTCTTCAGCATAATTTATTCCACAGCATACTGACTGAATTCTAGGTTTAAATAGATTTCAATGTGTAAATATTTGCTATTAGTTTATGTAACATTAAACAAAAATATAACCTTGAAATCTATCTTATTTAATGATATTACAAGCATAGCTATAAATAACTCCATTGAAACCAAAACATATTATTTCTGAAGTTGTACAACATTTTTGAAAAATATAATTATCCTCCAGGTCCGTATAATTTAGATATAACAGCCTGCATATTGAAATTATATAATATGTAATATATATCTTATTTAGTTTTAGAATGTCTCATAAACATATTCAATATGTAGCTGATCTTTCACAATTTGTTGCAATAGGACAGTCACAAAGAAACCTTTAGCTAACACTTTTAACTAAAATATTTGAAGATATTTAAGTAGCATAAATAAACAGTAAATTTAGCAAATAGGAAATGTGTTAGCAAATCTCTTTCTATTGGTTTTCTATTAGTTGCTATATCTCCAGTGTTTTGTCTAGTATATGATTACCTAACTATCACAGAAACCTGAGAATAAGAACAGAGGTTCTGGTAATGATTAAATGATTAGTAGATAACTGTTTTTTAAAAGGTAATGATTTTGATTTTGGCCACATTTTTACCCCACAAATTGATATGTCATTTTTTTTATTTTCAAGTAGATGAGAAAGTTACATTATTTGATAACAAAGTCTCTGTAAATTTAATTATCTAAGTTGACATGAAGTCTTAATCCAGTATGTTTCATGTCTATTAAGAAAGAAAAAAATAATACACAGGCACAAACAGTGAGTATGGTATGAATGTGATAAAGATAGACTGAGGAGATTAACAAGAATACAAAGTGATGCTAATATAACCTCAGAAACTGGTTAACAGATCTGGGTCAGACCTTTCACAGTTTCCCTAAGTATCCAGTCCAGCCAGCACCCTAGTTTGGGAACCTAGCTCCAACTTGGTGAGACTATCTGTTATTATTTGAGTCGATGGTCTACATTTCCTTTTGTTGAGAAGTAGATGAATGTTTATATATTATTTCAATATTGTACACTTTTGACATATGTCATTACTCCTGATCCTTAGAGTGATCTGCTGTGTTTATGTGGCTATTTCATCCTAATTCTGCTTGTGATTAAATTGTCACTCTTGTACCTGAGAAGCTTTATCAAAGTGTAAGAGACAGATTAGGAAGAACTCGAACTAGATTGTGAATAAAAATTCTATACTGTCCCTTATATGTAATAGATGATATTACATATGTATGTATTACTTATAATATTACTTATATATGTATACAGTTGTTAATGTAGTACTTAGTTTTTATATTTGAAATAAACCCCTTGCACTCTTGCCTTTCCCTGGATGTCTGATTGGTTAGGGTAAGGTAATTGGTGGATTTGATTCTTTAAGCATCTTAGCAACTGTCTTTAATATTTTAATATTTAATTCCAATATATTAAAATATAGCATTAAAACATAGAATTCAATTTAATCCCAATAGAGTTCATATTCTGGAAAAGGTTAAAATAGAAAACAAAAACAAACACACATATCTTTGTGGTCTGACTTGAGTTTTTCCTTAAAAGTGAAACGTCTCTTCCTAATGAATACAGCAGGGAAGTATTTAAACAACAGAACCATCTTGTGCTAAGTAGGGGACATCAATGGTCAGAGGTCCAATCAAGGCAGAGAACTGAACCTCCCTACAAGAGTGTCTCTCTTTTACTGAATTAACACCCAGTAACCTATGCAATTGCTTCCCAACAAGGAATTAAAATGTACCAGGTATAAGAATTCCAAGGACATTACTTGTATGGTTCTCTGGATGTTGAATTGGAGAAGAACATGTATGGAGGGAAAGACCTGAGATGCTGAGAGAACAGGAAGTACTCTTGTGTTAACTCCTGAAGTGATCTGGGGATGCTGGCAAGGTCACAATGAGAAGGAAGATGAAGTGTTCACTGTGTGACACTTGACTGTGGTTAAGGCCGACCAAATAAAACTCATGCTGGAATGATCATTCAGCAACTCATGGAATCCTGCCTTGAGTGTTGGAGATGAAGAATGTCCTTGTTGATTTTTTTTTATATTTTTTTTGAGAATAAGAAAAAAAAAGTTTCTGCCTCCTCCCAGCCTCCCATTTCCCTCCCCCTACTCCCCACTCTTCTCCCCATCCCCCCCACTCCTCTCCCCCTCCCTCTCTAATCCAAAGAGCAGTCAGGGTTCCCTGCCCTGTGGAAAGTCCAAGGTCCTCCCCCCACCGTCCATGTCTAGGAAGGTGAACATCCAAACTGGCTAGGCTCCCACCAAGCCGGATCATGAAGTAGGATCAAAACCCCTTGCCATTGACCTTGGCTTCTCATCAGTCCTCATTGTTCGCCATGATCAGAGAGCCCGGTTTTATCCCATGATTTTTCAGTCACAGTCCAGCTGGCCTTGGTGAGCTCCCAATAGATCAGCCCCACTGTCTCAGTGGGTGGGTGCACCCCCAGTGGTCCTGACATCCTTGCTCGTGTTCTCCCTCCATCTGCT
>NW_026067911.1:13495350-13518498 GCF_014885135.2 Alexandromys fortis | reverse complement strand
TGGGGGAACTTGGGGAAACAGGAAGATTGGGATAAAGGAAGGTTGGATAGGGGAGCAGGGAAGCACATATCTTAGTTAAGGGAGCCACCTTAGGGTTGGCAAGAGACTTAAACTTAGAGTGGCTCCCAGGAGCCCAAGGCGATGTCCCCAGTTAGTCCCTTGGGAAGCGGAGGATAGGGAACCTGAAATGACCCTATCCCATAGCAATACTGATGAATATCTTTCATGTCCTTGTTGTTTTAGTGGTAGTCACTGGAGCCTCTTTGAATTTGAGAAGTGTGCTAGAGAGACTAGAAGTGTGAGTACGAGAAAGATTTAAAAAGTTTGAACCATTGAGTTTTGTGCATGGTGATAGATATGTATCTACTTGATATCCAGTTTTCTTGAATATGCATTCTTTTTTCTATTTTAGTTCTTTTACATCTTTGTCAAAAAATCTTTGTTCATAGGTGCGTGGATTGATATTTGGGCCTTTGATTCAATGTCATTGGTCCTCCTGTTTATTTTTATGCCAATACCAGGCTGTTTTCAGTACTGTAGCTCTGTAGCAGAGTTTGCAGTCAGAGATTGCAGTGCTTCCAGAAGTTCCTTTATTGTACAAGATGGTTTTGACTATACTTTTATTTTTTCATATGAAGTCAGGTACTGTTCTTTTGAAGTCGGTGAAGAATTTTGCTGGAATTTTGAAAGGCATTGATTGAATCTGTAGATTGCTTTTGGTAAAATTGCCATTTTTATTATGTTCTTGTCATACAGGTCTTTTACTTGTTTGGTTAGAGTTACCCCAAGATATTTTATGTTGCCTGTTACTATTGTGAAGAGTAATGTTTCTCTGATTTCATTTTCAGGGTTTTTATCATCTGTATAAAAGAGGGTACTGATTTTTTTTTTAGTTAATCTTGTTTACTGAAGGATTTATGAGTTGTAGGAATTCCCTTGTAGAATATTTAGGTTCACTTATGTATACTATCGTACCATCAGCAAATACTGATAGTTTTACTTCTTCTTTTCTGATTTGCATCCACTTGATATCCTTTTGTTGTCTTATTGCTCTATCTAGAGTTTCAAGTTCTATATTGAATAGTTATGGAGAAAGTAGACAACCTTGTCTTGTTCCTGATTTATTTGGGATTGCTTGGAGTTTTTCTCTATTTCGATTAATGTTGCCTGTTGGCTTTCTGTATATTGCTTTTATTATGTTTAGGTATATTTCTTGTTTCCCACCACAATGAACTTAATAAAAGAGAAATTGAGAACTACACTGAACATACAGGCACAGGAGACCACTTCCTAAATATAACCCCATGGCACAGATACTGAGAGCAACAATTAATAAATGAGGCCTCCTGAAATTGAGAAGCTTCTATAAAGCAAAGGATACAGTCAACAAGATAAAACAGCAGCCTAAAAAATTGCAAAAAAAAATTCACAGCCCCAAGTGTAGATACTTTAAGTATTCTAAAAGTATTTATGGAAGACTATATTAAACTTCAGTAATCCACATCTTTATTATGTCAAAAGTAGTTTTCAACTCAGGGTAACTTCATTTTGTGATTGGTTCATTCAAGCATTAGCAGCATAATCCTAGGTAAATATTCTTGATTAACAAACTTTTTCACGTTTCTCTGGATTCTGATTAGTTTTTTTTAATTTGGATTGAATTTCTTCTGCTTTTTTTGTTATATTCTTACTATTTCCTTACTAAAAATTTTCTTGGTTAATAATGTGTGACAGGCATTAGGATAAAAAATGTATGTATTTATCCTGTGCTATCAGTCACTACTGAAGTAAGTTCAAATACCTCAAGTTCCACAGTTTATTTCAGGTAATGCACAGCTACCCATTTATCTACTCCCCAATTTATCCTGTAGAGGAGATTTCTGAAATGTGTAATGACATGAGGCTTGTTTGATTAAAAATCTTATTTCTTTACAACTGTTACTAATCTATAAGACAAAACTTAACCATGCAATCTAATCAGCTACCAGAGATTCTAAACAGGGAAAGAACAATCTGTGGGTTCTAATGAGGAAAAATTAGCTTGGTGAATAAGTTGTAAACACAGGAGTTGTTGAAAAGTAAAACGTTTGTGTTCTCTCTGCTTCATATGGAATAGGGCACCTCATTTACTACATTTACACCATATTACTATATCATGTTCAAGAAGTTTAGGGACAGATGTTTCAAATAAGTTAAGATAATGAATGAATAAAATCCCTTCATTTTTAGATTTAATCCTTCTATCCCTACTGAGTCCACTTTGCTGTATACTCTAGTCTGTGCCTTTTGTGTTACACTTTATATTTAAAATGATTTCTCCTTTACTTTAACCACACAAAAGGAAATAACCTAAATTCCCTCAGTTGTCTCCCTAGAATACTTGATTCTTTTTTCTAACCAGTTCTTTCTTGGATGAGCTAATATTATAGCTGTATCATTAATAATAAAGTATCCCAACTCTTTCTCTACATTATTTTTTTCCTTAACCAAACTCTAGTCAAGCATTTAAGAAAATAATAAAATAAAAATAACGAAGACATAGACCCCCAGATAAATGATGTAGTCAGATTTTTTTTACCATCTGATCTTTATGCGAGCTTTATTTATTAAAATACAAATGAAATATCATTACAGGTGTCTGCAATTCCTGCATTGGGAAAGAGGAGACAGTGGATCCAGTTGCAAGAAAGCTAATCGAACTAGCCACGTCTATAAGCTCTGCCTGGATGGATATGGTGAGCATCAGTTGGGGAAGATCTCTTTCATTCACCTCCAGCCTCCATATGTGCATATACTTGTGCATCCATCCATATATTAACAGGAATAAAGACACACCACACATACACACACATGAGAAAAGACAGATGATGCGTTATTGTTTTCTTCCCTTGCATTCTTGCTTAATGTAAACCCTAACTTGTGTGAATTCTAAAACCTGTTTTCTTCACATATTATTTTAATATTGGATTCTGGAATATTTGACGGTTCTTATCTTAAATAGAAAGATTTCTTTTAAGAGCAATAAAGTCCCGTAGGAAGCACTCTCATCTTTTTTGTAAGGATAAAATTCCTTCTGACTGCTTTATTCTAAATAAACCACAAATCTCCTGAAGCACCCTCTTCCTTCCAGCATCAGCTTCTGAGAAAGAGGAAAATATACTCTCCCCAAAGTCATGCTGATGTGGTGCTTTTCATGGGAGTCAAGTGCAAGTATGCAAATACTTGGTCACTGACAGTGTTGGTACGTTGGGCAGGTGAGGGTTAGTGTATAAAACATTTGATTGCTGGAGAAATGCTCTTGAATGAGCTGCTAGAAGCTGCCATTACTCTGCTATTTTTTCACAAAGCAATGATGTGAGAAGGTTCTTCCACAACAACAGCCTGCCATTGTGAATTTTACCATCATGCTACTCAGAACAGCAAGAATAAGTGATCATTTCCTGTTATCATCTTAAATCTGACCCTAAATATATTATTTATCTTTAATTGACTATTTATCTCAGGATATTTTTTCTACAGAACAGAGAGCTATGAAACAAAAGGCACATGTTTCCACTGAATCATTTCATGGAAAACCAATGATTTGAATAGTAGGCATATTTTAGAGATGAGAAATTGCTTTGTATGGAATACTTCGGATTTCTCTATAAATGTGGTGGAATGGTATAATATGTAACCGTCATATTGGGCTAGGATGAGATAGCAAGACGTTCCAACTTAGTGTGAGAGGTATGTGAGGGATTGGGGGTAAACATTTCTTCATGGAATGACTGTAGTATGAAAGGTTGAATGTTTAGCATTTATAAGCTCTGAAAAGAATTGGGCAAATCTATTGGCTATACTCATGAAGGTAGGAAGTGACAGAAGGCAGCCTAGTTCCTATGATCTTATATGAAAGAGTTAGGTAAGAGTCATTTTAGGTCTTGAGAAAACGTTTGTCTTAGTTACTGTTCCATTACAGTGAAGAAACAATGGGAAGAAGAGCTTTGAAAGCTAGGCTAGTCACCAATCTGATTATAAGAGAAGGTTGGTTCAGGTACCCTTTTCACTTTTTGGGGGGGATTAGCTTGGGTCATCCTTGTGGATCCCTGGGAATTTCCCTATGACCAGGTTTCTCCCTAACACTTTGAGGTTCCCTCTATCAAAATATTTCTTCCATTGATCCCCCACTCTTTCTCTCCCCATCTCGACAATTCCATCCCCTCATGTTCTCATTCCCTATCCCCTCCCCTTTACCAAATTTACCCAGGAAATCTCTTCTATTTCTTCTGACCAGGGCAATTCATGGTTTTCTTTTTAGGGTACTCTTTGTTACCTAGCTTCTCTGGAGCTATGGATTTTGGAACTGGATTTTTGGAGCTCATTCCATATGGTGTGATGATCTGCTGAGCATTGATGCCGGGGTGAGAGGCTTGGTCCTGCCTCACCTGAATGTGCCAGTTTCTGTGTACTGCCCATGGGAGACCTTACATTTTCTGAGGAGTGCGTGGGTAGTAGGATGAGAGAGGGGAAACAGAGGGAGGGGGAGGAAGAAACTGTAGGTGGTATAAAAATGATTTAAAAAAAAAAGAAAAGAAAACTTTGAAAACCTTTCGTGGGGAACTTGCTAAAGTTGCAGAGGGTTAGTTAATGAGCATCATGATGGGGAGTGTGCCTACGTGCAGCTATGGCCCTTCTGCATTAGCTAAGGGCTAAAACCTGATTTGCAAGCAGAATGTGGCAGAGCCTGTGCTTGGTATAATTTTTGAAACCTCATAGTCCAACCCCTCCAACAAGATCACTGCTACTCTAATAGGGCGACCCCAACGAATCATTCCCAAATAGTTTCACTAATCAGGAAACAACTATTTAAATATATGAACCTATGGGAGCCCTTCCCATTCAAACCTCCACAGTGTCTCAAATTTTTTACAGGTATGAGAACACCTCTAAGTCCTGTTCCTTTGTGACCAACATAATCTATTTGGTTATAGTATTCTACTGGAAATCTCAAAATGATGTCAAGAGACATGGAATCTTTCTGGTACATGTGTGTATTTGTAACAATATTAGTTTTAAAATAATATATCATGAATTTGAAAAGATGATAGGGGAAAGGAGAGTTGGAACGGTGGCAATGATGTAAATGCAATTAGTTCATTTATAACATGTTGTAGGGAGGTCGCTTGTTTTGTTCCTAGCTGCTCAGCTCCATTAATTTGTGTACTTCCATGTGGCCGTGGCTTACTATTAAAGTTTCGGCATGTCAGTCTCTGGCTGTAGCTCCATGGCTTCACTTGACTCTGCCTTCTTCCGCCCAGAATAGTTTTCTTCATCTAGCTCTGTTCTGCCATGTTCTGCTATAGGTTCAAAGCAGTTTCTTTATTAACCAATGGTATTCACAGCATACAGAGGGGAATCTCACATGAATGAAACTCTTAAGTAAAAAGATACTTCAAATTATGCATAGCACATTATTTATGAGGAAGAAAATGCACTATGAATGATAGTATAATAGCTAAATTTCATTGACTATTTGATTGGACTTAGAATCAATTAGGAGAGAAGTCTCTATTCTTTGATGTTCTTTTGTTTCCAGAGAGGTTTAACTGTAAAAGGAAGACCTGCCTGAAAGTGATTATCACAGTTCCATGGTCTAAGGTTCAGCACAGTATATAAAAGAATAATCTGAACTCAGCATTCGTTTCTCTTTAATTACTGTTCCTGTATGCATGAGACCACTGCCTTTTATTACTACTGCCACAGCTAAAACCATAACGCCTTCCACTCAACAGTGAGTTTTGTCCTCTCAAGCATACATTCAAATAAATACACCGTTTCTTTCCTTTGTTAAGAATTTTGTCTCAACCAGAAGGAAAGCAGTCAGTGTAGATACCCGGCTGTAGGAAGCCCAGAAAAGTGATTATTGCAACTTCAATTCAGAAAGCATTTCGACATTACAGTTTTTAACAATATTAAAATTTAGAGTGTTATAAAATTGAAGCATACCCATGTAAAGTTCTTATTGTTCATTACTTCTAATATATAATTTGTATATTTTTCAGAATCCTTAGTTTTCAGTGCCAGCAATAAATGTCACAAAGTTAAAGGAATATACTTCTGTTGTCTACTTTTTCAGATGCAGTTTTCGCTTTAGCATATTAACAATGAAAAACTGTTGCGGCTACCACCTTTCTCCTGCATGTTCACTTTTGAAATAACTATTCCCTAGAGTTTCGCTGTAGTTCCATCTTTCTGTCTCTTAGAAGCTGCTTATGTTATATTTATTTCTGCAACAGATTGATTGGTAGCACAAAAGCACTGAGACCTATGTGCAAACATTAAATCTTAATATTATTCAAGAATTCATAGGGGGAATATTATTTTGTGAAAATGACATAATCTCTGTGAGGAATGAAGGCGTTAATTAACTAGAGCTGATAGTTTCTGGCACTTGCTAGGCTTTTCTGCGGTAACAACAATCTCTCAGAGTGTAGTTATTTTTCAGGGTGTATTCCTGTTTCTCCCCCTATAGTGAGTCACACAATTAATAAAATATCCCAAATATATGTTTTCAGACACAGTGATTGCAAACACCTAAGGCATGTTTCCCTTTTGAATACTGTTCTGCTTATAGCTGTGTTCGTTTAACTTTTATCTCAACGATCAACTTTTTTCTTACAATAAGGGAAAATTCATTTCCAGTTTTTGATGTTCAATTAAATTTTGCTTAGGTCATATTTGTATCTTGATTTTTTCTGTACTTGTGGGAACGTTTTGAAACTACCTATATCACAGAAAAAGGTAGTGCATCAAAGATCACTCTAATCTTGCACATCAATTGACCGTACTTTTCACGGTAAAGCAAAAGCTACTTATGCTTTGAAACTCCTGATAATATGAAAAGTTGTTCTAAATTCATTCTAACTCCATCCTTTAGCTTTCTCAGGAATGTGTCTGTGGCACTTTATTTTCAATGTGGTAAATATATTTTTTGTCTTACTGTGGTATCCCATCATTAGAAATTAAACATCTCTAAAGAGTATCCTCATGCAACCACTTTCTATTTCTGGAAAATAGGTTATTTCGTTTTCTGAGCTCCCAAGATGAGATTTCACTCTGGCATGCCATCTGGCAAGATAATAGGATAACATCTAAAATCAATACTTTAATATGAGCTAGCTAAAACCTAACCTCAATGAGAATTAATGGCATATGGCTGAAGCTTAAGAAGGGAATAGAATTAATGTTACCTTAAAAACATACAAGCATGAAAAAGTCCTCTGAAGTATATTATCATAAAGGGGTAATGGAACATAAAGAGTTAGTAGTATTTTTCTTTTTGTTTAAAAACCGCTGGGTGAATGTTTTACAAACACATGTTTCTCTTTGTTTTCATTTTCTCTCCTGTTGATGGCTCACTCAGTAGGTCAAGCTGGGTTGGAATTCACTGTATATTATAATATGTGTTACCCAGGCTTTGAGCATCCTGGACTACCAAGTCTTTCAATGCTCATATTTCTCTTCACAAAATATCAAAATATTTAATTAGTAGTTCACAATGCTCCAACCTAAAGGGGGAAAAGTAATAATTTACATAATGCATGCGGATTTAAATATGAAATGATACCAATGTTCAAAAATACATATTATGAACATGGTTATCTCTGTTGATTCATGCAATAAAAGCAAAGAAAATAAAAGTAAACAGCACAGGATTTATAATAAACATAAAGCCTTTGTGTATTCCTACTTCACTTACAGAAATGTTGTTTCGTACAATGAGTGAAAATGTTTAAATGAATTCAAGACAGATTTTTAATGCCCTAAGAATATGTCATCCTGCAAAAAATGAAATTATGGGGTTAATTTTACTTAATTATTTGTTTCAGAATAAGCTCTCTGGAGTATAGAAATATTCAAAATTTAGAGTATGTACTGCTCACGCCAAGTTTCCATGTTTAGGTCCCCCAGCATCTATGTTGGGTTTTTCACAATTCCCATACCTCAGCTACAGAGAAACTGATATCCTCTCTGGACCTCCATGGACAGCTGCACCCATATACATATATTCCATACAGATGCACACGTAGGCATATGATTAAAAATAAAAATAATAATCTTTAATAATGATAAAAAAGATTTATGTGAGTTCTCTCGATGTGCATTCTGGTCCACAGATTAGATGTAACCCGATTGTCTTTATAAAGGATAACAATATCTTAAGCATGTTTAAAATAATTTGCAAACATTTACATTATGATGATGATCCTTTTGGACATTTAGACTGTTTATTTTCACAATGATAGATGGTCTACTTAAACATTAATGTCATAAGTTACAAAGATATTTTAATCAGAATTGTGGTTTATTCTAACCCTAATTATATTTTTGTTAATTTTTGCATTATGTCAAATTGACCAAAGGGGGGGAAAAAAACTAACCTCACACTTGGGTTCTAGGCATTACCCACTTATCTGTCTTTTTAGCCTATTGGTTGTTAATCATAATTAATAAAATCTCAATTTTAATGACAAAATAACTTAGAATGTATGCTACTAATCTGTAAAATTTATGACTTTTCTTTATTGTGTTTGTTTTTTCCTGAAATTTCATAATTATATTGTTTTTTTGGTAAATTGCTGTTTCATACTAACCTCTCACCTTGTCTCTTGTAAATATTTGTGTGGCATTTATTTCTACATGAGTTTAACTTCACTAAATGAATCTTCTGTACATGTATTCTTTTTCCTCTGATTTCATGTCTTGATTTTTTTTAAAAAAAATTAACTACAACATCAAATTTATAATTATAATAATGTAAACTTAAATTTAACATGTTTTCTTTCCTTTTTGATAAACTTGTTAAGATTATGAACTTTTTTAGAAGTTTGTGAGCCTGGAAATTTTTATATAAATTCTTTCTAACTGGTTTATGTGTTATACACAAAAATGTCAAATCAAGTTAACAATATATATATATATATTTCCTTTCCCTCCATCCTTTTCAAAATATTTTTGTGGTCATAATTCAAAGAAATGGATTTCTTTGAGAGATCAACTGCCCTTCCTCTGGTGCCTGTGATGCCAGGTATTCATTCAGACACTATTATGATTAGAGGGTGGTGGGAAAATGGGAGAGAGGGGGAGGAAGGGGCAAGTGCTGGTGATATTGAAGATTCAGATCCTTGGCTGCTGTTACCATGGAAGACAGGAAGTATAGGGCTGGACTGGCTACAGCACTAGGAGAACTTGACCCCCCAAACCCACCAACTGCAGCACTCAGGACAGTGAGACTTGCACTTTTCCTGGAAAGCACAGAGAGAGGTACTGACCCCATTTGAGGTGCACATAACAGGCCCAGAAGGAGTAAGAGGGCGAGAGCTGAATGGGATCGGGATGTAAAGTGTGAAACAGAAAAATTCAATAACAGAAAAAAAGTAAAAAGAAGAAAGAAAGGGGTTTCTTTGAGCTGTTTCGTACATATTTGTCGCTAGACTTTATCTTCCCCATCTTTATACGCTTAGCTAAATTTCTGATTTCCTTCCTTTTCCAGAATCCTCTTTCTCCTTCCGTAACTTCCAGATCCCATTACCCCTTTTTTTCCTCCTTCCACTCAGAACTCTTTGTGTTCTCTTATATTCTCTTTTTGTACGTTAGTGCTATACACATACATTGTAGTTTATAAATATGAAATACAACTATTTTGTTTTATCTATAGTATGTATATTAGAGAAAAACAAGCGTTTGTTTTTCTGAACTGGACTTCTTTTCCTTAGATCCCATTTTGTTGAATTATTTCCTAAAGAAAAGGATATTATTCATTACATTTAATTATCATTTGGATGAATTACTCTTTGATGAATAAATATACATATTCAGGATCTAGGTATGGCTCAACAGTTAAGATTCTTTGTTATTCCTGCAGAGGAACTTTGGCTCTTCTCATTCGTATAGTGGCTGAAAACTGTTTTTTACTCCAGTTCCAGGGCAAAAATACTTTCTTCTGACCTCTTTAGGCAGCAGGCACATGTGTGATAAAATGCACATATGTCAGCCAAGCACTCATACATATAAAATCATATGAATATATCTAATATAATAGAAATACATGTGTATTTTACAGCAGTTTTAATAGGGTTTATGTTTGATATGAGTATACATTGAGAAATGATTACCCTGACAACCATAGATCTACATATCTTACTTATTTCATTACAACGCATACACCATTATTTTCTAATAAAATTTTATCAAGTCAAGAATGGTGGAATTATCTCTGTGTTATGTCCTTCTCCAGTCATCCCTTTTTTGGCATCCTTAGTTTTCAGCTAGTATTATGATTCCTCTGTGACATGCAGCCAGTAGCCATTATTTGCTTTTATTTCTCAAACTATATGTTAAATTTTTAAATAATTATTTAGGCTAGTTTCTTTATCTCATCCCGTTAAAGACATGACAATACTTTACTACTACATGTACTTGCCGGTGCTATGAAGGCAACTTACTCATTTGCACTCTTCACTGGCCACTTTCCTTAAGTTTGTTGTTGTTATTTTCTAGTATTCTGTGTTATGAATATTGCTGGATTTCTTCATTGTTATCCTTCTTGGGATTTTGCGAAAGCTCCTGAGTATGCAGAAAATCATCATGAGTTTGAAGATTCAACAATCAATATAATCTCACATCGCTCCTGTCACATCTCTTGTTTTTAGACATCCGTTTCTCAGATTATGTATATGGTGGATCAATTTCACCTCTTTTCTGTGGAAATTTAAGTTCATACTGCCTTTTTCGGTTCCCTTGCTACTTTATATCTTTTTGAATTCATTGTCTAATATTCTGTGTAGTTGTTATTGTCGACTTGAGACAAACTGGTCTCACTTGGAATGTGGGTGCCTCAGTTGAGAACTTGCCCCCATCAGAAAACTTGTGGGCACATCTGTGGGGCAGTTTTCTAACTGGTGGTTGATATAGGCGGGCACAGCATTCTGTGAACTGTACATTCACAGGGGAGTCAGCGTTCTGTAAGAAAGGGAGTTGATCAAGAATCCATGAGAGCAAGAAAGCCAGGAGGGCTACTGCATGATCTCTGCCTTGGTTCATGCTTGCATGTTCTTCCCTTGATCCTACTCTGACTTCTTTTATTGATGAACTGTGACCTGGAAGTAAAAGCTGAATGAAGTGCATCTCATCACAAGTTAGTTTTGGTCAGGGAATTAATCACAACTACAGAAAGCACATTAAAACGTCTAACTTACTCATCTTTTTCTAGTTTGTCTAAGTTGATAGTCAATGTTGTTTCTTTACTTGGAGGTTTAAGTTTTAGAAAATCTACTTAGCTTTTGGTGTGTATTGTTTTATATTGATTTAAACATATCTTTCTATTTCCTAAAATGTAATTGATGACATATTTTCTGCTTGATCTTTCAAAGACTGGCTGACTTTTAGGATTTGATGTTCAAACATGCTTTTCCACTCAGTTATTTTCATAACTTTAAAATAAAGTCCTCAACTAATTTCCTCAGTAACATCTTTATGAATAAGTTTTGTCTTTAGATTTATGTTCATATCAACTCACTGTAACATTTTTAAGAAATAAGCTGCTCTCATAAATGACTGTGTCAACTCTGTTTGTACTGTCTTAAGATGTACAAGATTTACATCTCACAGAAAATACTTGTGTCTTCTGCTAAAAGAATCACTGTGTTCATAATTTTGGGATAAAGGTTTTTTTTAATCATATTTGAGGATATGGTAAACCTTGTCTTGCTTTGTCCTTGGTTTACACAACTGCACAGGCTGAAAATCTACAATATTTGAGATGCATTCTTGCTTCAAGTATATCCATGCTCATTTTAATAATATATTTAATCCATTTATAATATAGGCATTTTTACAAGATGAATGCTTAGCAGTCATTGAGAAAAATAGGAACTTGCCTCTTTATTCCCAAATCATATTTCTCTTCCATGCATTACTGCTTACTGACAACAGAATTTGTCGAGCTGATTGTACACATTAACCTGGAACCCTCAGATTAGTTTTGTGATTATATTGTCAAGTAAGAAAAATCCTATCAACTGAAGTGTGACAATTACTGAAATTATTCTGTGGAAGGAGTAAAGGTTAAATACCATTCACTGGACAGTTCTGGGAGGTGACAGGTTTCCAAACTTAAATTTTAGCAACTGGACCCTAATTAGTTTCTAAGACTGTGTCATAGAATTTTGGATCAGAAAATTTAGGTTAAAAAAATGAACATTTTTAAAAAAAAATGAAAAATCTATAGGTATAGCTCAGTCACTAAAAGCACTTGCTGTTCTTGCAGAGAAATATGTTGAATTTGCAGAATCTATGAGGTGACTCAAAACCATGTGTGACTCTTATGTCAGAAGAATCAACATTCCCTTCTGGCCACCATAGGCACTGCATAAGCATGGTGCACATGTGTCGGAAGCCCACATTGGGTTAACATGTATTGCATCCAGCCTCAATAGGGTTCACACTTTCCAGGATAGGGACGTGTGGATTAGAAATTTTAGGCAGAAGGAAGAAAGCTATGAAAGAAAAAAACAGAGACACGGAGTAGAATAGGGAGGACAACCCAGTGAGTACTGAATCTGCCCGTGTTTATTCTCCATATGCTTTTATACCCAAATTCAAATGAGAGGAAGAAAGCAAAAGATTTTTTGTGTGTGTGTGTGATACAAGGAACAAAAAATAATTACCATTTTAATACCCCAAACACCAAGCAATCACACTTTAGATCAAGACAGCCTGTTAGTAGCCACACCTTAAATCAAACCTCTTGTCAATATCCTTAAAGGAGAAAGAATAGGACTGAATTCTCTAATCTTCAGTCAAGGTGTAAGAGACCCACTTCTGTGGGCTCCCACACACATGCGTCCCTCTATCATTTACTAAAAACTAATTAATTTTTAAAAATATAATTACCAATCACTATAATAGAATTTAGTAATTTGGGGAGGGTGTCTTTACTAAACAGCTCTGAAGAAAATGACCACATATAAACACCGTCAGGTCAGTGCACTGAGAGAACACTACCACTGGGTAGTGATAAGGAGCCAAAAAAGACCATTGTATCTATTGATGCAGCTAAAAAAAAAAAACTGCTGTTTCACAAAGTATAACAATAGCTGTGCTTTTAGGTAAATAATACTGAAAATTACCTCTAGCTGTAATGTGTTATCACTTATTGTCAGATGGATGGGATCTGGACTTTCCTGGGAAACAAGCCTCTCTGAACACACCTATGCGAGAGACCTCAGCCTGAGACAGTTGAGATAAGAATAACAATAACACCTTACATAGGGGGAAATTGTATCTGGGCAGAGGTCCCAGAGTGTATAAGAGAGCGAAAGCAAGCTCATCACCAGCATCCATCACCCTCTGCTTCCTCCCTGAAGATACAACATGACTGTCTTTGACATGCCCCACATCACAACGATGCAGCAGACTTTCAAATTGTGAATCAAAATAAACTCTGCTTTCCTTAAGCTGCTGTGCCAGGTACTTTGTCTCCGTAGAATTTACAAAGCGAATGCAGTTACATAAGCACCTCAACACCACAGATAGTCTCTTGTACTGACTTGAAGTGCATGTGTTTTAGAAACTGGGATTAAGGTCCACAATGTGCTGGACATTGCAGAAGTAAATCAAGAGAAACCACTGTGCTCTCCTCTGATGTGCCTCAGGAAAGTTTAGGTCCAGCCTATAGTTTTCCATACATAGGTTACCTAGTTGCACAGATTTGTGGAGCATTTGGAACTTGAAGAGGTGATGAATACCACAAAGAGAGAAATTAACCTTTAGAAGTTGAATATTTAAAACTACACAGCTCAGAAGAACGTCTTGTATAGACATCCACTACTAACTTCTATCCAACTCCGACTTCCAATGCGGTTTAGTTTAGTTTTCCGTCTTCCACCCTGAATATCTATCATATTCAACCCTTTTATGGATAAATTTGCTATTTACATTTTTAGGTATATCTGGATCCGTTTTGAAAATGGTAGCTGTGAGTGGAGAGAAGAAAAGCCAAACCATTGTGGGTCAGAGATAGATCCAGTAAATAAAGTTTTAGCACAGGTTTGTGCTAAAACATTAGAAGGCAAGCTAAGCCTCTCTCTGTAATGTTGGAAAATACAAATAAAATAGCAATATAAAGTCCATTGTTTCTATTTTCTTTAGAATTAAATAAAATATCTCTTGCTTATGAAAATATGCGCTTCCAATGTAGAAATATGTAGTATTATTATGGAAATAATTGCAGATCTCTCCACATTGTTTCCAATAACACCTATTTCAAAAAAAATTCTTGGACATATTGTGTATAGTAGACTCAAGAAAAAAAATAAAGACTTTGAAAAGTTTTATATCACAAGTCCACCGACATCTGCAGGTATATGCAGAAAACGCAGCAGTTTAAACAGAAAGCAAGATAATCTTAGCAATAAATGAAGAGATTATATTTGCCTTCCCTGCTGGTCCCAAATTAGAAAGGAGGTCAAATGTGAGAAAAGTTCTCAGCTGGCAACCAAGTCCCAGCCATCAAAGGATGATGTTAGAGTTTTGCTTCCTGAAGTTTTAGGAAAGGCAATATCTGAATCTTTGGAATAGTGACTATTGAGATTAGTTCTTCTTCCTTGCTGCTTCTAACATAATTCTTATACTGAATGAATAAAGATCACATGTTTTGTGGAACCACGTGTATTTGAATGTAACAATTTGAGGCATCATGTCATCAGGCATATTTGGTGTTCATTGTATTTGTCAAATGTAAATTTAGACATTTAATTTTAAGAAATTTTTTAAGATATTTAGACACATTACTTTTTCATATATATGTATATATTTATTTATAAAATTGTCACAGTTTTGTGTTATATTTCACAGATGTTCAACCCAAGTTAAAGGTCCCCGACATGAAGTTTAAGATTTATGTGTGCTCAGAGCTTTCTGTGCTTGTGAATGGTTCATTGAGGCTCTTTATCTTTTTACAAAGGACTTTGGGGAATGAGCTTTGAAATTAAAAGTCACTATTTTTGCCTGAATGTTTTAGTACTTAGATGTTGAATAAGCTCTGAAACATCCATCAACTTCTATTTTGAATGAAAGACTGTATTTATTGAGCATTCTGCAAGGTTAGTTCATACTGAAAAACAGTGCAACTGGAGAAGCTTAGGCAGAGATTTGAAACCTGTCTACCTTTAGAAGAGATACTGAGGAAAAAGATTTCTTTAAAAAAGGAAAGAGAAGTTGGTGGAAAAGCAGATTCTTTTTTTACAGTACTTCAATTCACCTTTAGAGTATAGGATTCCTTGTTTGAATCAAATATTTCAATGGGTTCCTTTTGTTCAAAGTGAAATCAAGGTCCTATTCAGGAGAGTTCAATAGGATGCTAACTGCTCTACATCATAATACAAAAAGATTTCTTTATTGTGTGCCCGGCAATGGGTAACATCTTTGAAATGTGATTGCCTTCCATAGCTTTTCCACTTGATATGGATTTGTACTTTGCTCCTGTGTAAATTGTTATTAGAAGCAATTGTGTTCTCTCTGGTGGAGTAGGAGCAGATACACAGGAAATTGGCTTCATCGTGAAGTCATATTATTTGGGCACAGTGCAGGTGACCAGACTGGTAATGTCAAGATTTTTGGACTTTTCTACTGTATTGCCCATGTGATGCAATCAAGACTAAATAATGTAGACCTTGTAAAATGTACATTTGTTAGCATCTTTTCTAGCATCTAGCAAAGAATTTCATTCAAGAAATGACAAATATATATATATATATATATATATATATATATATACACATAAAATAAGAAACTAGAAATCAGGATTATGCTGTCTTGAGAACAGACACATTAGATAGTGGGTGCAATGTGAGCAGGCAGAAAGCATTTGGGAAGTAAGGAGTTGACTGAAAACTGCAATGGCAATTTAGAAGGATTTTCTAGGGGCTACAATTAAATTCGGGATTTAATAAAGAAAAACAGGTAGAGTGATCATCTCATGGGCAATGGTCTTGGAGAAAACAGTAAATAGAATTCTCCAGCTAAATGTGATTATACAATTATCCAAATGATGAAATCAAGGAAACTAGAGTTAAAAAAGAATTAGAATAGGCACTGCTGAAAAGTAATAATTACCATGGTGAACTGATGCTAATAAAAGTCTCTATGTGGCTATAACTTATCACAAAAATTTAATTCTCTTATAACGTTTCTCCTAATTCCTTTTATTTTTTAGGTATAGTATAATGATTGTGTTACTTTGGAATGAGATGAGGCAAGAAAATAGCAAGCTGGGCACCATAATAATTCAGTTCAAATATATAATGGGTGTTGAATAAGAAATAATATCAAAATAATTAAATGTGAAAATGTGAACAGGTAAAACTCAAAGGGCTTACAATTAAATAGAACATGTACACATTTAGCAGGAGAAATAGTGTGTTGGATGTTGGTGGGTATCAGGTCTTGCCTAGGGTAGCTGTATACTCTGAAGTGTAGCAAAGGAGAGCATTGTGTTTGATATAGACTGGAAGAAGGGTAAGTTTTTGAAGAAAAAAAGCAGATTAACAAGAATTTGATGCCATGAGAGGGGAACTTTTATCCCTACTGGTCAAGGAATGGAACATTTTGTCTCATCATTTATAAGGCAAAGAATTGTAGTTAGAAAGTGTTTGGTGGGCCTTCTCTTTGATTCACAAAGACACTGTTTGAGCTCATTACCAAATTAGAAGAGAAGAAAAACTGAAGCCATGAAGATGAATTTTAATCATTTGGAAGTTAAATAAGTCTTTTTTTTTTATAAAATAGGATGTACGGTTAATAGAAAGTATCTGTGATGATAAGCACATTGAAATGAACATCTGACAAGATATCAGAATGTCTGCTAGGGCAGGTTAAAAACAAAGGAACCATTGGCCTCGATATCTTAAAATAGCTGAAAATTATTTACTGCTTATTACGTGCACATTATGGGCAGAACTCTCTGCTCACATATCCACTCAGGTGCACAGGCGAATGGAATAGTGGTTCTCAGCAAAATTGCTGGGTCCTGGTTAAGAAAGGAATGTTCCAGCACAGATGTGCCCCAAGTCACTTCAGTTCATAACTCCTGGATTTTCAGAGGAACCCAGCCCTCATAACATAGCAAAAGAATAACCTTACAAAGGAAGAATAATGTCACAAATATTGTAGGAAAGTCTTGAATGCCTACTACCCAGAACAAAATATCCCAATTTAATGGCCCACAGTCCACAGCTAATGGAATCCTTTCAAGTTAGAGAAGTCCATCTGATGCTCAAAGTCCAGGGTCAACTTACAAAATATTCATGTACTCTCTTCCATGGTTGGTTCTCAGAAGTCTCTTCTGTTACACTATGTCTCATAATGAAATTTGTATCAAAAGGATAAATACTTTTCTGTACTCATTCATCAGATGTGTAGAGTTAGAAAAGAAAAAAGCAACCTACATATTTTTAAAAAACTGTCAGCAGATAAATAGCAAAAATCTTCACTGATCTCAGGGGCACACATGTCTTCCTGACCAGAGCTGAATGTCTTTCAGTGTTCTACAGTCTTTATTCCTTACCCTGAGGAGAGTCTTGTTTTCCCATTCTCTTGTCAGGAAAATAGGAAGCACTGTGTTAGTGAATTCCTTAGTGGGTGTGTATTGTGATTAGATACATCTAGTCAAGGGCGCCAAAACTTACTGGGACTTGGGAAGTTAATAATGCTGTAACCCACACGGGCCAGACTCAAGAGGAAAAAAAGGATTCTCTTGAAAATTTGAGTATGAGTATTCATGAATGATGGTTCAAAACTTACAAATACTAGCAAATGCATGTTCTCTTCATTAATGTTTATATCCCAAGACTGCTTGACTACAGAGATCTACTATGTGGGCTAGCTAACTGATGGTTAAATTCAGAAAGAAGAACAAATAAAGACTCTAGCAAACATTTATAGCCCAATGGCTTATTATAGTGAAATGATTAGTACTAGAGTCATTGGACCCCATAGTGATAGGTGTGGAAGTGTTTAACATAAGACAAGAGAAGTAAAGGTCTGAGGATGACAGCAAAGCTGTCACCCAAAATAATGCTGGATGGCATCATCTTACACACCTGGCCTGGCTCATTCTGTAGATGTGCTATTTTCTCAACAGGTCTTGAGGTAAGCAATCTTAGCTGCATCTGTGAGGAAAGAACTCAAGGAAAAGTGGTGTTTGTTTGTTATCATTATAAACTTTCTCAAAAAGAGAGTGTCAAAAGGCACAAGTGCTTTGGGATGTGAACTTAAATGTTCAGGAAGGACCTATTCACTGCTTTCATTGGCTAAGGAGAAGCAGGGATGAAACCCATTTAAATTTCTAAAAGATGATCATGGAGAAAGAGTAATCCATTTCCAAAAGCCTTCATGTTAATAACTCTGACTTCAATGCACCATGCCTCAGAGCAGATAAAATCACACATGTCTTAGGATCAGGTCCTTTTTTTAAATGTCAAAATTAAAACTGAACTCTCTTCTTTGGGCCAATCCACTAAATCCCCCAGTCTTTTTGACACCATAAACTTTGGATCAATTCCATGAAGTAGATGTTCAAATGAAATGAATATTGTATGATAATTGAAAGTAATTTATGTTAAAAAATCTTTTTTCTGGCAACCTTTAAAAATATGTATCTGTGTGTGTGTGTGTGCATTTTTCAAGGTCTGTGCTTGTGAATTCATGTGATTTTTTTATTTAAGAGGCAACTGATCCCAGAGGACCTGGGGTTGCAGATCAATTACAGGTCATCAGGAGACAACTGACATAGGGACTTGGAGCTTTACTCTCTGAAAGATTGCTATGTACTGTTGAATGCTATTCAATCTTTCCAACACCACCCCCGACATTCCATACCCCCAGGGATGGAATCATACCTGATCAACCTGAATGTTCACTCACATTTTCCCAAATAGCATCATTAATATCTAATGCTCTTTGAGCTTCCACTTTCATCATGAAACTAGTTTTCAATAAAATCTAGATTGAGCCACATGGCTACTCAGACCCTGAGATGGCATCAATGTTGATGCTAGTGATGACTGAGAGTTGATCATTGTCTACCTGCTTTCATTTGGTTTCCATTTCTATGTCTCTTTTTTATTTAGTCAGTGGTTAGTTCAGTGCCCTATGCATGGTACTGGATTATTTTCCCTGTGCTATCTATGCAGATAATGTGAAATAAATACCACATGCTTTCAAAATCTTCCTTGGAGTCGTTTCTTCCTAATAAATATTATCTACAGATTAAATTGAAGTATTTATGACTTGGTTTTAAGTCCTTTATTCTATTGTTTCTATTGTAAATGTAAGTTTAAACTATTACTATAATTGTTAACCTGATATTGTCTGTTTCCTACTCGAAGAGAAGTTTTAGGAAAGCTAATATTTTTAAAATTTGAAACTGCTTCTCTTCCTCTTCTCTCCCACTCCAAATATATACTGCTGAATTGCTAGACACTTAATAATTATCTGTCCAGTGAATGGTGGTAGTTTTGTTATTCATTTCTTTTTGTATCTTAATAACCAGAAAAGTCTGAGAAAATGATTAAACAATTTTACAGTTCAGCTGGGGATAAGTGAAAAGGTAATATGAAGAATTCCAAGATGGCGTCAAATGAAATGTGAGTGTAGGGTATACACATCATTATGCATATTAAGAAAAATTATTATACAGTGTTTGAAATATTCCTCTCATTGTGAATTTAAATAAAATGGAAACTTGAGACATGAATGCAAACCTGAGTCTAATTCATATTTTATTTAGGATACAGATCTTCAGCAGTAAGCAGCACAAATGAACTAAGAGATTTACCCCGATTGCCTCTCTGGGCAAGCCAGGTTGTAATGGTCCCACACTAATTTGCAATCCTACTTTAAATTATTTGTTTGTGTTCTTTTCTCTACCTGCTAGGGAATATAAAGTGATTTCCCTAGATTTGTTTAGAGATAATCCTACTGCAGATATTTAATCATATACTTTCTAACAGTAGTCATGGATTCCCATTTTAGTTTTCACCATCATCCTCACTTCTTTGAACCCATCGTTCCTTCTTCCAATGTTCTCTGTAACTTCTAGATCTTTGATAATTGATTTTGAACATAAGAAAAAGATAATTTAATGGAGAACATATAGGGTTTTCAACAAGCGTCATCTAATGGCCTCCACATGCTTGCAAATTAACACAACAGTAACAACTTGCACACACATGTGTAAACATATACACATACACACAGACACACACAGGAAAATTCAGCTGCACCTCATATGTTAAAGATAATTAAGTCACATGATCAATGTAGAATATGAAAAACTTAAAAGCTTTTAGCACACTACTTAAGACTGATTAGGGAAATGTTTATAAATAAAGCACCTAAACATACTGTGTGTTAATAGAAATCAAGCTAATGATAGCATGAAAATATAATCCCCAAATACTTGGCTGAAAGCATTAAAATACAAAGCCTTAGACAGAGAAATATATTTAAGTCATATGCCTCATCAAGTGTTTGCATCTAGAAATATATTTGTAAAAATTCTGAATATCTGAAAGAGTAATAACATGAAATGATCAGTAAGCAAATCAAATAAAAAAATTGCAGGAAGATTTCACCTGGGCCCTGTATTTAGAGGAAATTAATAAACAGAAATGCTCAGTGTGATGCCTCACTGGAGCCACAAGCAAGGCTACAAGGAAACATCACTGTAGAATCAGCAAATGAGAAGGAAGAGCTGACCATATGCAGGCTATCTTCAGGAGATGATTCCAGAAACGGGACCTCTGACATAGGGTAGAAGAAGGGTAGTCCCACACAGTTTTTTTTGGGGGGGTGGGACCATTTCAGCTTCAGATACTTAGAGTCAAGGATTTTTTTTTTAGATTGCCTGACAATCAGACAGCTTAATTATTTGCACCCTGAAAACATGGGGAGTAGGGATAAGCCAGGGTCATTGCCCAGATGCAGTCAGCATTCAGGTATTGGCCAGAATTTAAGGATCTTCACTTAAAGACCATGTTTTAAAGCTTGGGAAATTCTTTCCCTTTTCTTTTACAAACACTCAGTCAAAGCTAGCTGCATAGTACTCTGACTTTCTTTCTATTTGTGTGGAAGTGAAAGATAAGTTCTTTAAAATGAGGCTAAAGAGTTGTATAAAGGCTGAGAAGTTCTTATCTCATGGAGATATTTTGGGTGGATGTAGACATTCCCAAAACTTTACATTATATCACATATACACAAAGCACATGTACTGCTGAGATGCTGCTGTTGGCTTCTTGTCGATGGTTAAATTTACAATGACAGTATGTCTCTGAGTATGGCAAGAAATGCTGTTACTTATCATTGCAATATGATTATTATAATAAACAAATAGGAGAGCCATTACAAAGAAGCTTTGTCATCTTTTATAAACATAAACATATATTGGTCCTATGCTCAGAAATATATTCCTGGTTAGTTTTTAAGGAATATTACCGCTACATATCAATAGATTCCTGTGAGTTTGAGTTTATTTTCATTTGGTGATACCATAAACACTGACCAAAAAAAGAAAAAGAAAAAGACCTTTGGAGAAAAAGTTTATTTCATCTTTTATGTTACATAGTCCGTCATCTACTAAAGTCAAGGGTGGAATTTCAAGCAGAAGCTTGAGGCAGAAACCAAGAGGAACATTGTATTCTGGCCTTCTTCTGATTTTCACAGCTGCCTATCTTATAAATACGAGGCCCACCTGAAATAGGATAACATCAGCCACAAGAGGATGGGCCCTCTCACACTAGTCTTCAGTCAAAAATATGTTCCACACATATGATTTATGCCAATATGATGGAGAGAATTCCTCAAATGGGGCACTCTCTTCTAAAGAGATTGAAACATCCCAAGAATAGGGAATGGACCAGTGGCAAGTCCGCAAAATAATTCAACTCAGTGATTGAAAGAGAAAAAAATACTATTATCAAGGTAAATTAATCATACTAATGTATCATTGACATTTCTCTGAAAACACAAAATTCAATAAACAAAAATTTTGAAGTCTTCAAAAATTCTCAAGAAACAGAATGAAAGTATCTCTTATACACATCGTACTTGCTTAAAAAAAGGATCATTTATGTTAATTTGGAGTATTAAGTATGTTAATAATTTGTCAAAAAATTAATTACTGAGTTATCATTTCTTTATCAAATTAGTCTATTAGTATGTCCTGTAAAAATGGATACCTAAACTGACCACTGAAGTGTCAGATTACACTGAAAACACTATCAACAACCATAATAGTAGTAATGCTAATCTTAAATTTCCTTGATATCTTCCTTTCTGCACAAATAGTTTCCTACTTACATAACTATAAATTCATAGGACCCTGTGGAAGACACATGTCCACTGGATACGAGCCATGTATGTATTTTATATTGAAATCAAATTCATACATGCTTGAATACCTTTAAATATGTTCTAATTTGAAACCAAGGTTTCTATCCATTACCTGTATTGTATTTCAATAAAATATAAATAATTATGAGTAATGACTGTTGAAGTAAATTATCTGTAAATTACTGTTAAGTAAATTATCTTAATTTTAGATAATTTGCTGCCTTTCCTTTTTCTGTTTTCTTTCTTTTTTTTTTCTTATCATCTCATTTCACAACATATTTCTAATGTCTGTTCCTTTTTAGCAGTGACAGACTGAACTTGTTCCAAGATAAGGAAGGGAGTTTACAGAAAGAAAAAAAAAAGAGTTTTTATTCTCTAATAAACATCATTTATAAGCTTAGGTTTTAACACTAGTAATTTCCTACTGGGAATAGAAAGTAGTAATAAAATATGTCAAATGATAACTCTGAGCTACTGTGTCTCCATTGAAGAATTTATATAATCTTGTTTAGCTACTTTAATTTTTTTATGTAACTATTCAAAATTGAAGGCAAAATCAGACTGAACACATATCTTAAAGTCAGGTTAGATGTAGTCTGAATTATCTCATGACTCTGTCTCCATAACTTAGTAAGATATTTGTTACTTACTTTGCTTATATGCAGCTCATTTTCCTAATAAGTACAAGAAAAAAAACATGCCAACAGAAGCATA
>NW_026067911.1:13490150-13494425 GCF_014885135.2 Alexandromys fortis | reverse complement strand
GATGAAGAAAGTGTGGAATATATACACATTAGAATACTATGCTGCGGTAAAAACAATGACTTCTCGAATTTTGCATGCAAATGGATGGACATAGAAAACACTATCCTGAGCGAGGTAACCCAGACCCAAAAAGATGAACATGGGATGTACTCACTCATAATTGGTTTCTAGCCATAAATAAAGGTCACGGAGTGTATACCTGGTGAACCTAAAGAAGCTAAATAAGAAGGTGAACCCAAGGAATATCATATAGTTATCCTCTTGGCTATGGGAAGTAGACAAAATTGCCAGGGAGAAAATTAAGATCTTGGGGGTGGGGTGGGTTGGGGCTAAGGGGGGATGGGGAGAGAAAAGTGAGAAGGGGAGGATTGGGGGAACTTGGGGAAACAGGAAGATTGGGATAAAGGAAGGTTGGATAGGGGAGCAGGGCTGCTTTGTATTTCTTAAGGAGATACCTCGGGTCACTAAATGACAGAAACACACTCATTTCGAATGAGAGTTTAAAGCGAAAGAATGCACTCTCTTTTGAAAGGCATGATATTTTTATAACTGTGTTTAAAATATGTATTTGCCTGAGAAATCAGCATGCATAATTCACTGCACTCATTTTTCAGAAGTGGAGCTTTGCTGTGGCTCACTATCAACACCACCAATAGGAACCAGTCTGCTTAGAATTCGAGGTAGGATACAGTTCAAACACAGTATAAACTCGAATCATGAAAAGAAGTTATCATAATTGCCTCATGCATTCTTTCAACAAACACACAACACAACAATCAAAGCTATGTGGGTGTTTATATATGAAAATCACATCATCTCTCAGATAAAATAGTCTTAATATATTAGAGGATACATTTTTACTTAATTTGTGGCTATAAGGTTTTGAACTTATGAACAACTTTGTGCCTGTGTATTTTATTATCAATATGCAGACAACAGTCTTAGGAAACTAACACTAATATGATAATTCCTAGTATTAAATATTTTAATAGATATTCATATGAGTTTATTAATCTGTACCATGTTAGATTGTTAAATAACATTTCATATGATTGACTCTATATATCCTCCACATACATAATAATTATATATGTAAGCAAAATATTTGGAATTTAGTTTTTTCTCTTTTCACATTTTAATGGAAGTACTATTTAACAACAACAGTAAAAATAATGATGATTATTAATTGAATATTACTACATTTAGGTCCACTTCCATAATTAATAGTTTAATATCCCTCTCCCTCCTTTCTCCTTTTCTTGCCCCTTTCCTTTTTTTCTTCCTCTTCACCCCTTATTGATCTTCCTTTACACTTTTGACACTCTTCCAGAATTTGCAACTACAATTCTTAGTATCTATAAATTACTACTTGTCTAGCAGCTATTCCAAAATAGTTGAAATAAATTGTACATAAAAGAAATTAGTCATAATATGACCATGTTGTTATTAACTCTAACTTATGTGAAATTTTTATTACATACTTTTCACTTTAGCTGATATTCTACAGTGCTATAGAAGACAACTCTCTGACAACTTAGTGTATGGAAGGAGGATGGGAGGGGTGGAGAAGTGAAGAAAATGCAGGACAAAAGAGGACTGCTCTAATACAAAAGTCTCTTGCAAATCACCATGATAATTACAGGACTGAAAGGAACATGTGATCCATGGTTGAAGCCATGATAAAGTTAGTTATTGAGATGCCTCTTCAGGGATTAGCTCTATCATAGCTGGGAGTAAGACAAGAGCAACAAAATCTAAAAAAAAAAAAAAATACGCTGGAAACTTTAGAGAGAAATTTTAAAACAGCAGAAAGCATGAGAAAAGGCATTATGAAGAATCATATTACTAGCTTTTGTTGGTGGTAAATGTGAAAATGCTTTTCTTTCAATTGAGAGCCTATTATATTTCACAAATATAGTTAGTATGCACAACATTTCTGAGTCTCCAGTTTTATTTCTACAATAATAAATAACAGTGGCATGATAAATTGTAAATCCAATATTGATTCAATAGTTCATCTTAAGTTTCTGTTTAACTTTGTCTTTTACTGACATTATAAATCATTTAAACAGAAATACTAGGTGTCTAGATGTACAATGCAGAGAAAGCAATTTTAACCATTAACATAAACAATAATAAAGCTTATTAATAAAAGAAATTTAATGTAGTAAACATTGCTTTGTTTTATTTGTGTTAAAGTTTGAAATAGCTTTGGTTTAACTTTTGTTCCTATCCTCTGTGTAAATGTTAGCAGTCAGCTCAGACGATCAATGAACATGTCTCAGTTTTAAATGATGTAGTAAAATTATCATCAGTACCCTTTATCCTTTCAAAATCATTTTTAACAACATTAAATTGAGCGGCCATTATCCATAATTATGGGAAAAGGAGTAGGGCTTGGGCTAGTTGTAGAAAAATACAATAAGTATCAGGTTGAATAGACTGTGGGAAATATGTAATTTCTTTACATTTATGAAAAACTTATTATGTTTATTTGGAAATCTAAAATAGGGCTTATCATGTACTGACCCCCAATTCAAACATAGCATGTTTTGTTCCTTGGCAGAATGACTATATGTGGGCTCACAGTGACTAGTGTTAGTTTCCCTTCTCATGTTTCATCTTATTCTCATTTTACTCAGAGATCTCCATAATATTGTTCAAATAGTTTTTAAATAAAACATTTAAGAGCACAGATATGTTTATGCTTGTTACATGTTATCAGGTAGAAAAAAAATTAAGAAAGAGCTTTGAGGAGTTCAAAAGCAACCAGTCATGTGGGTTTTTTAAATGAGGTTTATGTAATATAAAATTTAATGAAACACTTAAACAAGTGTGTGTCTGTGTCTGTGTGTGTGTGTTTGTGTGTGTATCTTATGGTGGAGGCAACTGAACACAGAGCACTTAAATGCCAATCTAAGCCCTGTGCCATTCTATTATTTCCCAGATATTAAAACTGATTATTGAAATAGACTGATATATATATATATATAACTTTTGGTTATCTAGATTCACTTTCCTGGTTTATATGAGAATGAATATATTCAATAGCAAGATTTGAAAATACTTTTATCTATCAGGGAGAGTGTGTATATCACTGACTCTTTTGCCTTTTCTTGAGACACTTTTCCTCATTGGGTTGCCGTTTAAAGATTCAGTACTAGGGCTTTTGAGAAGAAAAACAATATAAAAAATTCCCACACTAGTTCGGAATTGAGTATAATATTTGGGGGTAGACTCACAGATCACAATCATTTGCTGGAATGGGGAACAGCAACTGAATCCCATAGCCACAAAAAAAGAGGGCACAAAAAGAAGAGAAAATGTAATTATAAACTTTAAAGTAAAATAAAAATGCATAGATTTTTAGTAAGAGGCTGCTTGTTTGTTCCTTGCTTTTCAGCACCCAAATAATCAGATAGAATCCATATTATTTGCAATACTCCCTGGCCAATAGCTTAAGAGTATTTCTGGCTAACTCATATCTTAAATTAACCCATCTCCATTAATCTGCATATTGCCAGGAGGCTGTGGCTTACTGCGTAATGTTCCAGTGTCTATCTCTAGTGGGGCTACATGGCTTCTCACTGACTCTGCCTTCTTTCTTCCTGCATTCAGTTTAGCTTCCCCCATCTAGCTAAGTTCTGCCATGCTATAGGCCAAAGCAATTTCTTTACTCATTAACCAATAAAGGCAACACATACAATGACCACACACACCATGGATTAATAAACAGGTAACTGGAGTGTTTAAGGCTATACACTAGGAAATTGCAATGCACAAATTATTATAACTTTGTCTTAGAGCTTGAAGGATATTAGTGACTCGAAGAAGGGCATTCTAACAGGAAAATCTATGGCAAATTCTGGTGCTTCCCATCACCCTCCAGTGAGAGTCTCAGGGGGCCATTGTCATCCCAATAGCTTTCCTGTGACTTCTCACTAGAGCTGTGGTATCCAGTCCCCTCATAGAGCTAAGACGAAAGAAATCAGTAAATAGATCCATGAATAATATTTGTCGGAGTCCTCAGAATTCAATACAAATGATTTGCATCTTTCTTTCCTTCCCTCTTCTTCCACATCCTAGCCATTACTGTATAGTATTTTATAATATGCCATTAAATTGTATGTTGCCATATATGGAATAAAAAGAAGATGAAAATGCATGAAAACCTCAGCATCCAGGACTCTTGTTTTTCTTTTTTTTTAATTTCTTGTTTCTTTTATTTATTTATTTATTTATTTATTTTTTTATTGTGAATATAAAAAGTTTCCG
>NW_026067911.1:13379269-13489969 GCF_014885135.2 Alexandromys fortis | reverse complement strand
CCCCCTCCATCCATGTCTAGGAAGGTGAACATCCAAACTGGCTAGGCTCCCACCAAGCCGGAACATGAAGTAGGATCAAAACCCCTTGCCATTGATCTTGGCTTCTCATCAGTCCTCATTGTTCGCCATGATCAGAGAGTCCGGTTTTATCCCATGCTTCTATATCAATCTGCTAGAAGCCTACTGGTTGGTACAATGAACTGCTATCCTGGTCAAAGAGTCTGTGAGTTACAGTTTCTTAAAAGTTAATCTTCATCTGGCGATGGATGGAGATAGAGACAGAGACCCTCATCAGAGCAACAGACTGGGCTCCTAAAGTCCAGTTGAAAGGCAAAGGAGGAAGAAGACAAGCAAGGAAATCAAGACCACGAGGGGTTGGTCCACCAACTGAGGCAGTATGCCTGTACTAATGTGAGCTCACCAAATCCAGCTGGACCAGGTCTGAAAGCGCGAGCATGTGATCAAACCGGAATCTCTGATTGTGTCTGACAATGGGGGCTGACTGAGAAACCATTGATAAAGGCACTGGGACTTTTTTTTTATGGGATGTTCTGGCTTTTTCGGACCCTAGTCTATATGGATGCACAGCTTTCTTGGCCTGAATGTAGGGAGGAGGGCCTTGGACTTCCCACAGGGCAGGGTTTCCTGCCCTCTCTCAAGCAAGGAGGGAGATGGAGGAGGTGGTGTGGGGGTGTGGAAGGGGACTGGGAGGAGGGAAGGAAGTGTAAATATTTGAATGGATACATAAAAAAGGGAATTGCAGAAAAAGAAAGAAAACAGAGAATAGATGATGACCACTCAGCCAAATGGGTAATGTTTATGCAATGTCCTAAGCAGTGTCCAGGGTCTTCAGTCATAGAATCTGTAATCTATTATTTGCTCTCCTTTTTTCAAATGTATGCCTCTGTTGTATGTTCATCTTGTATGGACATGTGTATGAGTGTGCACATGCTCATTTTTCTATTTCTATATGGCCCAAATGGCTTGATACACAACACCTTACCCACATTCTGTCTTTTTCTTGAATCCAGAGCTTCTAGACTCTATTATTGAATATAGCTGGCTTGCTCTGGGGATGTCGTGTCTCTTCTGATCCCAGGCTTTATAGGCTGGCCACCATGTATCCTGAGGTTTCTGTCTGTGAGATCCAACCTCTGCCTTCTGTGACAAGAGTTTTGTTTTATGTGACAAGAGTTTTGAACTGCTATGTACTAAATAACTTTACAGGCCCTGCTAATACGGATTTCCAACCTATGCTGGTATTTAGTCCCTTCACATATGAGAAGAGAGACTGACAAAATAAATTATATCTGATCTGATAACTCCTCAAGGACACTTTGCAACAAACTCATCAAGGCAAAGCAAAGTAAATGGGCTTTAAGTGGTGCATCTGGTATCATGATACATAGACCTTGACAGAGAAAAGTATCCAGAAAATTACCCGTATCTTCAAGTTCTAATTTTTAATATTTTATGTTATCTGAGAGATATTGAAACAACTTTTTCATATCCAGGATAGTTACATAAGATTTGTGCAACTGTTTAATGATTCTTAACTTTCAATATCTTTTTAAACATTTTTATTTGTTTGTGTGTTTGTTTATTGTTTGTATACTTGCTTATGTTGTGAGTGTATATATGTCATGGCCTTCATTTGGAGATCAGAGAACAGCTTGTGTTTCGTGGGAGTCATTATTCTTTCTGGATGTTAATTAAAGCACAATTCTAACAATGAATATTAGAAAAAAATGCAGAGAGAGAGAGAGAGAGATTTGAACACCACTGACTTCTGCAAGTCAAGTCTTAAGCTAGGATTGTCCACCTGAACTTGGAATAAAAATAAATTGCTTTGGAAATTACTGGATATCTCTTTGATATTTTTTGTTATTGTTTTCTTTAAATTTTGAAGCTAATGAGATGATTTATTAATAGCCATAGAATGATGTAAACTTTAGCAGGTGAGATTTGCTTTCCTCAAGGAATAACAGTACTTGTCATCAGGTCACAAGACTTATAATCATTCCGGGCCCCCACAATGTGGAAATAGAGAACTGGTTCTTGCAGGTTGTCCCCTGAGTTACATGTATAAAACACAGCTAGTTGTCTACCTCTTGCCTCTTCAAGCCCACAAACACACCACACACATATGCATAAGCAAACAAATAAGCAAATCCATAAACGTAATAAAAATTAAAAGACAAAATCATTAAGAACTGAAACTTTAAAAACAAATCACCTAAACCTGAGTAGGAAGTCTGTATTGTAATTCTGAAGTAGATTCACAAAAATAAAAAATAATAAAATAAAATGAAGGAGAAGAAAAGACAGAAAAGTAGAAGGGCCTAACATCAGAATTTGTACAACTCCACAGAGTATGAGGTTGAGGAAGAATGTAAGGTTCAGCTGTTTGCACTTCAGTTATATACTCTCTCAAGTCAGACAACTGATTTGATTGCCTCAAACACCTTATTAACATGATGTTTGACCAAATCGATTTGACAACTCTGTAGGCACGACAGGGCCGAATCCTGCCCTCTGCAAATACTGACTGACATCTTAATTCAATGAACATCTTAATGTGTCCTAGGATGAATAAAAAGCATTAGCTATTGTAAACCTCACTTCCCACCTCAACTCTGCAAAACCTACTCATTTTTAATCAATTAAATCCCCTTTTTCCTAAAGAGAAGAAAATGTAAAAATAATAATAATAAATTTAAAAACTATTAACATTTAAGCTGGGTGGTGGTGGCACATACCTTTAATTTCAGCACTCGGGAGGTAAAGGCAGGTGGGTCTCTGTGAGTTTGAGATCAGCTAAGTCTACAAGAGTTCCAGGACAGGCTCCAAAGCTATAGAGAATCCCTGCCTTGAAAAAAAAAAAAAAGAACAACAACAACAACAAAAACAAAACTATTTAACACTTATGAATCTCTTCAAGTTAGGTCTCCTTTGATAGATGCTCAGCAACCAGCAAATTTCAGACACCTCCCTTTTTATTCAACTTTTATTACTGCTTCCCTGTGAATGTGGAATTTGAATTTTAAGAATCAGGAAATCCTCTAGAAAAACAAAACATTCTCCAAAGCCACAGAGAAACCCTGTCTTGAAAAATCAAAAAAAAAAAAAAAAAAATCAACTCGTCGATGCTAAAGTAAATACATAGAAAATATAAACTGGACTTGTGTGCTTGCTTGTTTTGTTTTGTTTGTTTTTACCTTAATTGTAGAGGGGAAGTCACAAGAGTGAGAGCAGAATTAAATGGATCAGAAATGAGGATGATTGTGGATTAAGAGATGAAATTCCCAAATAATCAATAAAAGTATTATGTTTAAAATAAATCTCTGTGCTCCCTACACTAAAGTGATTTTACTCCTCTGAACCCTAGTTCTATATGGCATGTATTGTTTATGAAAATTAAATATCTTATAACATTATTTATCTTATTTTCTAACATTGATTTATTTATTTGGCAAATATACTTGTGATGTGGCCTACAAAGACAGAGAGAGAGAGAGAGAGAGAGAGAGAGAGAGAGAGAGAGAGAGAGAGAGAGAGAGAGAGAGAGAGAGAGAGATCAGTGGCAACTAGAGGGAATATATTCTCTTCTTCAACTGTGTAGGTTCCAGAGATTGAACTCATACCCTCATGCTAGCTATCAAATGTAATCCCCCTCTGTAACATCCCCTGTCACTGGAATAAGATTTAAACATATACAGTACAGATTCTTTGACTAAGGGATGTGAACAAAAGCTTCTTATTCACATTATTAATTATTATATAGAAATGTCATAGAAAAAGAAATAGGGGTATATATATGTATATGTATCTATATCTATTGATCTATCTACATGTATCTATTTTCACATATATGTTCTATTTATATAGAAAGAGATCTTTTGATATCTGTATGCTAGAATTCTTAGCATATAATTTAGTGTAAGTAATAAACAAGGTTAAATATATAATAATCATTTTCACGTATAAGTTGCCAATAGGAGCCTGAAGATTCTTGTTTTAAAGAATTTTAAAGGAAGCTGCAATCTCTAGTTGCTTCATATTAATTCCACATTTGTGTGATCTCAGCATAATTTGGGATCACTTGGGGAAATACTTTTATATATATATATATGATAGCAGGCACTCTGCAAGGAAGAATATATGAATATAATATGTTGGATAGTGTGGTGGGCGGGTGATAATCTGTAATCTTAAAATAAAATTGTCTCTGCATTCATAGTTTCATTGTTCAGAGGAATGTCAGCCAGTTCCTGAAGAAAGTGAACAATGTCGCTCATCAAATCCTTCTAAGAACACAAAATGACACAGGCTGCGCTGCAGAATTCTCTCTGTAGAATTCACCTGGCCAATCAAAGACGTATTTGTTTAGCATTTGGAACATTCATACTTTGTGAGAGATGGTTCATGACTGGCATGAAAAATAAGTCCTCATGTAGATGTTCGCTGTTCACATTTTTGAATAAATCATACTATTCAATTAGTGGGAAAAAATAGATATGTCAGCTTTGATTTAATCTCCTACCTGTGTGTTTCTCAGCGGGAAAATGGAAAAAAAAATAGTGGGTTTAGTCACTAAATACCTAATTTAAAGAATTCTTCATCTATAACTGAAAAGAAATACAAAACCGCAATCAAGGGAGTGAAAATGCCTTAAACAGTAATTAATACTGTGTGATTTTGCATATTAACATTAAGAGAGGGGTATTTATTAATGTCAACAAAGATTTTGTTTTCATTTGTGCCTCTCTTCCTCCATTTCTGCTAATTCTGTGCATCTCTTGCTGTGTAATATTTTGTTTGTATTCGGACACATAAAGCTTACCTGAAGATCAGAGAAACAGAGCATCCAGCCTCCAGAGTTCTTACTTCTATGAAATCTCAGACCAATTGGAGCAGGGAGTGGGATTTTATCTATATGAAACATATTATACTCCTGTCTCCTCCTCCCTAGTGCTGGGATTAAAGGTGAGAGCCTTCCATGTGCTTGGATCAAAGGCATGATCTCCCCAGGTGCTGGATTAATGGTGTGAGCCACCACCACTTGGCTTTGTATCTTTTAGACCTATTCAGTCTTGTGTAGCCCAGAGTAACCTAGAATTTCTGGTCTTCCTGCTTCCTCCCAAGTGCTGGGATTAAAGGTGTGTGATACTACTTCTTGGCCTCTATGATTAACTAGTGGCTAGTTCTGCCCTCTGATTTCCAGGCAAGCTTTCTTTGTCAGAATACAAACAAAACAAGAATCCCTGGCCAGGGACAGATGGTGTTATTCCAGACATGAATCCATGAAAAAAAAAATAGTTCAGGCAAAGAAACAAATGCATCTGTTTCAGTGAGACGGCACTTACTTTCTTCTTTCTACTATATAACCAGTTCAGTTCATAGAAAGGGGATTGCTGGTCTCTCTAACGAAGGTCACTGTCTTCCTAGTGTTTTTATTGCTGTGAGAAATCATGACCATGGTAACTCTTACAAAAAATGCATCTATTAGGGGTGGCTCACTCGGTGTTTCAGAGGTTCAGTCTATTATCATCATGATAGGGAGCTTGGTGGGGTGCAGGTAGACTAGGTGCTAGAGTACTAGCTGAGAATCCCACATCTTGAAAGCAGGAAAGGGTCTGAAAGTCACACTGAGGGAAGATTGAACAAAAGCAACTCCAAATCCCACTCCTACAACGAGTGACATACGTCCCCTACAAGGCTACACCTGCTTTTACTAGGCCACACCTCCTAATAGTGACACTGCCATTGAGGGCCATTTGTTTTTTGTTTGTTTGTTTTTTTTTTTTGTTTTATTTTTTTTAAACCACCACAGTCAATTTCTGGATTAACAAAGCCAAAGAGCAATGAAACTGAAGGAAGTTTCAAAATTGAGCCATATTTTCTCTGGAATGAACTCTCAATATAAAAGTTTATTCTTTAATATGTATTTGTTTTTCGCCGTTATGACTTCCTCCAGAAACAGCAATCACCCATGAGATTTTTTTCCTTTTATTATGTTTTGTGTGTATTTGTTATCCCATCCCTGTCTTCCCTCCCTATATTCTGCTGATTTCTTTCCCTGCCATGTTTGCATGAGCTATTTAGGCTTCAATCTAAATACACCAACCAGAAACAAACTAATTTGATAAGAGGAGCAATGGTGTTTCAGAATTTAAATACAATCCAGACTTGCTACATCAGTGATAGTACAAGATATTCAATGGATTATTATAACTCATAACATTGTATTGACATATAACTAATCATATATTTTTAAGTTGTCCCATTGGACTTTATGTTAAGAATAAATAAGAAGAAAGTGTTTTGTTTCCTAACTTCCATAGTATTACTATGTATGTTCACATACATAAATCCACACAATAGCTAAAATGGCTGGGTACTCTGTTCATCCCTTAGGTAGATAATAACAAATGTAGGAAATTTAAATAATTACTTGTATAATTTCATGGGTTCATAGAAACAATTATCTGTATATATCTTTGGTTTTACTTTGCATTTCTTTATCAAATGCTTTGACTCTCAAGAAATTTTTGATAGTTTCCTACTTGCATAAAATATATTTTAGTAATGTTTACCTTCTAATCTTCCCTACTTTGCTAGAGCCTTCTTCCCAAGTCCTTCTTCCCTTCCTAAGTCCATTTTCTAGCCTCAGAGGTACCTCATATTTCCTCACACAGATATTCACATGTGCATATAACTTAAGACCATCAGTGATAGGGTTTCAAGGAACAACTGTGTACACTAACATGGAAGTCAGGAGTCTCACTGGATCAATGGCAGTGATTGTCTATTGTATTTATTAATGTGACTAGATGGAAGAAAGCCAATGAAGTCAATAAAATATACTTCTGGTTGTGACTGTGAGGGTGTTTAGGGGACAATTGGGGAGTGGTAACTGCCCTGGCTCTGGACAACACCATATAATATACTGCAGGGCTTCACTATTACAAAAGCCAATTATAACACCCACAGATGAACACAATAAAATCTATTCGGTTGGAATAAATTTGCAATGTCTCCATAATGTCAGACAATAGATTCTTCAGATTTTTGACATGGTCTTTCGGTAGTAAATTCTCGGGGATATTCCAGATTTTCATCTCTAATTGGGGTAGGCTTTCATCAAGGTCCCTCTTGATCTGAGCTACATGACTCCTTAAGTGACTATAGTTTCCTCAGATATAAAGACTCCTGACAAACATTATTAATATCTCCAGCATTTATTCATGTAAACAATAATAAACTTCTTTTTATACTTCTATATAATTTCTTTTGGTTCAGTTCACTATAGAACTCATTAATATAATACACACTAAACAAATATGTCTTTGCAATATAGATAAAAGAATATACAGTGGTAAGTGGATTAATAGTCTAAATATGGAAAAATACATACTTAAAACATTCTTTGGTTAATTTTTATTTCACAATTTTAAAATTCTTTATAATTTTTCAAACATAGATATAAATTTTAGGTTACCAAGTTTATTCAATTGCATGTTTCCTACACTAGCTCCACCATTGCAATTTTATTATTTTAATGAGAATATATTGCTGAACACATTCTAAGTTATTAACAAACAGAAAACTAAGAGTATTGAAAATCTAATATGTTCCTCACCATTAATAGATTTTACTTCTGTTTTAGATCTGGAAAAAATATTCTGCCCAAAGAGACAATGCATGGGTTCCACTGTTGCTTTAAACAGTTTACAGGTATAAAGTTAGTTTCAGTATAAAGAGGGTACATAGTTTAGAATTCTGAGAGTATACTTGGAGGACACCAAGAGGAAGTAAAGAACTTAATGATTCTAGGTCCCCAGACACAAGAATACATTAAAATTATCCTTCTTTTCCTATGTTACCCAACTGCCTTATTATTTCAATCTTTATAGATTTATTTTATTTTTATTTATTGTCATATACCTATGCTTCTTTGTGTATATGTAAAAGTGTGTGTAGTTGCCCAAACAGAGAGAAGGAAGTGCTTCATCTCCTAGAACTGGAATCTGAAATGCTTGTGAGATCCCCAGTACGGGGGTTGTGGAGACAGTTTCCAGCACTCAGGAAATGAAAATGCTCTTGCGTGCTGAGGCAGCACTCTAACTCCCCTGCATTTTCCTCCAATATCCATCTTCACAGAATAGAAGTTAAGGGCTATTTTTAAAACTCGAATTCTTTTTTATATATAACCTTTACGTATGTATATAAATGTATACATATTTATATATACATCATATGTATGTGTGTGTTCTTTATCTACTAATCAATGAATAGTGATTTTTCTGCTTTCCTACCTGTAACTAAATTTGAGAATACTTCAACTCATGTCTCTGAATCTCAGATTTTAGACAAGGAAAGGAAGGAGAGAAGCAGGAATGAAAGTTGCAGTTGTGACACATGCATCGTAAGAGACTGATTTTTTTATTAGTAAAACTGGGAAAAGAGAAACCTACTAAGTCTGTGAGTATTCCAACATTGGTCTCAGTAACTACTGCAGATCTAGAATTAACTTATAGTAGGTAGAATTGCTATCTAGGAAATAAATCTTTCTATGTGAAAGAACTACAAATTGAAGAATTTATAATAAACCAAGTGAATATCTGTTTGCTCAGTCGGTAGTGGGATACATAAGCTTAGCACTCCTCAGCATTTTTTTCAGAGTTGAGGAAGCCAAAGACAAGTCAGTCTCTGCTCTCACGGAGGATGAGACTACTTTGAGCCAAGCCAAGGTCATCAGTGTAGCGGTGAGATAAGGAGCACTGGGCTTTATCGGGGCTGAGCTCTAAAATAAGGAGTGGACAGTCAGGGTAGGGACAATGTAGGTGTCCTTAAAGAAAATCACTCTAGGCTTTTATTGCAAAGATCCTTCCTAGAAAGGAAGTGAATAGAACATTTCCATGAATACCACAAGAATGCATTGACCCTACATCACTGTTTTTCCCTGGCTTAAGTTTCAAGAACATAACTTATTCAAGAACATACTTTTGCTATCAGTTAACCTGTTTATTGATTGAGATTATAGTATCTCTTGTCTTGCCTTACTACCAGGCATCAGTAGAGTGTCTTCACTTTTTCTTTTCTTGCTTCACCTTGAGATCACTCAATGTTATGTATTATTTAAAAGGTTTATATTGAATATTCTACCTCACTGGCCTCTGCAGGTAGGTTACAAACAACTTAGATAAATTACTTAACCTCTTACTATTTCCTGTAGTTAACTCAGCATCCTCCTGGAGTAATTTATTTGTTCGGTTAAAGAATCTGTCATTTTCTGTCAAATAAGTTCATGTATTTATTTACTGTCAGAATGCTATGAGTATTTGATTGTTTGCTTGATATTTATGTTGGTATGTCCATTTGTTTGAACAACAAATTCCATACAACTTTTCTAGTTAGCTCTCTGGGTCTGGTATTTCAATAGTGTATGTTTTACTCTATACTCCTGGGAGCTGATATTTTCAAGGTCTGAGGCAAGGAGAGGATGTTGTGTGTATTTGTGTGTGTGTGTGGAAGAACTCTGAAAGCAAAGGTTCATTTTGCTAACAATAGGAGGAAATAAATATATTTATAGATGTAATCACCTTTTACTGAGGAACAAGTTTTTCCTAATGATTTGCCAAATATAAAATATTCAATGTACAATTATTGATGTTTGATTTTCAAATTTAAATATGTAACAGGGCAAGATAAGAATAATATTTATTAATAAATACAATGCACACATATATATTATATGATAGTCTAAAATTGTTAAATAATTTCCAATATTATTTAACATGATTTATTAAATAATGAATTACCAATTTTTCTTTTTATTTTCCCATGTCATTCATTCATTATCTATAGACTTCAGCACTTAAAGAAATATAAATAAATATATGCATATAATAAAGGTAAGAAAATAAATTTTAGGTTTGACCTTTAAGTATTATTACCAACTGAAATTTTTCATTTTGCTTTTAGTGATGCTTAAATCATACAATTGAAACAATTTGAAGTGTTTTATCATAAAGTATTGAATTAATAATATTTATACATGTGAAGAAAACTCCCCAGATAGTCCATTGTATAATGAAGGATTGAGAATCATGGTCAAACGATAGTTAAAGACACACAAAAGTTTTTAATGTTTTATAAAAGTAATCTAGAGGAAGCTATTGGTATTTTAAAATAGAAATCCACATTTGGAGGCATTCAATCTGTGATAAAAATAGATTAAAGGAGACAATTTGAGGTATAGTTGGATTGTTGCTCTTAATATTTAATTTAATTTATATTGAGTCCATATGTTCAACTGGAAAGATTACAAGAAACCAGGAACACAAAAATACTCCCCCCTTTATCCTAATTATTTTAAAAGGATTTTCAGAGGAGAAGCTATTTTGCTCACCAGTTTTAATCAGTATATTGGCATTACCCTCTTAGAAAAGTTCCACTCCTTCTCATAACTTTGTTTTAATCAGTACATATATTTCAAGCATTTTATAAAACTCTTCAATGTCAATAATTGTCATCTCATTAAATACTTTTGATGATTTAAATATATAATAAAGACTGAAACTATTGTTTATTAGAAAAAAATATTTGACGTAACCAAGTCAATATTTATAACTATCTGTATGCATAAAGTAATGTTTATCTGGATGCAAATATTAGAGAGTAATCAGAAATTTATCTCTGCATGGCTGTGATTTCTATTAATTATTAGGCTTTATAAGTAGACTGAATACAATCAATAAAGTAGACAACACTTAGTGGACTTCAAAGAAATTGTATGGAATTGTAAATAAGAATAAATAATGATGTCTATTGAACTGTTTTACTGAGATGTATTATAGGAATTTCCTTGAGCATTATTGATACATTTTTGTCATTAGCTTAACAGAAAATGTAATATTCTGTCTCCCAGTAATGTCTGTAATGGTACAGCTTTTTGAAAAAAAGCCTAGATTCTTATTATACTACAGTGAAGGTGGTACTCCTCCACTCTTCTCTATTAAAGAGAACCTTCCTTCTTTCCTTGCATCCTTCCTCCTTTCCATCATCCATTCACCCGTCCCTTCCTTCTTTCCTCCCTTCCTCCTCCTTCTTTCCTTCTCAGCTTCCTTCCTTCCATCATTTCTTCCTTGCTTCCTGCCTAATCCTCAACACCAAATCCACACTGTACTTTCACAGTTTGGAAACTTACCAATGCATACCAAGTTCACAAATGCATTGGAAATTTGCTAGGAAACCGAAAATTCAGAAAATAACCCACTTTCAAGAGAGAGAGATGAGGTTAATAACTGGCTGGAACAGTACAAGTTGGATGTTATTTTTTAAGAGCAATTTTGTAACTCATTGTTACATCATTTACTTAATTTTTCCTCTCTCACATCTATTCCTGATGGAGGAAGGACATTGGTTAATTATAATAAAGAAACTGCCTTGGCCCATTTTATTGGTTAGAACATAAGTGGACATAGGTAGAACATAGAAGAGAATGTTGGGAGAAAGAAGCTGAGTTAGAGAGTCACCATGATTCTCCCACTCCAGACAGACGCAGGTTAAAATCTTTTCTGGTAAGCCAGCTCGTGGAGCTACACAGAATATTAGAAATGGGTTAGAACAATATGTAAGTGCTAGCCAATAAGAGGCTGGAACTAATGGGTCAGGCACTGTTTAAAAGAATACAGTTTCCGTGTAATTATTTCTGGACATAAGCTAGCCATGCGGGAGGCCGGGTGCCTGGGACACAGCCCTGCAGCTCCTTCAACATATTCCCCTATGCTCCGGCTCATCACTCATCCTTCCATCTTTCCTTTTTCTTAATTTTATAAGCCATTATATAGCTGAAAGATTTTTGGTGACAGTAGAATAAAATGTAACAGATATTAAAATAAACAAACTATGAAAATTAATAGTGTCTCCTGGAGGTTTTTATTAAAGAGGGGTCATCATGGTTCACAAGTGAGGTTACTAGTCCTCCAGAGTTTTTGCCAAGTTTAAATTTAGCACCATGATCTTCCTTAGAAACGTGATATATTATCACCTGATGATAAAAAGTGAACAACACGTATCTCTGATATTTCATAATTTGTTAATTTGCAAAGAATATGATAAAATTCTCCATTAAAAAGATAATTTGAAAGCATTTCTTTTGCTCCTTATTTACATGTTACTGATGTTAGATGATTTTAAAATTCTTCTTGCAGCTTCCGTTTAGGATGCATATCTTTTTGTTCCATTTATAACTGTTCAGAACCAGTGGCGCCTTTCAGATTCCTTCTATTAATCATGAGTAGTGCTTTAGTGTTCTGGAAAACAGTGTAGAGATCTTAGCTGCTAAATCACATCCTCTGGAGTTGAGAGGATGGGTTACCGTGGTAAATGTGAGGGCCTCTTCTCACTCCAGGACTGAGCATAACCTCTACTAGGCAACAGGAACCAAACTAGAAAGCAGAGTTATTGCGCAAAACATGGTTTTGCTGAATGCATTTGAAAGTAATGAAATGTGGAAGACTCTAAATTTTTGGTTCATTATATTCTTACCTATTTTTATTTTTAATTATCAAGCATTTCACACATGTATATGATTAAATGTTAGGAGGTGTGCAGCCTTGTTTTGAACCAGTACATGTGTTGTCCGATAGGTCTCCAGATGAGGCAAAAGCTCCTGGGGATAGTCACCTTTGTCAAGGAGCAGCGGACTTTAATACAGCACAAAATGTTGTTTGGATTGCACAGACTGCATGCTCTCTTCTCCCTCATAATACTGATGGTTCTTTTGGCAGTTTTAGTGTCATTTTGACAATCAAGCATGCAACAGATGTGATCATTCCTGGAAACCCCATTATTTTGTCAAACATTTTCCCCTAAAATTCTTTGGGAGCTATTGCTTCTCAGGTTTCTTGCCTGGGGATACCAGCTGTCATTTCAGACCCTGGGAGCTGTCTGATACAGTTCTGACAGGATCAGAGGCAGATCACCACTATTTCTGCTAACATGCTTTGTTAAGCACTGAACAAGAGATTGGTGTTCTTGAAAATGTGATTCTATGTCAATCACCATTTAATTTTATAAAGACAGATTGTACCTGGCACAATATTGGGCCATGCCAGCACAATGGTAATTGTTGCTTTTGGTTTAAAGATGTTTTGATGTAAAAGTTGGAAGTAAACATATTTGACATACTTTATTTTTTTGCCAGAAATTAATGAAGAATAAGAACAACTAGTTTGTTAATATGATAAAACATACTTGGTTTTGAGCTGACCATTTGTGTGAATGTCATCTGTTACAAATATTTTTTTATGCTACCTCCTCTTCCCTGTCTCAGGACCTGAACCCAGGCTATGGCGGCACCACAGCAATTAAATACAATTATATCTACATACCTTTATAATCCCTGGCATATTCCTTCCATTGTCTGCTTCCCAACTTTATCTCTTCATTTTGTTTATTTGTTTATTTTTAATCTACTATGTTGTTAATACCTGCCAACAGGTACAGAAAAGTATGGTGTGTTGCCTTCTGGTGGAATGCAGGTAGTCTATCAATAGGCACATTCTTAATAAAGGTTAATTCTCCATCATCGTAACCGTAATCACACTAATAACAGCTCCCTACAAGAGCCGGTCCTAGAGAGCATCTGCTTCATCTGCAGTATAGATTCTGTATCATGATTTGATCTGGCTTGATACTGAACAGATAGTCAATCGTGTATGATCAGGATTAATACACCCATGCCTTGTTCAGAGGACAGCATCTCAGTATTTGTCCCCATCCTTCAGCTCTCACACATGCCCTGCTCCTTTTCCAGTGTTCCTTGAAACATGGCCATAGGTGTGCAACAAAGTTGTCTTGTATTAGGCTGAGCACTGAGTTCCTTTTTTTTTTTCTGAGAACTTTTGTCACTTTATACATCTCTTTATTGACCAATGCCAAATGAATAAGCTTCTCTGGCCAAACCGAAAGCACCCAGGTCTATAGTTATAAACATCATTATTTAGAAGGCAGTGTGACAGCATCATCACTGGTAAAATAGCAATAACAGATTCTCTTCAAAAGGCCTATGACGTGTCCAGCTGTGGGCTTTCTGAATCAGAGTACATTATCAAGAATGAAATTCCTTTTAGAGGAACAGGCCTCAAATCCAATCAAAAAATATTTGGTTTCCTATAATAGGCATCCCACTATTGACACTAATAGACACATCTTGCCATGCAATTACTAATGTAGAATGTATTACCTAGTGCTAGGTAATAACAATGATTCCTTAGAAAAGAAATTCCTGTAGCCTACATAACTCTTTCAGGCATTATGGAACTATAACTATGGTTATCTAACCAACAGAGAAGAAGTATCTTGACTGACTTGAGATTATTTTTTCTATGACATTCAGTCACTCTGTGTAGTATCTTTATTTTTTTCTTTTTTTGTTTATTTTATTTTTTTTTAGTTGTTGCAAAAAATTTCCCATTTCCCTCCCCTTCCTCATACACATTGCCCCTTCCCCATCCCCTCCCCCCCACCCCATTCCCCCTCCCTCTCGAGAATGAAGAGCAGTCCAGATTCCCTGCCCTGCGGATAGGCTCTTTCCAGGTAGTTCCTGGGGCAGGGTAACAAAGAGCAATGGCAAATTTTGCTTGAAAACAATTATTAATTTTATTTGCTCCATCATTTTTCAAAGGTTATGATTGTTTAGAATGCACTACAAAAGTTGGAAACCTGATATACTACAGAGTAGTCACATTTTATATGGGTAGCTATGGTACTTTGTGTAACGATTACAAAGGATTGACAAAAACTATTGAAACAAAAAAGACAAGCTTGGTGAGAGGTTTCAGAAACCTAAGACTGTCTGGTATCATTGCATGAACTCTGAGGTGAGAAAGAACCTCAAACATCATGGAAGGAGAGTCTATTTTGCAATGTATGTGGTAGGCTTGAAGAAGAGAAACAGACCAAAAGTGCAGAGTAAAGATCTTCCTTGGGAACTATCAGCAAATGCTTAATTCTCCAAAGTGATCAGCATCTCCTCGTGTAACTACCTGCCAGGGATACTACATTACTATCGAGTGGCTAATACGTGGACGGGTTAAGAAATTTCAGGTCCTACTCACATCCAAGAAAAGTAATGAGTTGGTCACAAAGCCACCTTGCATGAGTTTCCTTTAAACAGGACAATGACAAAAGCTAATGAAATTAGCCCATAGCATAATATGTTCAAGGTAGCAAATTATAAATGGAGACAGGGGCCATTTTACTATCTGATTTTATTTTTGCTTTAATAATAGCCTCTCTGAGTAAGATGTTAATAGAAGAAGTAGAGGAAATAAGAATAACACACACAACTTCTAAAGACTGGAACTCACAGAAATTTTAAACATTTAATTAATTAATTAAATTAGTACGTGCTTTTGTTCCTGATTTGTGTTTAGATGCTTGCTGAGGATAGAAGAGGGCATCATATTTCTTTGTATTGGAGTTACTGGTGGTTGTAAGTCACTCTTTTAGTGTTCAGTTGCTTGAAACTAACCCACGACTTCCTATAACTCCATCTCTAGTGAGATTTCATGCCTCTGGTGTCCACAGGGCCTTGCACACACAGATATCCCCCTAAAAACACATGTAATTTAAACTAAGCCTCTTACATAAAAAATAATTTATCCTTTTAATTCAGAAAAGTAGATTAATAAACATCCATATCTCACTTTCATTGACATTTATATATTCATTTAACTTATACATTCATATTTATATGCAGGCAGTCTTGAGTATCTATGTCTGTATGTTGATCATGTTGAATATATATGAGAAGCATTTCTGTTGACTCTGCTCCAATGCGCATTTTGCTCAGTTCTGTATGTCTCAGTGTTGCCCAACAGAGAACCCTATGGCAGCTCCCTGGCTGCTGCTACTCCTTTTAAAATAGCAGCATCATTTAAATAAGAGGACTTTGCCAATATTTGATGAAAATTGGAATGAATATTTTATAGACTTTGAAAGAACTTTCAAGGTCTAATTGCTAGAAAACGCATCTAGTGCATGTGATGGTGCAATTAGTTTACTTTAGTTCCAATGATAGGATATGTTTGTATGTCAGGATACTTTGCAATAGTGCAAGCAATATGGAAACGTAATATTAAAATGTAATAGGAAGAACATTAAATTACAGATATCTACTTACTTTATATGTGTGTAATATGTTTATAGAAAAGACACCATACTTTGTTAAATAAAAACTGGGATCACCTAAAATAAGTCTGTAAAATAATTTCTTAATGAATTATAGTTGAAAGGCACAGAAAACAATAAATGCATCATTTCTGCATAGTTCCAAGAACTTTGAGTGCAAATTGCAATTGTCACTTTCAGTGTTCAATTATTTTAAATGAATGCAGTTATGTATACATATAAAGTATTTGGCAACATTTTGGCATTTGCATTCCATTAAAATTGTAATAATAATAAAAATGATAATAAGAGTTTCCACATGAAAAGCGTTTTCGGTAAAGAATATACATTCTTCTAGACATACCAAAGTGATTGAGAGAAGTTGTTTATCAGGTTCCAAAACACTGCAACAAAGAAGTAAACTCCTCTGGGGAGGGACAACTTCAAGGGCATATCCATTTCAAAGCTTACTTGGAGTCTTTAAATCCTAAATCTAAGAAGAATGGGTAATTTAAGAAATAAATATTCCACAAAAGATGAGAGACTTTCAAAATGTTCATTCATGTGCATTCATGGTTGTTTTTTTTTTTTTTTTTCCTCTCCCCAAGGATAGGCTCTTTGCTTACTTCAAAGTAGGACTTAGTGGTTACACTAACCCAGCTGGAAGCAGATTAATATTTTGTCTGCTCCATGATCCTTGAATTCTTACTTTTAATTAGCTGTTCTTCATCTATAATATCAAGTGGAGAGAGGGTACATATGGCTTCTTAGTAGACAGCCACTTTGATGAATGTCATTATTACCTGAGGTACAGGATTACAGCATGCACATTCCACAAACATGTGCTCCCCATTTACAAAGAGGTCTGTACTTCATCAATGGAAAACGAGTGCTAGAGCAAGGAAATAAAAGGAGTAAAACCAGCATTCTCCTGAGACAAGTATTTTTTTTCCATATCTAGCCACCATTTTCCTAAGAGTCAAGTAGATAAATGATAAATTGATTGCTATAGTGAAATATATTTTAAAAACATGATAAAATACCATGAAAATGCACCATTTTAGGTTTATTTCATAGTTTATGCTTGAATAAAATGTGCATAGATTTTCCCCTTCCTGGTCATTAAGGCCTGTTTGACAGCTCATGGTTTGTCCCATTCTAAGTTGCTTATGCCTGCATGGCAAATCATTTGCTCTATTCATTCTGAAGCTAACAACATTGATTACATACCTATTTATAATGACTTTAAATGTACTTTTTGTCATTTTTAACATGCATTCATTTCTGTCCCTTTCTTAATTTTTTATTTAAGCTATTACAAGCACCTTACACACAAAAATTTATCATTTATATGGAGCTAAATTCTATACAATTTTGTGAACTTCTCTTTACATTTATAAAAGCCATTCTTTTTACCTACTTAATCATTGTCAGTTTAAATTGAACTAATTAAATATAATAGTCCAATCTATCCCTTTTAAATTGTAATAGGTCAATTGCTAAATATTATACTGGAAGAAGTGTGGAATTCTTCATGATGCATAATTGTCATGAAAATTACACTTTTCATGCATGTGCCTGGTTCTATAGATGTAGGTAGAAGGTAGGCACATAAGCTGCTAGGGTGCCACAAGGCTCCTACAAAAAAAAAAAAAGTTGTTTCGATTAGTATTTGTCGTATGAGTTCACTTGTTCGTTTCCTGGCCACCCAGACTCCTGAAATAACCACACAGAAACTGTACTAATTAAATACCTGCTTGGCCTAGTAGTCTAACTTCTTATTGGCTGTCTTTTACATCTTAATTTAACCCATTTCCATCAATTTATATTTTACCACGAGGTTTGTGATCTGCTGGCAAGGTTCCAGTTTGTTTGTCTCCAGTGGAAGCTCCATGGCTTCTTTCTCAACTCTGCCCACTTTCTCCCAGCACTCAGAATAGTTTTCCCACCTACCTCTGTTCTGCCCTGCTCTGCTACATGCTCAAAGCAGTTTCATTATTAGCCAATGGTATTATTAATTAATAAAATAGTGCTCTTATCTCTTCTATCTTGTATTTTCTGTTTATATGAGTGTGAATATGTATTTGTAGGTGCTTTTGTATGTGTGTGTATATCTGTGTGTTTGTGTTTGATATCAATGTGTATTTGTTGTGAATGTGTCTGTATGTTTTTGAGTAAGTGTGTATGACTGTTCACTTATGTATGTTTGTGATTTTTTTGTTGCTTGTATGTACACAAGCATAGGCCCTTTCTTGCACAGACATATATGGTAATCTGTGAGATTATGCAAAATTTAAAATGATTTACTTGATAGTACCAGGGCAATTGCTCTCTTCTCAGACAGCTTCCTTTTCATGAATACAGAAGTACTATTAGCTTAGCATTGTACTCTGGGGCTTGTTTTATATGCAGTATAAAAGCATCTGGAAAAATGATCTTGTTTTTGTGTTGCTGATGATAGTCTTGCTAATGATATTAGCAGCGATTTTTCAATTTCAAGTGTTACATATCTTTGTGTCATAAGGTGATTTTGTTGAGTCATATTGATAAATTTAGTATGAAACTAAAGCTCTGGACATTTTCAGGAGTTTTTCCCTTGTAATTCAAGCTGCTCAAACTTTTGCAGTATTCTTCACTAAGAAGGGGGTGGAGCGATGCAGAAGAGAAAGAATGGAGAGCTCAACTGCCTCCACCTGTCACTATAGTAACTGACCTGGCAATTATGAACCAAAGAAAAAAGGCAGGAAAGTAAGGGTGAGAAAACAATGGGACCAGGCCAGCAGGAAAGGCTCCAGGGAGGTCAAAGTGCTCATTTCCCCCTCATCAAAAAATAGTTCATTTTTATCACAAAAAAATTAAAAGTAATGTTACCCTACACTCTGAATATTGCCGTAAATAAAAAATTCCAGATCAAATAATCACTTAATAAAGTTTAATTTGCATACTAATACCGAATAAGAAAATGTATTATTAATAAAAGTTTCTTTGAATTCTTTTGAACACTAGTATTTAAATTTTGGTTTTTTTGTGTGTTTTACTGTGTGCCTTTTTTCTATGTGTATATATGTGTGTCTGTTTATAAAGATATATTTGTAAATACCCATAAGTGTGCATATATACATATATGTATACACACACACACACATATATATATATACAAATATGCCAAATGTGTGCAGATGACTGTGAAGGTCAGGAGTGGCCACATTCCCTGAACCTGGAGTTTCAGGTGGTTATGAATCATTTGCTGTGGGTGTTAATAGCAGACTAAGGTCTCTGGAAGAACAGCTAGCACTCCTAACCTCTGGGCTATCTCTTCAGCCTGGAATTGTTAGTACATTTTTACGGTATCAAATATCCTGCAGCAAATCTCCATTTACCTGAGTGACACTGACCACTGCTTCTTCTCATTTTATGGGGATGCCAACTTTGCTCTTTCATGCTTTAATGTTTACTCCAAACTTCATGTGCTGAGCACTTGTTGACAAGCCGTGTTGAGGGCTTTGGGGCCTGAAGTCTGCCCTCATGAATGTACTAATCCATCACTGGAATAGAAGACTATAGACTTGTGGGTGTGACCTGCTATGAAGGGAACTCTCTCTGTCAAACTTACTGTGTCTCCTTGTGTGGCACTCTGTTGATTACATTTCTAATTTAATTGCTAAGAAAGAGAGAGAGACCAAGTGAGAGAGGGAAACTATCATAGAAAGTGTTCTGGTTCCATGCCTTCGGTTGTGATAAAATTTTGTGAGAAAATGCAGCAGGTTTATTTCTTTGATTGATTCCAGTTCATTGTCAACCATGGAAATCTGGTAGGGACTTGCATCAGCTACTCGTCTTCCTGCTGACTTGTCCTGGTCCACTCCTTATACTTACACAATCAAGAACTAAGTCCATAACATGATACCAACCGCATTTAGACTGGGCCTTCTCAATTCATTTAAATTAAATTTCTCACAATCATGTTCAGAGTACAGCTTGATCTAGGTAATGCTTCAGTAGGAGTCCCTTCCCAGGTGATTCTAAGTTGTCTCAAATTAACAATCAACCATCTCAGGATGTCAAGATGTATCTGTTTTTACAATCTGAGGAGCTGTAATCTACCATGGGAGGTTAGATATGGTGACATGAGTACGCAGGCTGCTTCCTCATCTTTTTCTATGTTGAACTGACCATCTGCATTCAGTTTAGTTTTCCCTGCCTAGATATGTTTTACCCCATCAGGTTAAGCCAGTTTGTTTTTTTAAATTCATTAATGGTAATCACAGTATACAGAGGGGAATCCTACATCAATGATATGTTTTCCCTTTGACTCCTTTAAAATTTCCAATCTTAATCCAAATAACATCACTACATTGTTCCTTTGATATAATTAGTCACTCAGTAAGTCACACTTTGAAAACTGGCTTTCATTTAATGAAACTTTGTGTGTGTGTGTTGTTTAAGAAAAAATAATCGTAGAAATATGAGAGGCAGTTCTGAATTCGTACTGGTTTAAAGGGTTTTATACTTCACACACACAGTTACACACGTGTACACAAAAGCTCAAGCACATACACAGAAACACACACAGATACACATGCACACATACAGTCATACTCACACACACTTGTGCATATTCTATTACAGAACAGAATACGTAGGAGGAGGTAAAGGAGAGCAGCTTAATTTTTATGTTCTAGTACTTGGATTTGTGAATTTTAATAACATATATTTATTGACAAATATCAAGTCTGTATGTCCAATTTCAAATTCTTACTATCACTGAAAATAAATGTTTCTGTGCTCAACACTTACAGATTTTATGTTCTGTTCTACCTAAGGACTTTACAGTGACTATCATTGTACTTATGTTTTTCTCTATTGAACTCGTTATCACATTGTATTTCATGTCTTTAATTATTTACTACCCTTCTGTCTTTACTATAATGTAAATTCTGTTTGCTGGTGCATATGATGGTAATTAATTCATTAAATAAGTTAAGAAAATATTTTTGACTATCAAATGACTGTGATCATGATATAAGCGATTTAACTGTGAGTCTAAGCCAACATTTTGTGAAACAGGTATAACATTAAAACACAAAGTTTACTATCACATAAAGATTAATGCAATATTTTAAATATAAATTTAAGCTGTTAATTTAATCACTTCCTGTGAAATAGTATGTAAAAAGTTTAATGTATTAAAATATGTGGAGTTCAGATTCATGATCCTGTAAGCACTAAATGATTATATGTTTGACTAATTTTGCTTGGATGTTTTAATTTCAGGTTGATTGGCCTATGCAGATTTATCGAGTGTAAATATTTCATATTTCTCTTTGTGTTATAAATTTATAAACTAATTTTACTGATTGCTTCTAATTTATTTTACTGTTTTTATAGATCCACACTGTCACTGATTGCTTTAAGTCGTAGGTCACATTGAATTTTGAAGACAAATCTTTTAAAGAAAAATATTGCCTTTTTTTTTTTTGGTAAATCAACTTAAGCATACCATGTTAGATTTTTAAATAACCTTATCAACTATAATGAAACTGATGCTTGCAAATTTGGGTTTTGTTAGTATTTTGTCTGTTGTTTTATCTTTTAATGAGAATAAATTAAAATAAATTTATAACACAATTTCCTTTAATTTTTGTTTAAGTTTCATTATTTTAATTATTTGTGTGTATGACTCTCTCTTTCTCCTGCTCTCTTTGTAGACTGTGTTGTTTTATGTGCATGGGAGAGCATGTGAGTACATATTAAGGCAGGCGCCTGCAGAGACCAGAAATATGTGTGTTTTGGAGCTAGAATGCAGATGGTTTTAACCATCAAATATGAGTGCTGGTAAGTGAACTTTATTCTTCAACAAGATAAGTATGTCTCTTAAATTTTGAAGTGTCTTTCCAGCCCTTAATGTATATTTTCACATCAGCCATTGTGCACATTAATAGGGTACCATGTAATGATACTGATATGTGAAAATTATATAATGCTCAGATGTGATTGAACATATTCCTCTATCAGACACGTATCAGTGCCTCATTGTATTACCTCAATACTTTTGTGCTGACATGTATAGCATACATTTGACAGGCACATTCTTACTATAACTAGCATAATGGAACCACCTATTTCAATCTACTCTCAAATTGTTCTCATTGTTCACTGTTCTTTTACCTATAACGTTCCTGCAGGCTACATAGTCAGATAAGTGTCAGTGTATGTTCAATTCCCTTGGTGTCAGCTTTTCTTTGATTCTATGTGAATAAGACTGTATGGTCATTGCCTTTCATTGAATGATTATATCTTTAACACAATGATATCCAGATCTATCTATAATGTCACAATGACAAGACTTTATCACCTTTCATGACTGAATAGTATAGCACGATATCTGTGCTCCTCAGTTTCTTTATCCATTCATTGGGTGAAGGTAATTCTGATTGGTCATTTATGGAAGCTGAATATAAAGGTACAGTTAACATGGAGGTACAGAGACATCTATTCTCAACACTATCTGGCAGATAGCCATAGAAGATACAATAAAATAAATCAATTTATCAGTCAAATAAATGTTAAATTTAAAAGTTTCTAATTTAAAATATCCTGGAAACCTATAATACTCTTAAAAACAACAAATCTAAGAATAATAATAACAAAAGAAGGAGAAGAATTCTAGCTGTAATACTTAGAAAAAAGTTTTAATTATAAACAACAAAAATTTCTATTCTTTAGAAGGACATTTCTGTGAAAGTATAAGAAGCTTAGAAACCATCAAATAGGTTGGACAAGAAAAAATTTCAATGCCAAATAATAATCAAAACACTAAACATAAAAAGCAAAGAAAGAATATTAAAAGCTAAAAGTGTAAAAGGCCAAGTTACTTATAAAGGCAGACCTACTATAATTATATTCATTTTCTCAATGAAAATTCTAAAAGCCAGAAGGGCCTGGATAGAAGTCTCTTTGAGACTGTAAGAGACCACAAATGTCAGCCCAGACCATTAGGTATATTAGATGAAGAAAACAAGATATTTGATGACAAAATCAAATTTGAACAGTATTGATCCACAAATAAATCCCTACAGAAGATATTAGAAGGTAAATTTCAACCTAAGTAGGCTAGTCATAACCCCCAAATCACAAGCAATAGTCTTACCCCAGCAAATTCCAAAGAAGGGATACACACATACACACACACACACACACACACACACACACCATCACCAGCACTACCACCACAATCACCACCACCATCACAGTCACCATCACCACCAACAACAATAACAAGAAAATAAATTACCAATCAATATTGGTCATCAATATATAGACCTATAAGATGTAGGGAAATAAAAGTAATCATCAAAAGTTTTCCAAACCAAAAAATCAAAAGATCAGATAATTTTAGTACAGGATGCTACCAAGCATTCAAAGAATAGGTAATACTAATATTCCTTAAATTCTTCCACAGGAACAAAAGGAACATTGTCAAATTCATTTTATGAGGTCACAGTAACCTTAATATGCAAGCCAAATGAAAATTCCAAAAAGAAAGCAAATTACAAACCAATTTGCCTCATGAACATAGACACAAAATTGCTCACTAAAACGCAAACTGAATCAAAGAATACATCAAGGAGGCTATCCATCAAGATCAGGTAGGCTTTATGCCAGAGATGCTGGGATGTTTAAACAGAAGAAAATTAGCCAATGTAATTCATAGTATAAACCAATGGAAAGAAAACACAATAAAACAAACAACAACAAAAACCATATGATCATTATATTAGGTGCTGAGAAAGCCTTTGACAAAATATAACAGCCTTTCATGATAAAAGTCTTAGAAAGACCAGGGCTACAGAGGACATACCAAAATATAATAAAGGCAATTTACATCAAGCCTATAGCCAGGATCAGATTAAATGGAAAGGAACTCAAACTAATTACAGTAAAATCAGGAATAAGGCACTCTTTCCATATCAATACAATACAGTACTTGGAATTCTAACTCTAACAATAAGACACATAAAGGAGATCAAATGAACACAAATTGAGAAGGAGAAATTCAAAGTAATGCTATTTGCTGATAATATGACAATATGCAAAAGGGACCCCAAAATTCTTCCAGTAAAATTCCTATAGTTGACAAACACCTTCAGTCAAGTGACTGGACACAGATTAACCATATATGTAGCATTCCTATACACTAAAGACAAACAGGTTGAGAAAGATGAGAAAAACAACACTTTTCCCAATAACCACAAATACTATAAAATATCTTGGAGTATTCTAGCGAACAAGTGAATAACCTATATGATAAAAATTTCAAGTCTTGGAAGAAGAAAAATGAAGTAGATATTAAAAAATGGAAAGATATTCCATGCTCATGGATCAGTAGGATTAAAATAATAAAATTGGTCATGTTACCATAAGCAATGTCCAGATTCAGTGTAATCCTTGTCAAAATTTCATCATAATTCTTGATTGAATAACTGTTAAGAACAATACTCTAATTCATATGGATAAAAATCCCAGGATACTTCATATATCCTGTAAATATAGGAACTTCTGGAATATATCCTTCCCTGATTTTAAGATGAACTACTAAATTCTAATAATCAAAACCACATGGTATTGTCATAAAAACAGAAATGTTGGTCAAAAGAATTGATTCAAAGATGCAGATATAATACATATACCAATGCACACCCAATTTTGGATTTAAAAAAAGCCTAAATATACAATGGAAAAAATATCAGCAAATGGTGGTGATCTAAGTGAATATTGATAAGCAAAAAATGCAAACATACATATCTATCATTCTACACAACTCAAGTCCAAGTGGATCAAAGACCTCAAATATAAACATCCACACTGGACCTGATAGGGAATAGTCTTGAATGAATTGGTACTGAAGACAACTCCCTGAACAGAACCCCATTTGCACAAGCACTGAGCTGGACAGCTAATAAATGAGACCTCATGAAACAGATAACCATCTATAAGGCAAAAGACATTGTGTTTATAGGACAAAATGGAGTCAAATAAATGGAAAAAGATTTTCATCAACTCCACATCCAACAGACAGCTAATATCCAAAATATATAAGTAAAATAAGAAATTATATATCAACAAATGAAATAATACAATAACAAATGGGTTACACATCTAAACATAATTCTCCACAGAAGAATCTCAAGTGGGTGAGAAATTCTTAAAAAGATGTTCAAAATCCTTAGCCATCATGAAATGCGTATCAAATGACTCTGAGATTCCATATTACACTTGATAGAATGTCTAAGATCAACAAAACAAGTGACAGCTAATGAAGGGAAGGATGTGGAGCAATTAGACTACTCTCGACTTTTGTGGGAGCACAAACTTGCACAACCACTTTCAAAACCAATATATAGTCTTCTTGGAAAATTGTGACTGTAACTACCTAAAGACACAACTCTGCCTCCTCTCAATATATACTTAAAGAATGCTTAGTCATACTTCAAAGACATTTGCTCAATTATGTTCATAGCAACTTTATTTATAATAGCCAGAAACTGGAAACAACCTAGATGCCCCCCAAACAAAAGGATGGATAAAGAAAATGTAGTACATTAAGACAAAAGAGTATCACTCAGCTGTTAAAAAACAATAACATTGTGAAATTTGTAGGCAAATGGATGAAACTAAAAAAAAAATCATCCCAAGTAAGGTAATTGAGACCCAGATATACAAATATGGTATGTACTCATTTATAAGTGGATAGTAACTCTAAAGTAAGACAATCATGGTACAATCCACAGACTCAGAGAAGCTAATAACCAAGGAAAGAGACAAAAGAATAGATTCATAGATTGACTGGGGTGGGTATGGTTGGAAACAGGAAGAGGGAGAGGTAGAACATAGTGGGAGAAATGATTGCTATTTGGATCAGTTAGGGTAATGAAGTGAAAACCTAATGCAATGGAAACTTCATGCAATCTAGGAGAGTAACCCTAAAAAAACTAAGAATGAGTACATGGAATCTGAACTGGTCATCTTCTGTTATCAAGCAAGTCACAAGGCCTCAAAGGAGGAATTAGGACATCAACCCTGGCACAAATCCTTCAAACTACAACTTGGTCTGCCTATGAAATGTTATGGGAATGGAGCCCAGTAGAACTATCATCAAAGAGACCAGAGAGACTTCACCCAGCAACTGATTGGAGCAGATGCAGAGTCTCACAGGTAAACATTAGCTGGTGTTTGACAAGTCCTATGGAGGAGGAAGAGGAAGGTTCAGAAGAACCAAAAGGGTCACGGTACCAAGAGAACATGTCCACAGAATTAAGTGACCGGGACTCATGTTGGCTTTCAAAAATTAAGGGTGTTTAGGGGTTCTAACCTAGGGCTTTCGTGTCTGTATTATGTCTGGGAAACTTGATATTCTTGTGGGATTCCTAACATTGGAAACAGGGATTGTTGTTGACTCTTTTACTTGCTTGTGTGACCCTTCTTCTCCTGCTGGATACCTCATCCAATTTTGATGTAATGGTATACGTCTGGTTTTATTTTAGCTTTTATGCTGTGTTCATTGGATGTCTCTGGGAGGGCTTCACTTTTTCTAGGAATAGGAGAGTCAGGTAGATCTGAGAAAGAGGGAAGGTAGAGTGCTGTGGGATAATACTCCTGTACACTGTGAAGATTTGTCACTCATACTGGTTTAATAAAACAGAGATTGGCCAGTAGCCAGGCAAGAAGTATAGGCTGGGCAATCAGAATCGGAGAATTCTGAGAAAAAGAAAGGCAGAGACACAGTCACCAGCTAGATGAAAAGAAAGCAAGATGAGAATGCTGTACTAAGTAAGGTATCAAGAAACATGGCTAAACATAGACAAGAATTATAGGTTAATTTGAGTTGTAAGAGCTAGTTAGTAATAAGCCTAAGTTAATAGGCCAAATAGCTTATAATTCATCTAAATCTCTGTGTTTTTTTTTTAAATGAATGGCTGCAGGACTGTGTGAGAAATAAACCTCCATCTCTAAATGGCTCCCAAACTTTTGCCATAAGTTTTCACATAAGCCTGAGAAAACATAATAAACAAATAAATGAATGAATGAATAAATAAATAAATAAATAAATAAATAAATAAATAAATAGCATTCTAGATAGAAAGGATCAGAGTCATTTGCAGTTTTTTAGGTACTTATATTTTCTCTGGTAGGCTCTGTTTACTGGCAACAAGCAGAGGTACAAATTCGTTAAGAAGGGCTTCCTGACTCAGCCTTAGCAGCAAAACCTTAGCAGATCTTTTAAGAAGCTCTGCAACCATTTTAAGTGGTATTTATGAGCAGCTGGCATTGGGCTTCTTAGTACTGACATGGACCTAGAAACTCCATGAAGTTGTGACAATAAATGTGGATACTGCCAGTACCTCCACTATGATGTTAGACTATTAGAAAGCTAAGGAATAGTGTGGAGCCACAGATTTAATCCTAGCTATGCTAATTAGCAGATTAAAGACTCATGTGCTCAGAAAAAAAATAAAGCTATACAATAAAGGCAGATTTAGATGGAAAAGAAAACTGTAAACAGTTTACAGTGTGTTTAAAATTATATGTAAGCTTGGGGGAGAGAAAAAATGATAGAAAAAGTCTTTAAAAAATAAAGTAGCCAGGCATGTGGCACATACTTATAATCCCTGCACGTGGGGGACAGAGGCAGGTAGATCTTTGTGAGTTCAAGGCAAGACTAGTCTACAGAGTGTGTTCCAGGACAGCCAAATATACACAGAGAAATCCTGTCTCTCCTGTCTCAAAAAACCAAAAATTTAAATAAAATATAATGAAAAAAAGCCATATAAGGATTGGAAATACACAGAGATCTATATATTGTATGCTATTGTGTTGTCTTTGCATTGTTTGACTGCTAAAGAGCAACAGTTACTATAAAACATTTGATTATAAATGCTGTTGAGTTAATTTAACCTATATAATTTTAAAATGCCTTGACTTCAAAATTTAAGTCAAAAGATGTTATTTTGGAGAATAGATCTCACTTTTGTTTCCATAGGAAATGAGAGGCTGTGAATTCAGTCTTGGTTAATTAAAAAAAAAAAGATCAAGGAAGACTCCCTGAAAAATATCCAGTGTGAATGGATGGTCCAGATAAACCAATCATTTGGGCACATCTGTTACAGTTTATTCTGAGATCTGCATCCAGAAAAGCTTTAATACTACTGATGATCCATCCTCACAGAATACTACAGTCAGGACTAAATATTCTTTATTTCCCCATAATATTATCAGTGCCCACAATCAGCTGGAGGTAACTTCAAAACTATGCCCAGATTCCCCCCAAAATGGATTATGGATGTTTGTCTTTTTTTAGTGTGTTGGTTACAATTTGTTATGGATAACGGTCAGGAAAATAGCTAAACAAAAGTGATTAGATTCAGTGTTCTTGTCATTTTACTCTCCCAACATCTTTCTCTTTCTACAACCCCCGTCTATTTCTTCTTTGCTTCTGTTATTTATTCTATTTAGTGGATGAATTAACAGGAACTCCCATCATCTCATAATGGACAAAATCCATAACTGTAAAACAAGCACAATCCACTTCCAGGCAATTGTAATTGTACAAGTAGAATGAAACATCAAAGTACATAGTGAGAGCTGGAAGTGAAAGGGGGAACTAAAATGTGATCAGTAAACCATGCAGCCGTGTGCTTATAATCCGCAAATGGGATTTCTCCATAGGGTGGAATTACTACAAGTGGGAAAAAGCCATAACACTTATTTCCATGTGGGATCTATAAGCATCCTCCATCTCCAGGGGAAACATCTCCTGGATTCGGTTTGCATCTCTTCTCCATTTTGATAAAGAGAACAACTTTACAGATGAGTAAAGAAATGTCTACCATTGAAAAACTATGGTTTTGCATGCTTTCTCTCCTCCAGAGAAAAACTACAAAGAGCAGGAGATAGGCAGGAAATATCTGACAAAGCACAACTCAAAAAAATTGTAAATAAACAATTGTAAACAAATGCATGTTTCATTGAAAACAACAAATTAGAACTATTTAAAATAAAATGGTAAAGAATTTTTTCTCTTTCAAAATGTTAGTACAAAATGGATTACATGTAAACTGTCTAATAGTGCTGAGTGTGGTAAGGAACTGTGAATATATTGCCTTATAAATATTGATGTATTGCCTCTCTCTTAATCAACTATGCATATACTAGCTGAATTCTAACAAAGATATTCATAGGTTATCGTCAACTGTGATTAATATTCCAACATTGATATATTTTAATTACTAAACTCACTCTCCTGTTAGAGAGGTTTGAACACTGGGCAGCAGGTTACACTTAATTTCAATGTCTTGATATATGAGAACTTTGTAAGATACAATTCAGTGAACATACACTCAGATACACAATGGTGCAAATTAACAAAACCAAGTCAGAGAATTTGCTTTGCAGAGAATTCTGTTCACCTGCAACAGAATGAATATAGACAAGTAGAAGTATTGTGAGATCAAAGCCTCTTGCAATTTTATGGAACATTCAGCCATAATTAGTTCTTGTATGCAACAAGTCCTTGAGATACTTGTACCCATAAAAATGTTCATTAATATTGCAGAAAACCTGGCTTGGTAGAGAGTAAAATAAATAGGCCCTGATAATCCAAGGCCAGGGTTGAAAAAGACATGGCAATATTACAGAAAATGTGAACAATTATGTAGACTGTTTTAAAATAGGATTTCATGAAACATTGCAAAGCATACAGCATACATTTAACACAGCATAAGCAATCTTAAAAAGAAAACAACCACTAAAACCATATTTTTAACAATGAGGCAGTAGGTAATTTTATGAGACAAAATAAAATTTGACCATTACCACAAAGCCATATATGAAAAATTAGTTTAAGGATAATTAAATAATAAAAGATAAGTGAATAAAATTTTGAAAAAAAATTGTACAGTCAATTTCTATGACTTTGTGATCAAAGCATATTCTCAGATACAATCATGAATGCATGAGCAAAAAAAAATGAAAGACAAGTTGGATAATGTCAAACTTCTCTCCATCATAGCAACTAGAAGAGTAAGAATCAAATGGATGCACAAATGAAAAATCTCGCATGCTGGTGAAAATGTTAATTACAAACTCTACTGGGAAGTAGCAGTAGGCTTCTTCAGATGCCTAAACATGGTGGATTACTTTACAAAGCAACTATATGCCTAGGTCAATTCCAAGGAGAAATCTTTAAAAAGTAGATAAAAAATAAATTTAAAAATATTTTCTTTATTTTTATAGTGTTTAATCATTCTTTTTGGGGGACTGGAATTTGTTTTAGAGTCCAAAACTGTCTTGACATCATCTTATAGGTCACCTTGTCTTTCCCAGCTCTCCTAACTCAACCCTGTGGACACAATGTGCACCAAAAGTGTGCATAAGCAACAAAAAAATATTTATTTTTTCACAAAGAAACATATGCAGTAGTATTCTGAATTAAGTGTGACAGACAAGGTTTAGCTATAATAAGTGCATGGACAAATAATAGATAAAACTTTTTGAGCCAGTAAAATGCAATTTTTTTTTTTTTTTTTTTTGGTTTTTCGAGACAGGGTTTCTCTGTGGCTTTGGAGTCTGTCCTGGAACTAGCTCTGTAGACCAGGCTGGTCTCGAACTCACAGAGATCCGCCTGCCTCTGCCTCCCAAGTGCTGCAATATTATCATTATTACAGTAATGAGTTATAATTCTGTATCAGTAAACCTTGAAAATCTGGGTATATATGAACAATTCAATTTGTAAAACATGCTGTAATGTGGAAATCAGTGCAGAATGAAAGTAGAGGAAATATTTTGCTGCACTAATTTCAATCTTGAAATTAAATGAGTCCATTTTTCGGGCTTTTACCTGGCACCTAAGTTCTCTTTTCTTACCACGATTTATTTGATAAATTTGTGGCATTAAAAACAGCCTACAATACACAACCCCAGAGAACTTAGACAACAAAGAGGACCCTAAGACAGAAATACATGGATCTTCAAATGTAGAAGAAAAATAAGATATCCTGAGTAAATTGGTAGCGTGGAGGTCACAGGAGAGGATTGAAGGGGAGAGAGAAGGAAGAGAGAGGAGCATAGCAAAATGTATCTCAATAAAAACAATGAATAAGTAAAGAATTTTATTCAAGTTTTTGTGATATGCGGCTGTAGGAATTACATGCATGCATGTGTGTATTTGTCTTTGTCCATAAAGGTAGGACTACAGCCTCTACCGACCTAGTTTGTTGATAGTGTCTCATCAGCCTGGAGTCTAGTCTGGTTGGATAATGAGCTCCCAAACTGACCGGTCACCTCCTTCACTACACTGGGGTTAGAAACAAATACCTTTGGGCCTCATTTACTTCATGTAGAGTGTAGAGATCAAACTCATGCCTCCTGACTTTGATACTATGTGCTTTATGAACAAAGATATCTCCAAGGCCCTGGGAAAAGTTTAATTGCTGTTTGCTTTATTAACCCTTAGAAAAAAGTTATGACTCTAGATATTTTTTACATATTCTTATTTATTTCTGACAACTTCTCTTTGATATCTTTTTGTTAATTTCTCACACTTTCATACTCTCATCACAAAAGCTAAAAAGTTCATTCTCTTATCAGTATGATGTTAGCTGCTCTACTTTTCTTAAAAGTTTTTAATTGAAATAGAATTATATTAACCCCCCAACTCCATTTCCTACCTCTCACATAGATTATGAACTACTGGTGATAGCTATGTAAGAATGCACGAGTAAAACCCTTTAAAAAGAAAAATGCATGGACTCTTGAAAAGGCAGTACCCAATTAAATGAATGCAAATATATTCAAATAAAACATGTGAAGAGATTTTAAAATAAATTTTGTTTTTCATGCCTCTGATAATTAAAATATAAAATATTTCGGCAAATGCCTCATTAGCCTTTTATTTAGATTTGTTAGTGCATTTTTCCCTCTAAGCTATCACAATTTCGTTTACTCGTCTCGGTATCTTGAAATCGTTTTATTTTGATGGGAAGTATTTCCCCCAAAATAACAGTAATCCTTTGTATTATTCCTTGGGCTTTTACTCATTTAACGTTTTACTCATAGTTAACTCTTTCTGATGACTTTGTTCTCCAATGTGACTACAGCGAATCTATCAAATTAATCCTTGCAACTTGTGTCTGTAGCTGTCTCCACACAGCAATCACTGAATAGTAAAAAAAAAAAAAAATGATTTTTCTTCATTATTAAAGCCGCCATATCTGAAAACACTTTAATTGATTTTTGGGTGAAAACATTTCAAATTATCTTAACCAGTTCTTCCCAGGTCTTCTAAGCATCAGTATCATGACTTTGAGACTATGCAATCTATATACTGTATACATTTAGCATAGAATTCATATATTTTAGAGGCAGAATGGTATATAAAAATATACAATATAATAAAAGAACTAAATTTTATATTTTAATCCACACATTTTAGTCTTTGAACTTCTATGAGGGACAATTACTAACTAAAATAATCATATTTAAGATGTACCAGTTATAATTCAGAAGCAGAAAACTGCAAAATAATGGTGAAAATGCATAGGAAATGAACGACTAAATAAAAAGAGAAAGGAACAGAATATAGTAATGATTAATGTTACTTCTAGAGGTTTGTCAGTTATATGATTGTATGGAGTTCTTGGTGCCTGAAACAAAACAAAATAAAACAAACAAAAAGCAAACACACCCAGGTCGACGTCTTTCAGCAAGTGATGTTTCAGCATCAGCTGACACTGAGTCTGTGATGCTCAAACATCTCTTCAGATGATCTCCATGAGAGGCTGTAACAACTTGGCAGCTTTGTGTAAGTGAGCGTCCTCTTAGGAAAATCAGTTGTCAGGATTGCAATGCATACCCACAGCTGGGTTTCAGCATACCCCCTTATGCTCCTGTCCAAACTAGACTTGTAATACGAAACTTTATATTAAATATTTAGGAATAGCAGATAAAATTTAGGAATAGCCACTTATTTTGGAGAGAGACTCCAAATCATTCCATGTTTAACTACATTCAATTAACAGTAACAAAATGCTAAAAGGCCAGGCCATTCTGGCAGGTGTCTGCTGAACACTCTACAGGAAAAGAATTTGCTTGTCACCCATACCAATATATCCTAGAGAAGAGTCATGCTCACTTTACTATATAAATGAGTATACACATTTGGGGGTTTCTCTAAAAAGATTCTTTTATTTAAATGAACATTTACACACACACAATAAATAAATAAATACTTGTTCTCAGTAATAGTATGTAAATAACAAGTAGCAACCAAAGTCCTAAAGAAGGAAACAAAGGGAAAAAGAAAACCTGAACTAAGTCCAATCATTTTCCCTTAAAGAACACAGCAAGGCATTTAAATGTGCTTGCCTAAGCCACTTGAGACTTGATTCTTTCTGCCATTCCATTTTTCTAATTTGTTCTACCTGCCCCTGGGCTTTATTTGTGTGTACTCAAAAAAGTATAACAGAAAATTGAACTTTTTGTTTGTTTGTTTGTTTTAACCATAAGCAAAGTTAATTCTACATAAACATACTTGTTCTTTAAAACTAATATTTTCTAGTTTTTGGACTTTGCATATGCCTGTAAAGCATATATACAGGTAACTTGCTAGTTTTCATTTTTAAAATATCCATTTGTGCTGGATAGTGGTGATGCATGCCTTTGATCACAACACTCGGAAACAGAGGGAAAGGCAGATCTCTGTGAGTTCGAGGCCAGCCTGGTCTATACAGCAAGTTCCAGGACAGACTTTAAAGCTACAGAGAAACTCTGTCTTGAAAAACAAACTAACTAACCAAATAAATAAATAAATAAATAAATAAAATTATTTTCTGCTATCCCTACATTCTAATCTCAACAGATAATCATATCTATCCTCAGACATGCACATGACACCACAGCCTTGTTGTGTGCGTGCAGATTATAGATGCACGAACACCCATGCCAGGACAACTTTCAAGCTCCCAAGCCCAAGGTCTTGCCTAAAACTGACACTTTGAAATTTTGTCTTTAAACTACTTTTCAATCCAGGACCTTTCACAGATGTGTCTGTAGATTTCAAGCAGAAATCCTCATCCCCTGGCTTCCCTTTCTCTAAATAAGTGGCTATTTTGTACTACAGTTTATAGTGTTTAGATACCTGTAGGCAAATATCTCTTCAGATGTTTCCTGAATGGAAGTAAACTAATGAATTTAATATTTCCAAGGTCACCAGGCAGTGGTGGCACACACCTTTAATACCAGCACTCAGGGGGCAGAGGCAGGTGGATCTCTGTGAGTTTGAGACCTACCTGGTCTATAAGAGCTAGTTCCAGTACAGGCTCCAAAGCTACAGAGAAACCCTGACTCAAAAAAACCAAAAAATAAACATAAAAATAAAAAATAAAAAAGATTTCTAAGGTGTACTTTTTGTACTCTGTAAAGAAATTTGGAAACTTCTAAAAAAAAACAGAGAAAAACATAACATTTTGAATTTTTTTTTAATCTTCTCTCAGGGAAATTACTCAATAGGCACTTGGTGTCTTTATTCAGTCAATACTGTTTTCCTTCTGCCAAGGACAGAAGTATAGATGATCTACATGACTGTATTATTTAACTTCAGGGAAAGACTTTCACAATTTTTTTTTTGCTATATATAAGAGATAGCTAACGGTTCACATGCACTGGAGGAATTTTTCTACAAATTCTCTTGTGGCAGTTTCCCCCATGAAAACAGGAAGGTAAAAGAGGCAATGATTGGTAAATGTGTAAAAATGGTTATGGATAACTTGCAGAAAGAAAAGAAAACTAAAATAGACTGGCTTTTTGCTATAACCTGCAGTTCATCAACTAGACACAACTGCTAGCCTGGGAGGCTAAAGGGAATATTTCATTCACACCTCAGTCCCAGAGTGCACTTATACCTGATAACTGATAATACGTATGCACCACAAGGTTCTGAAAGTCCACCTAGGTCATCATGTTTCTGCAGCAAGTATTTAACTGAATGGGATACTTCAATAAACCCCCCAAAATTTTCAATGTTATATTTTTATGCTATAACCAATCATCCGTTATGTATGATATGCATCTCATGTCTATGTTCCTTTCTTTTTTTCATTTGGTGTATCTGTTAAGTTGTGCAATGGCTCTACAATATTCGTGACTAAATACATACAATTTGAAAATGAATGGCTTACATTGACTTACTTTGTGTGCATATTTGCGTGTCTGGGCATACAGGTGCAGTGATTCACATAGGAAGGCCAGAGCATGGCCAACAAAACTTATTTCTTGCCCTTTACCATATAGGTTTCTGGTGTCCAGCTTAGTTTTCTAGAATTAGAAACAAGAATCCTTATCTGATGAACCAACTCACATATGTCACCTTCAATGAGAGATGGACGTTATACCATATTGAAGATATAATTTACTTTGGCTTGTGAAATATTTCTCTATGTGTGCATTTTAATACAGAATATGATAAGCAGGAAGTAAACAGGACAGGGAAGTAGATATAGAGATAATGTAGGTAGTGTTCTAAAGATGTAATTGCTAGTGAATACTAACAAGAGTCCACATGTTGAAAATGCAGTTAACAATACAAGCTAATTTAAAGACAAGGAAATGACTTCTCTCCTTTTGCACCCCGGAGGAACATAACATGATTTTCATTTTATATTTATAATCCAAAATTGTTTGAGTTAATACATTTATGTTTTTAATGCTCTAACTCCATATTAAATTATTATAGTAAAAATATGGAAGTGTTTGCAGACATATGTCTATGCATGTGCATTTAAAGTATATGTATACGTGTATGAATGCATGTGCATTTTCACAGAATTTACACAAAGAGAAAAAAATAATTGTCTTTTTATAGATTTATACTATCTTCCTTTCACTTTGACTTTAAATAACATAGATAACCCTAAACATCTCAATCATATCTTATAAAAATTAGAGCATCATAGTTCACATAGATTGTTCCTAGCATTCTGTTTGACAGGTGATCAGAGTTAAGCCATGATTTAACTATTCTGGAATTGCTTTCTAATTACAAATTCTAAACAACGTAAACATAGTTAGGAAAGTATCCTATGAATAAGGACATCCAAAGAACACATACTAACAATGGTGATAAACTCTTTACATTTCAAATTAATAAGAGCTGGAGAGCTGATGGACTGTTAGGAGTCAAGCAGCTTCATCTCAGGTCAGCATAGGAATACCTGTCCAATGGGTGTCTGCAGGACAAGACACCTGTAGTTGCAGATTATCACTTGGCAAAGACCAGTAGTCCTTGGGACAGCATAGAAATTTGCAAAATTCTTGCAACTTGCAGACTCTTCTCTCTCATTATATTGGTGATTCTTTGAAAGCTTTTTTGTTTTATCTAATCAGTCACACATGCAACAGCTGTAATTTCCCGTGGAAATTCTGTTTCTTTTCAAATATTTTCCCCTAAGATTCAATGGGGGGGGGGTAATGGAATTAGTAACCACTACTCCTAATCCTGGGAACTCTTATGAGTGAGTAGAAACAGTTAAGTACAAATGAGAAAACAACACTTGGAACATTAACCTTGTCTGGAACATTAACCTGTTCTGAAAGACAGAGTTAGGGCATGCATATACAGAATAGGGAAAAGGCCTCAGGAATACACATAGTGCCAACTGTTGAGAATAAGTTCTGTGAACACCAATCATATAGAATCAATGATGAAATCTAGAGTATTGTGACGGGAATGATGCAATGTAAAATATGGGATGAGTAGATCCATCTTTACCATATATAGGAGCTTATATTGGTGGAAGAACCATGGTATAGTGGGATGAAAAAGAGAGCTTTGTCAAATTCTGCCTTTTACAGAAAGACTGAGACATTGGATTCTATTACAGAAAAAGGAATATGTCTTTCAGACATGAAAAATTATGGGTATGAATAATGTTGTCCTTAAAGCATTGTGTCCATGTCCTTTACTTTTAATTTTGTAAACAACAATAGCTACCAGCTGACATAAGTACTGGAAAAACATGATGTATCTGGCTACATATTTAGTTAAGCCTGCAAAAATGCTGACTAGATGTCAAGAATAAGGTGCAGGAGGTTGGAAGGTGTATTTGGGGAATCATAAAGAGGAACAATTGGGGCTTCCATAATGATCACAATGTATTCCTAAAGTTATGTATTTCTTAAAGTCAAAAACAGAAGGAGTAATAAAGCTGCTTATGTAAGCCTGGTAAGAAAACAAACTGTTCTCTATTTAAGTATAACTAAAGATGGGCTAAACTATTTGGGGTCACTTGAGTGCAATCCACTTGGTGGTCAGAACTTTTCCTTGTGCCAACAGCCCTTCCCTGCCTCAGGACCTCGACACTGGCTGAAGCTGGACCCCAGCAATAGACTGGCTAAGCGCACTTGCTACCCCTACAAAGACTTTGCTTCATTTCCCTCACCCACAAGGAAATTTATAATCATCTCTATAACTAGTTTCAGGTTATCTGATGCCCTTGTTTCACTTTTGAGGGGACCAAGTAAACATGAAGATAAAACACTAACAGATCAAATTAAACAAATGAATCAAATAGCAAACTTATAAAAATATAAAGGTTAATTTGTGGCCCTTATTATCATGCAATTGTGCTGGCTATGTTATTGTCAATTTGACACATGCTGGAATCAACTGGGAATTAGCAACTGTAATTAAAATTTTCCACTTTCAGAGCGTCCTGATGCCCTGTGTGTTAGTGACTGTTTGGACCTATGATTGATGTGGGAAGCCACATGCCTCTGAAGATAGCACCATTCCTAGGCTGGAAGACATTGGCTCTGTGCCAAACCTAACTGAGTTCGGAAGCAAACAGATAAGCAGTATGACCCATGGTCTCTGCTTCAGCTTCTCTCAGGGAATTCCGCACTGATTGACTGTTCCCTGGAAGCTGTTGGTCATGGCTAAATCACAGCAACAAAAGTAAACCAGAAGAGTAACTATATTCATAGGATTTTTATTAAAAAAAAGATTGATTTATTTATTAAGGATACAATGTACTGCTGGCAAGGAAGGCACCAGGTCTCATGAAGGCAGTTTATCAATGGGGGCTTACTTAATCCAAATATCATTCACTATCCTGTCAATAACAAGTGGATAATTCCAAACCAAAATCAACTACTGCCTGATTTTTAACTTCTTACTTATACATTTGTCATGATATCTCCCAATTAGATTGCATAAAGACAGGTATTTGCCTGTCTTAGTTGTCATAGTTCAAATATAGGTATAACTGTGCAAATGCTTGTAGCTGAAGAAGACCACAAGCTTGTAGAGAATTCTACCAGGCTTCTCTACATTCTGCGTATCAGAACTGTTGAACTATAAAAGAATGTCTTTGAATCCACATGCAGGCTAAACTGTTTTATGGCCTTTCTAATAATTTTCTCAAGGATGTTCTAGTTCTCAAATGTCAGCCTGATTTATGTTTCTAACATAGAATCTCCACTGAGTTTATGATAATATAATTTTACAGAAAATATGATGAATATGTCAATTCTGGTGGCAAGTGCTTTTTATTAGTATGTAAATTACTCTTATTTGTTTTCAAAGACCTAATTATAATTAGAATTAACATCTTTATTATATATGTTTATATCAGAGGTAATTAGAAACAAATGAGAACCTCATTTATCCACAAGTGAATGCATATAATATTTTACTTTTGCTTACATTCTGTAAGCAAAGCTTAGGAAATTGCAAGAGATCATGTACGCACAGGATGGTAGTCAGTGTTTGAAGAGTAAATTCTTTACTATTATTTCAACGTTGTTTTAATTTAATCAAACCAAAATGAGATTTATCCTCTTCCAGGCAGGACATCAGCTGACCACACTTGTCATTCTAAAAACACATTACCTTTTTCACTTCCCCCTAAACAGTTAGAACAGGTCACTTGTTAAATATATTTATTTGATCTATTCTAAACGGATGTGTTTGTTTCATTAACATGTTTCCCCAAGTTATGAATTATTGTTTCTGAAGTTTTTCTTATCATACTTACTTCTACTTCAACCCATATTAAAGTATGATTTCAGAATCTTTTTTCAGAAGTAACATTCAATACTGAAACATAATAGTATATCATATCTACATTCTACCTTATCACCTAAACATGGTTCATTTGGAGTCACAAAGACTGAAGGAGCAATTACTTGGCATACAAGACTCTAAACAAGGTCCTCGGCATAGATTTCACGGTTGTTAGTTTGGTCTTTTTCTGGAATGCCTAACAGTGGGATCCAGTATATCTCTGATTCCTTTTCCAGCTCAGTGTGAGAGTCTGTGCCTTCTCTTATTGAATTTTGTTTTTCTTGTTTATCTGTCATTTCCTGGAGGCTTTCTTTTTCTGAAGAGGAGACAGAGGTAGAGGGATATACCTGTGGGAGAGGGAGGCAGGGCTAAGAAGTGTGAAAGGAGGAAAAACTGTTGCTGGAATTCACTGTATGAGAGAATAATTTATTTTCAATGAAAAGGATACTATTTAATTTTTGATACATGTGAATTTTATAATTGATGATTGGACTATATCTAATATAGATTAGACTGCTATAGCCACAGTACATGTTGTTTTCTTTTCTATATTTTTGGTTTAAATTGAAAGTTTATTTTCTACAAAATTTCTATTTTAATTTCACAATCTTTTAAATCTTTACTTAAATGAAAAATTATAAGATATATTTGAACATGTCTCCCTTTTCTTAATTTTACCCAGGTGCTTCCCACTTTCCTTTCTACTCAATTCTCTCTTTTTCTCTCTCTCTCTCTCATAAAGAAAAAGAACAAAACAAACAAATAAAAGAAAATGAACAAATTAAAACAAGAAACCACACACAAATCCTTCCATACACAACTACACACAAACCAGAAACAAAACTTTTAAAACAAAAGTCCAAGAAGGCAAAAAAAAAAATTAAAATGTTAATAAAACTAATATTTAGTTTATTTTTTGTTAGCCAGCCAGCCCTGGGCATAGTGATTGCCCTGGATCCTGGTTGGTATACCCAGTGACACTCCATGCAGAAAATAAGTAGATTTTGCTTTGCCTGTGGGTAACAATTGTGGAAAGATACTTGATACAGTTGGGAGCCAATATCTGCTCCTCTCCTCTCAGTGTGGTGGTACTTTCTTTTTTTTTTTTTCTTTTTCCATTCAAATATTTACACTTCCTTCCCTCCTCCCAATCCCCTCCTGCTTCCCCAATCTCCCTCCTCCCTCCCCCTTCCTGCTCCAAAGAGGGCAGGGAACCCAGCACTGTAGGAAGTCCAAGGACCTCCCCTCTACATCCAGGCCTAGGAAGCTGTGCATCCATATAGACTAGGGTTCCAAAAAGGCAGAACATGCCGTAAAAACAAGTCCCAGTGCCTTTATCAATGCCTTCTCAGTCAGCCCACATTGTCAGCCACAATCCGAGAGTACGGTTTGATCACAAGCTCCTTCAGACCCAGGGTCCAGCTGCATTTGGTGAGCTCCCATTAGAAAGAGGCTGCATTTTGCTTGCGCTACCACCTGCATTGTGCTGGTACTTTCTGTCTTGAACATGTGCAGGTCTAGTGTGTTCCTAAGAACCTCAGTCCTATTATATTGGAAGACAGTGTTTCCTTGGAGTCATCCCTCACTTCCGGTTCTTAAGATATTTCTGCCTTTTCTTCCAAACAGGTGATGCTTTTTTTCCCCTTTATTTTAACATTTTATTCACTTTAAATACTAACAACAATTTTCCTTACCTTCCATCATCCTGCCCTCTCCCACCCCTGTTCACTCCTCAGAGAAGGTATGGCCTCCATGGGGAGTCAACACAACCTGACATATCAAGTTGAGGCACGAGGTTTCTTAAGAGATACCCCGGGGAAATTAACATTTGGGTCAACAGTCATGTTTAGAAAGTATTTTTTTTTAAAGAAATTGGCCATGACAATGTTCTGCGAGTAACCATGTATGCACTCATGCACATTCATGCATGCATATACATGTGCTGTCTGTCTCCCTCCCTGTCTCTCTCTCTCATACACACACACACACACACACACACACACACACACACACGAAGAGAGAAAGAAACCAAACCCTAAAACATTCAAACCAAAAGATCACAACCATTTGAAAACCTCCACTTACTAACTTTATTTTCTATAAAGCTTAGCATTCAATAACATTCATTTCCTTCACTTATTGACACTAAATCATAATGATGATAGACTTCTATCATCAGAACTACTTGGACAGGTCAGCAAATAAAATACTTATTCAGTGACAGCAAATGACATAAAATTGAATATGATAATTTCTTCTAGCCTTGGGAGAAAAAAATATAAAATAATTTCCTAAACTCTAAAAACTATCGTTTTTCCTGTGTTCTTAATTTATATAATAGCAACAAATAAAAAAATGAAAAAGTGTGTAATGCACCTTCATTTTCACTCTTGATATCACTTTTATGAGTGGGAAATTGCTCTGTGTAGTTACTGTGTAACTTTATGTAACCTTTATCCATCAAAAATCCAAAGTAATATTTGCATACCCTGCTGTTCATATTAATGTATTAAATTATGTCCTTACTATTCTTAAAAAAAAGACATGAAAATTACCCACTTAGATTTTACCTTGCTCAACATATACTACATGATTCAGGGTGAAGTGTGTTTAATTCGGTTCAATCAAATGGCTCTATTTTAATAGCATGAATCTACCAATGTGGACTTTCGAAGAATTTTACACTTTAGAGGAAGGACTATGGGGTGGAATTGAGTTCATAGATTTCTGCAATTGTGACAGTACTCCACCAGTTAACTACTTAACCAAGAATAGATATATTTGACTCATACTTTAGAAGGTTCGTCTTCCTAGTGCTGGAGTTGAGACACAGCATCATAGCCATGCGTACAGGGTAGATAAGGAGGCTAATTGCACATTGTAGTCAGAGAGTAAGGTAAAACCAGTTTTCCCAAATCACTCTGAAGAGCTTGCCAATGACTTTGCCTTCTGTTTCCAATTACTAAAATTTCCATTACCTTTCCACACTACTTCCGGCTGGTAATCAACACTTTGACATACCAATTTAGATGGACGTTTTAGACATCACTGTTAATAGGGAGAGAGGAGTTTCAATAGAATGCATAACTATTTGACATGCTATAGCCTGTTTTTGTTGTTCCCACAGCCCGGCTCCTGGCTGCTTGGCTAGCTTATACCCTGAAATAACAACACACAAATTGTATTCTTTTAAACACTGCCTGGCCCATTAGTTTCAGCCTCTTAACCAATTTCTAATAATATATATAGCACCACGAGGTGCACTTACCAGGAATGATTCAGCATGTCTGACCTGGTGGCTGGCTGCATCGCATCTGCCCTGGAGAGAGCTGCATGGTATCTGAGCTCACTTCCTCTTCCTTCCAGCATTCTGTTCTGTTTACTCCGCCTATCTAAATTTTAACCTATCAGGGCAAAGGCAGTTTCTTTATTTAACCAATGACCTTCCTCCATCATTTTCCCTTTTTCTGTTTAAACAAAAAGGAAGGAAGGCTTTAAGTTTGTTGGAACTTAAGGATGTTAGTTGTTCTACAACATTTTTAGAATGTCATTTAAAAATGAGAACTGCCTTCTTAATTTGTGTTCATTTTTCTATTTTCCTTATACTTCTAATTAAGATGCAAGCCTTTTACATCCAAAATCTTCTAATATTGTTCTGTTATATTATGTTAAATCCTTGAAATGGAGGACTATTGGCCTTAGTACAATTTTTCAAATGTTCCAGACAAGGTATTTGAAATATCAAACATTAGTGAATAAACAAGAGGGTACAGGGCAAAGGCATGAATCATTCGATTATCATAGAAGTTGAAAAACAGGCATGTTTTTCAAAAGTCTCCCTGACAGAGAGAAAATATTGATTGGAATAACTCTTGAATGTGGACAGGTGTAGAAAAATTTTTTCCTCTTAAGTCCATTTTCCTTAAAGAAGTTAGAGGAAGAAGATGTTCAGTAGTATCCAGTAAATTGAAAGGGTTGGTCCTGCCAAATCTAAAGAATTTCAATTCTAGGATCCAAAGTTTATCTTTTTTTATTGATTTTTATTTTACATATCTTTGACTCATACAATTCAAAAGAAAACTGAGCAAGGGAGATGTGGGAATTTGAAAGGGCATGCAGTTAATACGGTTGCCTCTTGTTTTCTGTTAAGTCATTTATCACTTTCTTTATGATCCATTGTTAGCTGCTTAGTATTTAATTGCAACTTCACGAAGAACAATTCCTGTACAAGCTGATTCTTCCATCAGCACAGATCACTTAAGGACATATTAAACTAACTGACTCTGTAACATAATGAGTGGTTATATTTTTGCTTCCATAGAAGAACCTGCCCTGTATCTTAAATAGTTTGCTTTAAAATTGAAAAAAGAATAGTTACAATTGAGAAAGTTTCAATTACATCTAGTGACAGAGATTGTGTATGGAGTTCCTTGTTACATTTTAGTCCTTCTATTCTGTGCTATTATAGATGTTTGAGCCTTAAGCTCCACTGCTCAGGATTTTCTGTTCTTTCAGCAATCTATTAGTTAGAGAAGGCAAAAAGGAGATTACTTGGTGTAATAGGGAGAACAGCCCCTCAAACTGCCCATGCCTTAATCCCTGGAACCTGTAAATAGATAGCATTACATGGAATAAAGGAATCTGTAGATGTAATTTCATTTATAGTCTTGAAAATGGGGAGATGATCCTGGATGATCCAGAAAGCTCTAAGATGATCACACTAGCTCCTAAAATCAGAGGGAAAATTCTATACAGAGACCGAAGGGATAGAGTAGCGAACGTCAACGTCATAAATTCTTAACAGGGGAAAGAGTTGATGTACCTGGGACGATTCAAATGTAGGGTCATTTTTTTGAGAGTAGAGACATGTATATACTGGTTATATTTCTCAGAATGGAAGGAGGGAGATTATGAGCAAAGAAGTCAGGATCACGCGGAGTTGTTTCACACACTGAGACAGTGTGTCTGAGCTAATGGGAGCCCACCAACTCCAGCTGGACTGGGAACGAACGAGCATGGGATCAAACTGGATCACCTGAATGTAGCTAACAATTAGGGCAAACTGAGAAGCCAATGATAATGGCACTGTGATTTGTCTCTGCTGCTTGTACTGGCTTTTTGGGATTATATTCTCTTTAGATGCATACCTTCCTAAACCCGGATGTAGGGGGGAGGGCCTTGGACTTCCCACAGGGCAATGTGCCTTGCCCTCTCTTCGGACTGGAGGGCAGTGGGGGGCAGCATGTGTGGGGGAGCAGGAGGGAAGTGGGAGGAGGGAAGGAAGTGGGAATTTTGATTTGTATTATTTCTAAAGTAATTTAAAAAGGGGAAAAAGTAAAGAAATTAAACAAGACTTTGCTTTATACTATGTTGGATGTGGCCAGTCTCTTTCTAAAATAACACCCATGTCCCCAGAAGGGACATCAACTGATTACTGATTAGTATTTTGAAAGACTGAAACTTCATAATCATGTGAGAAAAATAAATCCTGATAAAGGATGCTAATAAAATAAATTTACATTCTCTTAAACTGCTAACTGTAGAAGGAAAATCTATACATCATCTAAACAGTATTCCTGATATTGTTTTCACTCTTTAGTATTTTTATTTCAAGGAAATAAGGTAATAACTATCATCAGATAATCACAGTATTAAAACTCAAGATTTCAGAAGGGATGCAGGAATGGTAGAATAGGCCTTTTATCCCAATCCGCAGGAGGCAGAGGCAAGTCAAACTCTGTGAGTCTGATGTTGGCATGAACAACACAGAAAGTTTCAGCACAACCATGATTACATAATAGGGAAACCCTGTGTCAAAAAAAATCAAAAAATAAAAGAACGTTTGTTTTGTACTTGTTTTGTTTTTTTGTTTAGAGTCTCTATTTTTAACCGAGGCTAGTCCCATGTGTGTAATCATGTGTCTACATTGTTGGGATAAGAATCATGTGTTGTCTTGCCAGCACAGAGAAATTACTGATTCAACAACTATCAACACATGTGCAATGGTTGGGATGGATGCATTCAGAGCCATGTGTCTGATGTGAAGTTACATTCCCAGCCCCTCCACCACCCACCTTCACCAGAAACCGATGTGTATGCTTTTTATCATCCTAAATTACTTGCTACCAAAAGTTTGGGATTATGACCTCTGGAGGAATTTTCTCTTTATTCTGTATCTAAGAATATCTTGTGATTATTACAGAACTAGACGTTTAAAAGACCCTTTAGAGAAGAAAAAAATAAATATTTGAAAGCAAACTTGAAAGGTTTGTATACGTTTTCATAGTTTGGGATATAGCATAATACAAGTAAAGACAAAAAATAAATGCAAAGAAAGGTTTAAGTGAAGCAGTTAAACAAACCAATTAAGTGCTTTCTCAGTGGATTTGATACAGAGAGTGAAACTGGCTTGTGCTTGACCTCTCTTCGTTCAGTAACAGAAAAATATAAAGCAGGCATGAAAATGAATAACTGAAAATAACACCAAGGAGTGACAAAAGACAGATGCCTTTAGTTGTAAACCTGTATTTCACATACAAATGTTCTTAATCACACAGACATATAGTAAATTGTATTACCACATCTGGTTTTCCACAGTAAAATTATGATAGCAAAAAAAAAAATCAGATATCTGAACTTGGACTAATTTCCTTAGAAATTTACAAGTCCATTTAGTCTCTCAAAAAAAGCACTGAATATTAAAAGAGAAAAATTTTAATCTTATCGCAATGAAGGGATCAGGAAAGGTATGCTTTGAAGTCAGACTGTATACAAATTTAGATTCTTCAGGTCTCCTTTCAGGATTTTTTTTTTTCTCAAAAGACTCTCGAAATGCCTGCACTGCAGTTTGTGTTAAACTATATCAGCAGGAGAGGATGCAATGATTGTATCTCCCACTGGTGTGACTCTGATAATAATATCTGACATTTGGTATATCCCAAAATGTTATATTTGCATCCCGCTGCCACGTAAATATCCCAAGTGCAATTAATGCCATTCATTGGTATCCTGGCGCCATTGTGTGAATGTAGCAGCAGAAGCTCATTGCTCAGTTTGCCCTTTAATGTCAGGTAAATCACTATTACCGAGAAACTAGCTTAGATCAAAGAAAACCAAAACATTCGAGTCAATTAATTCGTGAACTTCAATAGTCAGTGGATAGTGACTCTGTAATTTATTTTCCAATGTGACAGTTGAAGCTGAAAATGCGCGGGTTGAGGAAGCTGTACGTGCGAAGCATTAGCTGAAGGGCAAGCTGATTTTGACAGCAGCCCCAATTCTACAAATTTCACAAACTCATTTGGAGGTACAAGGAAGATAAATGGAAAAAGAAAAGATAAATGAAAGGAAATATAAATTAAGCAAACTCTGATAAAGTCAAAGAATTACTCTTCTCCAAGGTAATACTTTTAGATTTTGATTTTATGTGTATTGGAGTAGACAAGAAATTATATTATTCATCAAATGCAGAAAGGACTGAATTAAAATTAATAAACCATAATGCTCCTTATTTGTATCCTGTTTCAGAAGTTTAATACAAAAGCAGTGAAATGGACATTTTCTATAAGTAAAGCCAGGCATTAGTCTTCCATATTAATGGTAAATAGAGTGCTGGTAATTCTTTGCTGTTTTACACAAACAATCCTGATGGAAGTTATATTACTGCATTTCTTATGATAATGATATTGGTTTCTCATTCCAAATATAATTTTCACATGGTTACAGTTAGATATCTTTAAAATAAGAAGATATTACTTGAATGTTTTCAAGTAAAATTACCTCTCAACACATTGGCTGTAACTTAATAAATGTCAGATATGATAAAAATTAATAACAAAAGATTTTTTAGCCTATAATTCTGTGGATTCACTGCTTCACTGCTGCTTTGATGTTTTGGAGTAGTAATATACTATATAAAGTATGCTACAGAGCTTAGCTGCCTGCTCTGTGATAGGGAAAAACTATATGGAGAGAGTTGGTTTGCAGATGCACATAAAGGATTCACAAGAGCGCTGAATAGATCTTTCACATGCTTGGCTATCTTCATTTCTTGCTATTCTTCTTTTGAGGATGCTAAAAATCAGATTATTTTCCTGATTTTTCTCACCAGCAAATTATAATTGTTATATAGAATGACTGTTCACTATAAGGAATTTTATTTTATTTTATTTTTTTTTTTTTTTGGTTTTTCAAAACAGGGTTTCTCTGTGGCTTTGGAGCCTGTCCTGGAACTAGCTCTCGTAGACCAGGCTGGTCTCGAACTCACAGAGATCCGCCTGCCTCTGCCTCCCGAGTGCTGGGATTAAAGGCGTGCGCCACCACCGCCTGGCTATAAGGAAAATTTTTGTTTATAATATTTTGCTTAAAGTTTGTCAGTTTGTGATTGTATGTATTCATGTGGAAATTTTTGTGAACTTTTAAGTAGAGCATCTGCAGGTATGGAAATTGTGTCTTATAATCGTGTTATTTTTACGGCATTTATTCATATTCCCATTTATATTACTATACACAAAAATTCATAAAAACAAAAAATGCATGCAAACACTGACATGCAACAAATGTCTGTGCATATGCACAAATACATGTGCACCTCTAAATACTTTCAAACACAATTTAAAACACTTATTCTGAATAAATTTTCACTTTATTTTTAAGGACAATCTTCCCACTAAACAATTATCCTGTTATGTCCAGTTATTACTGGCTTCAACAAACCACCATCATCAGAGAATGGCTACAGTGACCTAGTATCTTGCATCTCCACGTGTTGCTGGGATGGACACCACGACTACTTTCTTATCAAGAAACTCATAAAAGACAAGAAGAATTCTGCCTTTTTAAAGAAAACAAAACAAAAATAGAGAGAAGCAAACACAACAAGAGATACATATGTTCAGGTTTCTCCTTTCTTGTTTTCTGTTTATTTGTGGGTTTTTTTTTCTTCCCTAGCTTGGCCTTATCATGGCTTCCTGGATGCTGATGACTGTCAATGTTGTCTTTCTCTTGACATGAGTTTGTAGGCTTCCAAGCTGCCCACCAGCGTTCCCAGGTGAAATTCTTTGAGGAATACCAGGACAATGCAGTTGTTTTTGCTACCTCATTTTTGCAACTTTTTTTCCACCTAACATCCAATGACTGCAACTTGTATGCATGTAATTCTAACCCCTATTTAGAATTACACACAGCCTTCTTACAAAAAATAAGGAATTCTGAATGTTGTTACCTCCAAACTACTATTCCTCTTAATTAAACACATTTCTATTATAATATATCCATCATCCTTGAGACATATCATCAAAGCATAGTGGAATTTTGTGAATTTGGATATTAAAAAAGAGTAAAAAATAGGAAAAATTCTTCCCCCATTTCTATAGAAATTCAGAACACTATTAATGAATCATAATTGTTTTGCTTAAGACAATGATTCACCGGATAGAAGATTTTCTTCCTGAGAAAGCTAGCCAATAAATATGCTTTAGTAGGAAAGTTAATGTGGATTATGTGGGTCTGGCACATGGAATAGGACCATATGGAGCAACATGTCTTTCTCTGCAATTTTAAATTATTTTTACAAAGTAGTTATCCATTTTGTATGTCCTTCTGACGGGAATAGTAGGGTGGGTGTCTCAGTCACAGTCCCACACATACCCTCTGCTTAGAGCGAGAGTGGATGAGAAGGTGGAAAGAAAAATGTAAGGAGACCCATAGGGAGGTAATGGCAACAGTCCCAGGAGATAGGAGGGTGGCTTAAAAAACTGTCACACACTGAAAATAGAAAAGATTGCATAGATTGAGTGAGAAAATTTACAGTGCATGGTGATTTGATTTTATATAAAGAGAGTTGGGGAAGAATTTAAATTCTCAAGAATATTTTTAATGAACGGGATGGGTCATTGACTAGATACTGAATATAAAGTAGTTCAAACTCAGAAGTAATGAGGGATTTGCTTTTTACTTGAACTAAAATTCAAAGAAAGGAAATACAGAGTTAATTATTTTGAATTTCTACTCAGGAAATGTATTTGAGGGAGATATTTGACGCTAGACTGAAGTTATATTTTGAGTGAGTGTTTGCTTTAGATTTGTATAGAATCAAGAAGCAAATAAGAGAATATGGTGAGTGTTGACTTTAAAAGCACGGTAAATTCTCTGTTCATGTTCCGGCTTTGTGGGAACCTAGCCAGTTTGGTCGTTCACCTTCCTAGACATGGACGGAGTGGGGAGGACCTTGGACTTTCCATAGGGCAAAGAACCCTGACTGCTCTTTGGACTGGAGAGGGAAGGGGAGAGGAGTGGGGGAAGGGGGAGAGAAGTGGGGAAGAGGAAGAAGGGTGGGAGGAGGGGGAGGGAAATGGGAGGCTGGGAGGAGGCGAAACTTTTTTTTTCCTTTTCTCAATAAAAAAAAAAAGCACAATAAAGACAGGGCTCTTAGTTTGGATTTTTATTGATGTAAAGAGGCACTATGACCATGGCAACTCCTCTTACAAATGAAAACATTTAATTGAGAGCACACACTTACAAATTCAGAGGTTCAGTTTATCACTATAATGGCAGGGAAAATGGAGGCCAGTAGGCAGACTTTTTGCTGGAGCTGAAGCCATCTTAACTCAGAGTCAACAGGATATCAACTGACCGTCACACTGAGAGAAATGAGAAAAGAGATCTCAAAGCCTGCCAGCATAGATACACACTTTTTCCAAAAAGATGATACCTACCCGTATAAGAGCACCACACCTCCTAATAGTGTAACACCCATTGAGGGTCATTTTTTTTTTCAAAACACCACAACAGGTACGTTCATCCTGAAGAATAGATAAAAGACTAGTCAAGAAGACTAGTCTTATATTATTGAGAATTCTCCAGAGCAGAATTGCTCATGAATAAGAAACACTTAAAGAAATGTTCAACATTGGCCATCAAAAAAAGGCAAATCAAAATTCTTTGAACTTCCATGTTATATCTATCAGAATGGCTAATATGCTGGTAAGGGTGTGAAATCCAGGGAATACTTCTCCATTATTGGTAGGACTGCAAAGTATGATCACTATGGAAATCAATATAGCAGTTTCTCACAAAATTGGGAATTGATCTACCTCAAAACCCAGCTATACCACTCTTGGGCCTATACCCAAAGGATGCTCAATCCTATCACAAACACACTTGCTCAATTATGTTCACAGTGGTGTTAATAATAATAACCATAATACTGAAATCAACCTATATATTTCTCAACTGAAAAACTTTTATGTCTTTCAACTTTTATAAATATTACAACTCTTTTATGAGATTTTTATAATTTGACAGCAAAAAAACTATAACTATCCAGTCTTCAACTCCATAAGAGATCTGAAAAGGATAAAATATTACCTGAATAACCAGGAAGTACGGAGCAAGCATCTTCCAAAACTATACAAATGAGAGAGAATTTCCTAATTCTCACCCAATTTTTTCTGAAATGTTCAAGAATTCATCTTTGGCTTACCAGTCTAGAATATCTGACAATTTTCTTCTCTGAAGCAGGAATTTTGAAGGACTGGCCTACCTTATCTTCACAAAGCTTGTCAGTCTGGCAGTAAACTTCCTTTGTATCTTGATTGTCATATTTGGACAGCATATTGTAAGCAGTGAAGGCAAAGATAATTTATTGCCCAGTATATGATGCTCAACATCTTCTCTGAAGCAGATTAGCACTACCAGAAGCACATGTATCTCAGTTTCAAAAAAGTTTTATGATACTAAAACGTCTCAAATGTCATATTTTGTAGATTTCTGAAGAGTTTGAATACAATCCACATATCTAAAATATATCTGTTTAGCCTTCAAGACATACCTAACATAAGTTTGATTGTTTTATGTGACTAACTCCTAAACTACATTTCTGAATTATTCTAAACAGTTTGTTATAATAGATTTTAAGGATTATAACTTTATAGTACATTTTTAAATGCTCTGCATAGGTAAAATACCTTATATAAGAGTATAAACATGTATAGAGTATGCTATAACTAAAATAAATTTAAATTTGTATCAATATACAAAAATCTATACCAAAGTAAAATATTTGAGACTAGTAGTTTGCTTTTTAGTTTAAAAGAAGATTCACTAATGTATCCTTTTATGCTACCATTTCATTATCTCCCTTCTTCTTCTTCTTCTTCTTCTTCTTCTTCTTCTTCTTCTTCTTCTTCTTCTTCTTCTTCTTCTTCATCATCATCTTCTTCCTTTTCTTCTTCCTCCTTTTCCTCCTTTACCTTCTCCTCTTCTTTTTCCTCCTTTTCTTCTTTTAACTAGATAGGAGAGAAAGGATAGATGAAAAATAAAGAAATACCTTAATCTAAGTTACTTTGTTTAATTTCCTCTCTGACCATGACCAATAACTACTTGTAACTAACCCCCTAAAAAATGACAATCTTCCATAAGTTACCAAACAGCAAAAGCCACCCAATCCATCTCTTGGAAATCTGGGTGTCATGTTCTTATAATTACTCCTGTTGTCTTGGGGCAACACCTTTAAAGTAACCTGAAAATACTGAAATAATGGTAATGTCCTAATAGAGATAGTGGTATCATTTGTTGTTCAGTATCTTTGTGATAGCAAAGTACAGAGCTCATCTGAAGCCCTGGCTGGAGAAGTCTGTGAGGCTGGACCGTTTTAACAGCTTTGAAGTTGTCCTGAGTAGTTTTTTGAGGAAGCTGCAACAGAAACATTCTAAGAGAATGAATCAAATGGACTATGTGACTTGTCTTGCCTTCACTGGTGTCTGAGCCTTTCATTCTGAAAATTCACAGACCTTTAAAGGTAATAAACACATCTGCATCAGCACAATGATATGCACAAATGAGCTAAAGATGATTTGATGATCCATGTTTAAGAAGGTAAAAGACTTACGTCAACTTTGTAAATCTGTTTTAACTGCATAACCCAACTATAATATAAATATCCATCCATACCATATGAAAGGATAGCATTTAATAAGCCATGAGGTCTCTGTAGCCAGCAAGATCTATCATGTCACATTCAATATCAGAGTTTTTTTTTTCACATAGAGGAATCACCTTATATGTCACCTGTCTTGTGATTTTTCTTTGTTTCTTTCTTCCTGTCTGTGACCAAAATTTTTAGGAAGTGATTTTTCTTTGTTTCTTTCTTCCTGTCTGTAACCAAAATTTTTAGGAAGTCTCCCCTGATCAAATCTGATCTTCATTAATTTTGAAAGAATCCTTAGCTTTTCATTTCCTGTAGAAGCAAAAAAAAAAAAAATAGCTGTGTGTGGAGCTTTCTTTGGGCTGCCAACCTGCCCCCAAATAAAGATGCACAGACTTACTTTTAATTATGAATGCTTGTCCATATCTTAGATTTATCCCACTTATTCTTTTAACTTGATTTAATCTATTTCTATTCGTTTACATTTTGCCTCACAGCGTTTAACTTTTCTTTCATTCTATGTGTCTTCCTTTCCCGCTTCCTCCATGTCTGGATTTTGGCTGCTGGCATCTCCCTGGCATCTATTTTTCTTTCTTCCCCCAAGCCTAAATTCCTCCTCTTACTTGCTCTCTCTGCCCATACATAACACCTAAACTGCCTCCCTCACTATTAGCTATTCATTTTTTCATTAGAGCAATCAAGTTCCTTAGTCATGTAAGGTAAAACAACCACACATCTTTACATAATTAAAGAATACAACACATATTTACATAATGAAGCAAATATTTCACACCATAAACAAATGCAATACTTCTTTACATAGATAAACAAATGAAGCACATATTTATATAGTTAAACAAATACAACATACATTTTCATAGTTAAACAAATATTCTGCAACACATAACCTTTGCCCCAATGTAACATATTTTCTGACTTCCTTTGTGTAGAGGAGACATCTTTAAAATGCATAGGCTTATTTAATTTAGTAGTTTTTTTTTCAACAATCCAATGTCTCTCAGTAGCTATGGAGGTCACCAGTATAACACAACCCAGTGAATCAAGAATTCAGGGTTCACATGGGATGAGAGACTGAGGTGGTGAGCACAGGCTTGCAAAGGTTTGCACAGGACCTCTGCATGCATGTTATAGTTGCTAACTTGGTGTTTTTATTGGAATCCTAACGGTGGAAGCAGGTATCTTTGACTCCTTTTCTCTCTATTAGGACTCCTTCCCTCATTTAGGTTGTCATGTCCACCCTCCATATGAGGACTTTTGCCTTGACCTATAATATCTTTGTTTCATTGTTATCTCTTGGAGGCCTGAACTTTATTGAAAAGGAGACAGAGGGTGAGTGGATCTGGAGGAGACAGGAGGTGATGGAGGGAGATTGGAGGAGTGGATGGAGGAAAAACTTAGATCAGAATGTATTGTATGACAAAAGAATTGATTTCAATTAAAAATACAACAGTCTTAATCTTTTAACCAAAGATTCGTAATAGGTGGGGGTGCTATTTGATAAACCCATAGGCTTGAAAAAGCAAAGCAAGCAAGCAAGCAGAAAAGTGAAAAATTACTATGAGAATGTCAATGTCAAAGATGTAAGCTTGATCCAATTATCTGCCAGCAATAGTAAGACATAGCTGTCTGAATGGCAATTACTTTTTAGCCAGTGACGAATATGCACCTGTCTAAGTACATGCATATTTATTGGGCAGCATGTACAAAAGAAAAAAAAGAAAAAAAAGAATACATTAGGAACTGAATTTGACAAAGGCATGGGCTCTAACTGTGTATGATAGACCTGTCATCTCCAGCATCTCACAATTGACAGTTTTGGAAGCCATGATGAACAAGCAGCTATGATCTTACCTTGTAAAACAGTTGGGAAAAAAAAAAAAAAAGAACAGGGTTTTGGATTCTAATTTCATTGTTTAAGATTTTGGTCATCTTGGAGATTTAAAACTTCTACCCTTCAGGATAATTTGTATCTAAAAATGTTCTTATGAATATTTAACACTGAGCTGCATTGAGCATTATTAGATTAAAATTGATGAAGACAAGAGGCTGTTTTAAATGCCTCTAAGTATCTGGTTCCATTGGTCAAACATGGTCAGACATTTTAGTCCCTCGAAGTATTGGGTTGCTCATTGGATCTGAATCTTGACCTAATGACAGTCAGTACTGCATGTCCAGGTCGCTACAGTGTCTAAGCATTTTTTAACAATACTTTCAGTATTGTTAAATAATTTCAGTGTCTTTCTTTACATTAATGGTCTTCAAACTGGACAAGCCTACAATAAGCAAAATCCAGATTGAAGAAATACCTCATCTCCTATATTCCAGACTACAGAAGACCCACAGAAAACAATCATTATATAGTTTTTGAAATAATGACACGTGTAGTTCTAGCTGTTCTCAAAATCACAACACAACTGAGGCTAGCCATGACACACTGTTCCTCCTACCTCTGTTTCCCTAATCCTGAGAATACAGTTGAGTGTTATCCTTCCTGACTTAGAATATATTTAAGCTATCCATTTTATGTGTATACATTTACCACCTCTTCTCTTATGAAATTAGCAAAGAATATGCTTTTTTGTAAATTTTACATAATTATTATTCACAATTATGTAAAAGACTAGTTATTTTTTAGGCAACACTTCCGAAAACATTTAAATAATACCAGGATAGTCAGGTATACATGTCAAGTTCATTCCTCAAATTACATCCTCAAAAAATATCAAATATGAATAGAAGGAGAATTCTGTAGAATATTATAGTAGTATGATAAAAAGATAAATCTTCAGTATTTTATTTTAATGCAGAGAAATATAAATGATTTATGCAGTGATTTATCTTAAAATATGAGTTAAGTAAGTTTAATATTTTGTAGAATTAAATCCTTGGCTCTGAAACCCTGAACAAAAAAACATCTTAGAAATGTCTTAAGAGCTAAATGCATTTTAAACTAAGACAGGGGAAGGAGGTTAAGTTTGGGTAGAAGACAAAGAAAGAAATAGACAATTTTAAAGTTGACAGGCTTTATATGCCCTGGATGTAAGAACTAAGTTAGACTCTCAGAGTTATTAGAAAAATTGGATGGGGCACAAACTTTGTAAAATTATATATTAGCGTGTAAGTGCAGGAGTTTTTCCTCATAATTCCACAAAGGGATACATTTGGAATGAAGCAGGGATTATAGTTTAATTTAGAAAGCATTTGTAGGAGTAATTTTTAGAAGACTTAAAACCAGTTATCTTATGTTTTTAGACAAAAGAGTTCTTGCTGAGTTAGGAAAGCTTTGGAGACAATAATTAGCTTTCCCTTCTAAAACTGTGTTGTATTTGCTTAACTTGGTGATTCTGCCAGTCACAAATGAGTCCCAGGCCTGTTCTTTACAGAAGATGAATACTTTCCCAGATAGAAGTAAGTCATTTTCTCAATTTGAAGGAATTCATGAGTAACAGGAAGGCAGTCTATCAATCTTCGATATAGTAAAAGGCATAAAGGGAAATCGAGCAACACGCCAAGACTGACTGATGCCACTTTTGTATGTCCATAACAAGCCTCTATCACAGCTGAGAGATGTGTATAAACAGGCTGTATGAACAACATTGGCTCTCAGTGGCCCTACTTACTATGTCTTTTTTCATCACAAAACTCAAATTTTTTTACTTATTTTTCAAAAATATTAATAAAAAATAGGAAACTCAATAATCTGGAAAAATTAAAATTATCATAATTTCCTGTATTAGTTACCAGTCAAGAAAAAAATCAGAGTATAGCTAAACATTATATTAATTGTTTTATTTTATAAACCGAGGAAAGATGCTGATACAGTGAGTATTTTATTCATAGAGCAATAAAACTATGTGAGTATTCTCATCACTAAATGTGGGTTGCTTTATTTATTTATTTTTAAAAGAAAACAAACTCTTTTTTTCATTTTACATACCAATCCCAGTTCCCTCTGATCCTCCCATTCCCTCCACCTATGCTGCCCACCCCAATCCCTTCACTCCTTAGAGAGGGTAAGGCACATTGTTTTGGGGAAGGTCCAAGGCCTTCCCTACTGTATCTAGGCTGAGCAAGGTATCCATCCAAAGAGAATAGGTTCCAAAAATGCCAGTACAAGCAGTAGATATAAATCCTGGGTGTCAGTGCCAGTTGACCCGCAGTTTGCCCCAGCCATGCAAGTGTCACCCACATTCAGAGGGACTCGTTTGGTCCTAAGCTGTTTCCTCCCTTGTCCGTATACAGTTGGTGAGCTCCCATTAGCTCAGATAAATTGTTTCGATGGCTGTACCCATCATAGTCATAACCTTTTTACTCATATTCTTATTCCTCCCACTCTTCAAATGGACTTTGGCAGATAAGTCCAGTGCTCTGATACAGGTCTCTGCCTCTGTTTCCATCAGATGCTGGATGAAGGTTCTATGATATTTAAGATATTCATCAGTCTGACTAAAGGGCAAGGCCAGTTCAAACACCCTTTCTTCTATTACATAGTGTCTTAGCTGTGGTCATCCTTGTGGATTCCTGAAAATTTCTCTAGTTTCAGGTTTCTTGGCAGCCCTATAATAGCTCCCTCACTCAAGATATCTCTTTCCTTTCTCTCATCTCTGTCCTTTCTCCATCACCACTATTCCATTCCCTCACATTCTCTTTCCCATTCCTCTTCTCTCCCTGTCTTCCATTTCTGCCTTACCTACTTCCCCTGCCCCACTGCTCTCAATTTTGTCAGGCAATCTTGTCTATTTCCCCTTTCCAGGTGGATCTATACATGTTTTTCCTTGTTCCTTGTTCCTTCGCTTCTTTAGGATCATGGACAATGGGCACATTAACCTTTGCTTTACAGCTAGTATCCAATTATGAGTGACTATATACCATGATCATATTTCTGAGTCTTGGTTACCTCACTCAGAATGTTTTTTTTTCTATTTCTATCCATTTGCATGCAAACTTCTAGATGTCATTGTTTTTTATCATTGAGGAAGACTCTAATGTGTAAATAATGTGCCACATTTTCTTTATCCATTCTTCAGTTGAGGGGTATCTAGTTTGTTTTCAAGTTCTTGCTATTACAAATAATGCTGCTATTAACCTAGTTGAACAAATGGAGCACTGAGTATCAAATATTTACTTCTTGACTTTGAATCCTGTCATCACTGCTTATTAGCCTTTCTCTGAGCTTTGCCTTCACAATGTTGATTGGCTGATATATCTGGTAGGCGGGATTCCTAGCTACCAACGTGTTATATCTGCAACAAGACACCACCACCTCAGTTCAAAGTGTAAGTGAATGGCAGTAGAAGATATATGCTTGGGCAGAGGATGAAACCCTTTAAAAGGAAGTAAGTATCCTCTCTTTTCTAGATAGTAAACAAAATCATTCTTCTTCCATTACACCCATAGTTCTCAGAAACATAGATGACATTATTTCTAGCATGCTTTCTGGACTAACTTTTAAATTTATCTGCACCAAGGTGCCTCTTCACAGAACAATAGTTTTATCTTCCATGATTTTATTATTATACAAAAGCAAAATTATCCACAAATGCATCTTTCTTAAAACAAAAAAAACAAATATTCCTTCCAGTTTTAGGCAGCTGGAAGAAAAACTTTTAATTTCAGTGAGAGTTTTTGTCCATATTTTTTTGCATATGGATTTCACACATCCAGATTCATTTTCTGCTTTACTAACAAATTCAATATATGTTTAAGGATTGGAAATGGATACATCTCTTTAGTTTTTGTTCTAAAATTTAAAATTTTTATTAGTTTGAAAGTTAAAGCAAAGATCAGTTCCACATTTTATTCTTGGCAATCACAGAGAAATTCAATTCCAAACACACTAATACATATACATATTTTTATAATATCATGCGTGTCTACACACGGAGAAATTTCTTTTCAGTTCTTGAAGGTTGATCATAAAGTCCTGCTATATACTCTAAGAACACCATTGCCCAATAACCCAGTTCTGAATATACAGTGAGGACACGACACTCTTCTACTCTCTAACTTGTTGATTTCTATTAAAAAAAAAACCCACCCACATTTTAGACCCATTCTCCTTCTGTAAAGGAAGATTATGTGGTTGACTAGGTTACAGAAAGCACTTTGTGCAAAAGTAGCAGTTTGGAAAACAACAGGAGCCATTAAAATATATTGTAGTTTCATGGACAGTGATTGCAATGCATGTTTTCTTTTCTTTTTCTTTTTTTTTTTTTTTTTTTTTTTTTTTGGTTTTTCGAAACAGNTTTTTTTTTTTTTTTTTTTCTTTTTTTTTTTTTTTTGGTTTTTCGAAACAGTGTTTCTCTGTGGCTTTGGAGCCTGTACTGGAACTAGCTCTTGTAGACCAGGCTGGTCTCGAACTCACAGAGATTCTCCTGCCTCTGCCCCCCAAGTGCTGGGATTAAAGGCGTGTGCCACCACCACCCGGCCTGTGATTGCAATGCAATAGGCAATGTCTAGTTAAAATCTCAACAGAAGATATTGTGAGTAGTGCTTGCTCATGCTGCATGTACTCAGACAGAAATTGGTTGTTGTAGCTTTTTTTAAAAAAAAATTGAAAAATAGTTTAATTAAAAAAGCTTTGTTTTTACCTGCTATGTACAATGTAATGGCCCAAGTATCCACAGTCTTTGGAAATCTCAGTCATTGATCTGAGAACATAGTCCTACCTTTCTCTTGAACCAAGAATAGTCTATGACAAAAAACATGAATTAAATTACTACAAATTCCACAGTATCTATCTTGTCAGTCTTACTAAAATATTTTTATTTAAATTTCTTTTTATCATTTTATATACCATCCACATTTCCCCCTCCCTCCTCTCCTCCTGCTTCCCCAAGAACACCTCCCCCAACTCAGAGAGGGTAAGGCCTACCATGGGGAGTCAACAAGTTCTGGCATATCAAATTGAGGCAGGGCCACACCCTTCAGCCATGTATCACAGTTGAGCAAGGACTCCTTCCACAGGACTGGAATCCAAAAAAACGGTTCTGGCACTGGGGATAAATCCTGGTCCCACTGACAGTGGCCACCAGAGACTGCCCAAACCACGAACTCTCACCCACATCCACAAAGATGACCCCAGCTAAGACTCTAAACTATAGTGGAGAGGGTGCCTGAGGTGGCCTTCCCAGTAATCAGATTGGTGACCACCATAATTGCCCAGTATTCCAGGTTGTAGCCTCTTTCTCTTATAAAATCTAAAGATCTGTGAAACAAAATAAGAATTTTTAGCCTTGCCTGAGATGTTGTCCATGATCCCTGAGTATCACAGCTTAGTCCTGCAGAGAGTATTTTCATGACTGCTGGCCAAGAAACAAAACCAAGAAGCAGAAAGTCAATAATTTTCCTTTTGACCAGACTTGGTGGTGCAATCCAGACATTCTAAAGGAGAGGTAGAAGAGTGGCAGGTTGGAGGCCTGCCTGGACTATACTGTGAGCATCTTCCTCAGTACCTTCACTTCCATCATCCTGCACAATGATGCCCTTGTAAATGTATGCTTTCTTGGTACTACCTCTTCTTTATGGCGCATGGTGAGACCACCAGCAAAATAATGGTTTGTGTTGAGGATGCTTTAATTTTGAGGACCCAGAGTCTTCAGGGACACATTTCAGCCCATAACTCTGCCACCCTGTCTCTCTTTCATCCTTGCAGCTGTGCCTGTCCAGAGCACTCCCTTGTTTGAATTGTATCATTTCCATCTCAATGCCTGTCCCTTGTGGAATCCAACCTGCAAAGTCAGAATCATTTGAAAAGTGAATGCATATTTCCCCCCAAATTCTCTAATGGTTATAATTGACTAGCTTAAAATTGCTATTATTTAAGAAAGCTTATATTTAATGTGAAAACTGCAAGTTTAAATATTTTTTTTAAAAAGCTAATAGATGAAAGAATATTCAAGAGTAATATTTGGATAGAGACGGGGTGAAATTAAATGAGATATTTAAAACAAGGCATTCAAAGAAAAAGAACACTAGAAAGCACAGCACCCTAAGTACATTTTATTTTACAATGCTTTGCACAAGACCATCTTTACACAAGAAAGTACATATGTAGTGGTTTCTGCCATGATGTGGAAAGATATGTATGTCAAAGATATCTTTGAAATAATGCATTAATTCAGAACACTATGTACATATAGAGCATGAAAGGATTTTAGCTCTAAGTCTGTGGATATTCAGAGAGAAGGAGAAGCTTTCACCAGCAATTTATGAATGGAAAAAAATTAGCTATGCGTGGTGAAGAGGGAAAAATTCCTCATTCAGAAACTGATAATTTCCTATTGAGAAATCTATTATCAATTTTATTAATGCATATTTTATAGCATGTCCAAAACAGTAATTTTTACCAAATGCTACAATACCAGTCATAAATCATTACAGACTCAAGAACTTTCTGCTAATTTTGGTCTGTTCATACTGTAATTAATTAAGATGTAAGTGAGTACTGTATTTGATCATTACTTCTGGTTCTGGGATGCAATTCAAGGGTTTATCTATACTAGGCAAGTACTTTACTGAGTCTTAGCCTCAATCTGTTGATTGTATTTAAAACAAGTCACAACAACTCAGTGTTATTCACATTTACGGACTTGCATCAGTGTATTAGCAAGGGCACCAATGGTTAGATGAATGAAAGAACAAATGAGTTTCTTTGTAACGTATTTATTAAACAAAAGAAGAGCAAATATATTTAAAATCACCAGACTAGTCTGATGCTATTATACCAAAACTGCCTCACCATTTTTACTAAATTATTTTTTTATATTTTACATAAAAGTCCTGTGTGTGTGTGTGTGTGTGTGTGTGTGTGTGTGTTGTTTTGGCTCAAAAGTTTTACATTCAGAAATAGAGGTCTGGAAAATTCCACACAGCTTATCTAAATTACAATGCAAACAGAATAGAGATACATATCCTGTTTATTTATCTCTGCTAAAATTCAATGCATCTACATCAGAAACCTGGTGTAAATACCAAAGTAGGTAAAGCTTAAATCACAAAACTGAAAACTGCACTTCTTTCTGTGGGGATTTTGCTTCTGAGTGTGTAAGGATAAATATACTGCCTGCGGGTACTTGCTCTTTTAGCTGGCATTCCTGAACCCAAATGCATTAAGGAAAATTCAGATTGTATTCATAGGATAACTGCACGATCTTAGCGCTGCCTTTTGGTCTGTGCATTTTCCTCTTTGATCATGTGCTGTGTACTTTAGTGAAAGAGATAAGTTATAGCCCCCTCACTAGTAGCCTTTGAAACCTGCACAGCATATGTAGAATCAGGGCTCAAATATTTAATGAACTAGAAGTCTCTCAGACGTACTTTACTGTAAGTAAAGTTTTGTCTTCTTTTAAAAGTCCAGACACACAGAGAAAAGACGGTGTTAGAAATGTTTTTAAAACAGAGATCAAAAGGTAGTATTTTACAGATGTCCCCTCCCCCTGCTTTGATGATCAGTGAAGCCTTCCCAGAGCTTTTCTATGGATGTGGAACAGCAGATGGGTTGCTGCACAGAAAGGCCAGTAGTCATAAAAACACACGCGAGCTTGGACAGAAAGAGGTTTTAGCTTATATTCTTTCCTAGAAGATTGTCTATACCAACACACCCAGCAAAACTCCTCACTTGATTCACGCATGTTCTATAGATCACGGGGTTCCAATATCTGATTTATTTCAGCACAATTGTCCATATATTAAAAAAACAACTATGTCAATTGCAATATAAGATTAACGTTCTTTATCTGAAGGAAAATGTTAGTTTACTAGGAAGGATACATGAGCAATTTATTTTGCATAAGGAAGACAAATTTCAGTGTTCGTACCACATATACATTGTGTGAGTAAGTGAGTTAGTGTGTGTGTGTGTGTGTGTGTTATATTTGTGGTTAGGTTTAAAATAAAAGAAGCCAGGCATGGTGGATCACACATTCAGTCCCCAACACCTGACAGGAATAGAAAAATAGATCTCCGAGTTCAAGGTCAACCTGATCTACATAAGGGAGTTCCAGAAAGTGAGGACTATGTAGACAGAACCTGTCTCAAAACGGGGGTGGGGGTATATATTTTCTGATGCACAATTAAGAGTTAAAAAGAAAGCTGAGAGGAAAGGAAAGGCTTCTGGTTTCATTTTAGAATAAACAAGAAGGCTAAATAATTTAATAATTATCTTTAGTCAGAAAACAAATTTATACGACCTTCAAAACTTCCTTCAATAAAGGTGTCTAGTATCTCCAGGATCTTGGAACATGATCAGCCCAATGCTAACCACTGAAAGTCCCATCCATAGATGCCTCAACTGCTATAGCTGCCAAAAGAAGTCTCTTTTATGTCACGGTCAAGCCCCTTCCGATAAAGGCTATACTGGATTTGTTATCAGTATGACATTCCAACCATGATTTTCTGTCTAACATACACAGCTATAGTTGACTAGTCTAGTCTCAGGGGTATCTTTCGAACTACCTGGGTATCACAGGATAAATCAGCTTCCCCTAGATGATTCACTCATTCAGTTTCTCCTAGGTGGTGTAGTCATTCATCTTAACCCATGCTGTCCTCCTCCCTGCCTTACCAAGATTATAGTTCCAGAGGAAACAGTCTGAAATTATATATAATATACCATATACATATACACATACCGTATATATGTGGTGTGTGTGTGTGTGTGTATCCCTGACCACTACAACAGAACAGATGCCTAAAAATGATATATGCTTATGCTAGAATTGGCTTCTATGTGATTTTAGTAAAAGAAGAATTCTGGTTTTTAGTCATTTTTCCAAACTTTAAGTCAGAGATCTTCTAAAATTATTCTACTCCCTTGTATCTCTGTTTCTCAATTTTATACAATTTCTCTCTGGACCAAACAAGGAACTCATTGCTCTGTTTCTTTTTTTTTTTTTTTTCTCATTGGTTTCGAATTAAGATTGCTTACCTTATTTTATCTTCCTTCTTTTTGCCAGCTTTAAATTGCAATAAAATGACTCTAGGAAAATATTTTCTTATCTCATGCTTACCCCTGATATATCTTGTCACAGGTCACGTCTTTGCTACATATAAAACTAACAGGTGTAATATCTTTCTACATAAAATAATCAAATAACCCTAAAATACCTACAGAATACAAAACACTTGTGTATGATCATGCACATATGCACTTGAGTTGGTGTGTGTGTGAGAGAGATGTGTGTGTGTGAGAGAGAGACANGAGAGAGAGAGAGAGAGAGAGAGAGAGAGAGAGAGAGAGAGAGAGAGAGAGAGAGAGAGAGAGGTGGGGGATTTATTTCAAGTTAGCAATCACCAATGATACATTTCCACTCCACCACATGCATTCACGCTATCATATTTCTGTCCAATTAAAGTGCTTATGACCAGGAATTAGCGTTTAGAGAACATATTTGTTGGCTCAGAAGAGTTCAGGAAATACATGTGTAAACTTCCCTCTGACACCCAAAATGTCTTGCAAAGACAATAATTATCCATCTCTTACTTAAGTCTGACATTTTAGAGCCATCTGTATCCTGTTTTATGTTTCTTAGATTTTACACATTTTTGATAATTATGATAGCATTGGTCCAGTTATCCCACTCTTATCCTTCTGCTGGAAGGACAAATGCCTGCTATTTCCTTAAGGAAGTATACTTGTAACCTGCAGAACAACATGCAGCCCCTCTCTGCCCAGTCTCACAAAGCTCATTTTTCAAAGGTCTCACATAGTTACTCAACACTGGTTAAATTCAGTAACGTTTAACTTTTGCTATACCCCTTTTATGTGGTAGCCCACAGAAGTGGGTCAGTTCAACCTTGACTAAAGGTCAGAGAGTTCAGGCCTAGTCTTGTTCCTTCAAGGTTTTTGACCTGAGATTTGACTTGAGGTATGGCGACTAACGGGATATCTTGACCTAGGGTGTGGTTACCTGGTGTTTGGGTATTTCGATGGTAATCACTTTGCCCCTTGAATAGTGATAAAAAGTCTTTTCCTTTCCTTCCATTTTTTTGGATTGGAATATGTAAAGACCATAAAAATAAACACAGGTGCATTCAGTATTCACTGGATTGCCCTCCCAGTACCATCCTAGGTCTCTCTATTTCTTTCTTATTTCTGTTCCTCTTGCCTAACATTGCATGTTCATACCTTGGAACGTATGAACGCCAAGAAGCTGGACCCCAAGATATGTCACCCCCACATGTGCCTACAACACTTTTGCCTCTGAGTTTCTTCAGAGAAATACCTTTCTTCCATTCCCTCATCCTCACAACCAAGAATAGTTTTCACACATATTGAAACTAGTTCACATAAAAACATGATTTCTGCCTATTTTCCCAATGTTTTGCTGTGTGTGTGTGTTTCCTGTGAGTCCTAATGTTTGAAATCCTTCAAATTTCGGTTTAAATTGATGACTCTTCTTTTTCTATAAGACAGTTTGCAATTTTTCAAGGGCATACTTTTTCATTGCTAGAGTGAAATCTGTCTCCATTCCTTTTTCTTTTTTTTATAATATCAATTGATCCTTGTTGTGTAATTTTTGGTTTAAATCTATAAAAGAAAGATATTTTGAAGCCTGTTACTACAGTTACTAAAGCATTACTGATTATACCTTGGAACAAAGTACAAAGGTACAAAGTGACACCAATATTATAAAATTTGTTTTCTCAGGCTTTGCTTCAACAAATATACATAAAACACCTTATTCTGATAATGTTCTATGTTTTTCCCAAACTCAATGAAAAGTCCATTGTTAAGGACATCCTGCTACAAATTATCACTTGAACAATTTTGAACGCAAAGACTTTTTTTTCAGGATAATGATGAAAACTTAGGTATTAGATTTCTTGAAAGAAATGGGAAAACAGATTTAAACATTTGAAATAAAATGAAGTTGACATTATTAACCTTTTCCTAGGAAATATGAACACAAAAGTTCTTTTATTACTTTGCAATTCCATAATTGTAAAGTATTGCGACATATTTCGTGCACCTTTGTAAACATAAGATATATAGTTTCATTTTAAAAGCATGTGTATTCAATTTAAAATGTCTTACTTCTCTGTAGTTCATCGTTTCATCAACAGACAAGTTCCTAAGCTGGATTTACAAAGGAAATTTTGTCCAGACATCCAGTTTTACGTACCCTAAGAAATCTGTTGCATGTTTCTTTTTGATGTAGCACACAATGAACTTTTTTTTTTTTTTTAAGAAAGTGAGGAATAATGAAACACTGATCCTTTCAGGAATTTCCCAGTAGATGTCAGATAAGATCAATTAGGGGGGTTCGGGGTGCAAAAACATTGAGTACACTGAAAACAAGGAAAGAATATAGTGATAGAGGGAACACCCTGAATTCAGCTGAAATGGAATCAAAAAAGAGCTTAGGGACCCTGAGCCAACCTGACATCAATTTAGTGATACTGCCCTGGGGCTTTTGCCTGCCTTCTTAAACTGCTCTCCACTCAATTTCCAAGATTCAGTCAATCTTGTGAAATGAGACAGTCCCAGATTTTATGGTGGTTTTCCTTTGTGCTCATGCCATTAAGTAATCCTTACTTCCAATTGAGCAGCATAAGAGCAATGGTACAGCATCTGCAACACAGCATATAGGAAGCATAAAATCGTTTCTATAATTATTTATTTCTCTTTCTGAATGCATGAAACTTTTTTTTGCCTTCTCATGAAGTACAAGTGGATTTATGTACCTTTATTCATATTTACTTATACATCAACTGCCCCAATAATATAGTATATTTTATTTTGTTTGAGATGTCTCTTATAATTTCTCTTACTATTAAGAACTTCTTGTCCTATAAACACCCAGTTTTCTGGCTCCAATAAAATAGTGTTTACAAAGCTTGGCAAAAACATAGAAGATTGACTACCAGGTTGTGCACTTTTAAACAATATTTTTATGACATTTTATACTATCTACTTTCTATCCCTTTGTAAAAGTTTCTCTTTCTTTGAAATATATGAAACCACCAAAGTCGAGACATCAATTTTATTCATGACTGTTCTGATATAGGAGGCTCTTATCAGTTTAGAATGTAAGAGGATTTATGTGCATAGTTATTTAGAATATGTTTTTCTCATACCGAAAACAGACACCATTAAATCATGCTTCATTTTCTTGGCCTAATATCTAGAATAAACAATTATTAAATTACATGTCATTACCACAGGTAGAAGTTTGAATTTCATGTCAAATGAAGAGAAGCTTCTGTTTGATGAGTTCTTGGTACATGACAAGGAGATCTTTGGAATCTCCTTCAAGTTTTGGTCCATGAACATCAGACTTTATTGTCAGTGCTGGACTGAGGAGTATTGTTCTGAAGAAAGACAGGCTGAAGGATTGTTGTGCTCATGATATACTGTTTGCCAAAGAGTACAATCTTCATTCCTCTCTAAGATTGATGGCATTGTCAACTGCAAAAAAAATGAATTATTAAGAACAAAAGTATCAAAGAAGCACAAGAGTCAACTAAAATAACTCAGTGTCTAATGGCTTGTTGACAAGTGAAAAATTACCTATCTAATATGAGCTATCTAATATGTTTAAATTTCTTCTGGTTATATTACTTTATCAAAACTAAGAGTAAATTAAATACTTTAATGCAAATATTTTATCAAGATATTTTGTTATATTAATAGTAACCAGCCCAGTTGCTAAAAATGCATTGACAGGAAGAGGAGGCTGTTTTGTTCTCCCTTTGTGAGACAGTATATTCTTACTGGCAGGGAGCCTGAGAATTGCCTACGTGTTTGGTTGTGTGTCCCCTAATATATTAATTAGATGCTCTATGTTGCTCAGCATCTTTAAAGCTGTAGGTCCCCTTATGTGTTTCAACATTCTCTTAGCCACAGATGTGTGCTTGATAACATGTCAGAAAATAAGATGCCAGAGGATTTTCCTAGTGTGTAGAGAAATAGCAAACCCCACCAGTGGTCACCTTGGTATTGATCACCAATTACCGAATGAGTTGGTTAAGCTACATAAACTGATTGCAATAATAATATTGTTTCTTATTCTTTTCATTTCTCATTGTTTCTTAAAAATAATATAAAATTTGCTCCTGGAATATTCCTGGAGCACATATTTTATTAAAAGTTCTAGGAATTGTGTCCAAAATGCAAATAAAATTCTGGAGTTATTATTGACTTATCCTTTGTTTTCCATTTATTGAAATTTATCCAATTTGAGTTTTTTAACTATGCTAAATTAATGTTTAATTTTTCTAAAAATATTAAAAATTGAATAAAAATTGGAGAGCATTGCAGTTCCATGTGAGGATATTTATATGGCATGAGTCTGTCTTCTAGGATTCTCACTGTTAAATATGTTATGTATAGGATGCATGGATTTTCACTTTAATTTTTTCAAGCAGTTAGATTCCTGTTGATTTTGAATGTCTATGGTTATTCTTTTTCTTTTTATTTGCTCTTTTTTCCTCCAATGCTGTCTGTCAAATATATGTGTACTTAATTTTGAATTTTGGTCATGTTTTTCCCAATCTGTTCTTTTCTTTTTTTTTGCCTTTCTATCTGTATCTTTCTTTCCCTTAAACAGCTTTGCTTCTCCTTTCAAATCATATATACATAAATGGATTACGTTTATAAGTACAACTTAAATCTACAGGTGACAGAAAACATACATCTTTCATTCATACCCTACATTGTTCACTTAAAATATTATCACCAGTTGTGAATCTCATGATTATACATATGTTTGAGTGAGAATACTTGTAGGCAGAGTGCCTAGTTGACTCCATGAGTCATCTGTTCTGAATATTGCGACATGAGCATAAATATACGCCGCCTATGTTATGTTTGCTTAACCCCATTAGGTAAGCACTCAGGAGGCACAGCAATGACAGTTGGAGCATCTTTTTTTAGCGTTTTGAGAGAGACTATGATGATTTAGATCAAGGCTTCTCGATGTACATTTTCACCAATAGTAAATAATGATTCCCTTTTCTTGGCACCATTACCACCTTTTGGTCTAATTTGCTGTACTGATTGTCATTCTGCCCCTAGTAAGATGGAATCTTAATATATTTTCATTTGCATTCCCCTGATGACTAAAGGAGTTGTTCCTTTTCTTTTTTTTTTTCAGAAGTTTATTGATATTTTATCTTTTGAGAACTGTCAGTTCATTCATTATTCCATTTATTGACTGGGTTGAGTTGTTGTTTAATTTACTTAATGACTTCATTATGCATTCTAGCTACTAATTCTGACACATGTGGAGCTAGGAAATCTTTTCTCCCATCATCTAAGTTTCCTCTTTTCTTTCTTATTTTCTTTGCTGCACATAAGGATTTTTTTTATTTATTTGCTTTATTTTTTTAAATTTGATTTGACACCAACTTAAATTAGAATATTTTCATTGAGATTTGTTATTGAATTTAAATATACTTTTTTAAAAAGAGTATTTAAATTATGTTGGTAAATAACAATATATTTTTACAATTATTGTTTTATTATTATTTGGCTACACATTTTTCTATGATCCACTCCTTTCCTCCACTCTCCCCTTCTACCCTCTCCCATGTTCTCCATGTTAACAATTTATTCAGGAAAACTTGTCTTTTTCTCCTTCCTATTTAGATTTCATGTATATCTCTCTTATGGTCTCTTGTATCTCTTCTTACGTTGTCTAGGTTCTCTGGGGTTGTAGATTGTAGGGTGGATTTTCTTTGATTTACGTCTAAAAGCCACTTATGAGTGAGTACATATTTTATTTATCTTCCTGGTTCTGGGTTGCCTCACTCAATATGGGTTTTTTCGAGATCCATCCATTCACCTGCAAAATTTCAAGTTGTCCTTAGTTTTTACTACTGAGTAGTACTTTATTGTGTAAATGCACCCCATTTAGCCATTCTTCAGTTGAGGAACATCTAGGCTGCTTCCAAATTCTAACTATCACAAAGAATGCTTCCATGAACATCGTTAAGCATATATCTTTATGGTGTGATTAAGCTCCCTTTGGGTATATACCCAAAAGTGGTATTTCTGGATCTTGAAAAAGATTTTTTTCCCTAATTTTATGAGAAATCACCATACTCATTTTCAAAGCAGTTTTAAAATGTGCACTCCCACCAGCAATGGGGGAGTGTTCTCCTTAATGCACATCCCCTCTAGCATAAACTGTCATCAGCGTTTTTGATCTTAGCCATTCTGACAGGTATAAGATGGAATCTCAGAGTTGTTTCAATTTGCATTTCTCTGATGGCTAAGAAAGTTAAGCATTTCCTTAAAGTGTCTTTCAGCCATTTGAACAGTCTTTCATCTGCTTAGTATTCTCTGTTTAGGTCTGTACCCTTTTTTTTTTTTTTTTTGGTTTNTTTTTTTTTGTATTTTTTGGATATCAGTCCTCTATCTGATGAGGGATTGATGAAGACCTTTTCCAATTCTGTAGGGTTCCAATTTGTCTTGTGTTCTTGTTTTAGAGAAAGAAGATTCTTGGTTTGAGGAGGTCCCATTTATTAATTGTTGCTCTCAGTGTCTGTGCTACTGGGGTTATATTTAGGAAGTGGTCTCCTGTGCCAAAACATTCAAGTGTACTTCACACAACATAGAATCAACCACACTGAACCTCATAGAAATAACACTATCTTATGGACAGGAGAATTACAAAGCTGATATTTGAAATGATGTTATTTGCTGTGATTTTATACTGATCTGAGAGCAGTATCTATATGAGAAAGTTCCTTATTTCCAACAGTTTCCATGGTCTCTTGTTTTAGTTCAGACACATATCCTCATAGTCATCTCTCATTAGTCACCATAAACTAGATACCCTGATTGCATGACTTATATCAGATATATTGTGAAATAAGGAATTGAGAGTTTGGCCAGGTTTCTTATAGCTAGATTACCACAAACATCCTTATTATCTTTTCTCATTCTATATAAACAACAAAAACATCATCATATATGTTTCAAAAATTAAAAAAATAATGTGTGTTATATATCATTTAATGGAACGTTGAAGGATTAAAAGTGAGAAAAATGGGAGGATAAGTGAAGATATAATGACAATAAATGCTAAAAAAGCATGATTATGATCAACATAGTTAGGGAAATGAATACAATGTCACAATAAAATATATTCCTTTGTATAGCTAATATATAAAAATTATATTAAAATTTTTAATGGAATTATCCAGAAGTAAATGGCTAAAAGACATTACATAAACCATACTTTTAGAGCAAGCATAGAAATATTCATTTAGATTTCAATAATCATACTAAAATTTCTGCCTTCTACTTGATGCATGGTGTTGTGAAACCAGTTGTTTCAGTAGTAAGAATACTCAATTTTATTCTCCTTTATCCAGGTACCTGCAGTCTTGTGTTTTGTCTTTTACCAAGAACCATGGTGGGCAAAGGCTTTAGCAACCATTTAAAATGTTCCACGAGAGGGCACCCACTCACCGAGACGGTGGGGCTGATCTATTGGGAGCTCACCAAGGCCAGCTGGACTGGGACTGAAAAAGCATGGGATAAAACCGGACTCTCTGAATATGGTGGACTACGAGGGCTGCTGAGAAGCCAAGGACAATGGCACTGGGTTTTGATCCTACTACATGTAGTGACTTTGTGGGAGCATAGGCTGTTTGGATGCTCACCTTCCTAGAACTGGATGGAGGGGGAGGACCTTGGACTGCCCACAGGGCAGGGAAACCTGACTGCTCTTTGGACTGGAGAGGGAGGGGGAGGGGAGTAGGGGGAGGGGGAGGGGAAAAGGAGGCGGGGAGGAGGTGGAAATTTTTAATAAAAAAATAAATAAAATAAAAAATAAATAAATAAATAAAATGTTTGTCACAGTAAAATGGCCATAAAACCCCTGTAATTTCCTTCTTTGCTTTACCCAGGTAGTTTTAAAAACATAATTGAATTTTTTAGCTGATAGAGCTGAACATACTCTTTAGAAGTTTTTATAAATATATGAAAAACAGAGCTTATGCACTAATTCTGCTGATAAATTAGTATTTCTAAGATTACCTCTAGGAATAGTTGTGGCCCAACCTGTTTAGCTTGAATCACAAAGCCCTGATAAATGTTGATGGGAATGATCGTCCTCTTTATTTCAAGTTAATCAGAGAGCAATGCAATTCACTTACTCAGCAGTGAGGGCTGACATGCCAATGATGGAATATAGCATTCTATGCAAATCCTCATCTATTACTCAATCATACTTTGCAGAAGGTGACAGTGAAGATCGATGTGCCTCCCATCTGCGCCTTTGTAGTTTAATAGCGGGCACGGTGCTGAAGGACAGGTCTTGCTAGATTTGTATGTTCAGTTTAGAAATTATTCTCCTCCCCTCTCCTTCCCTGTCTGGGCTCTTCACTCTCTCCTGTCTTCTAGTCACATCTCTTCTCCTACCTGTCCCTCCTTCCCCTGTTGCCCTCCCTTTTCCACCCCTGCAAGCCTCTGTTCTCTTTTCCTCTCTACTTCCTTTTCAGCCCTGCATGCTTCTGCTCTCTTTTGCTTTCCCCTTCCACGTTTGCCTTTGTACTTTTTCCCATCTCCGCATTTAGTTCTTTCTTTTCAATTCCCTCACAAGTCCGTTCAGTAAAAGGGTAAAAATTGTCCAAAAGAACATTAATAATAATTATTAGTATTTTGATAAAGAAGAAACTGCGTATCTCTATACCACAGACACTTTGTGAGAACCTATGTGGCAATATCTACCTCCTGCTACTCATTAAGCACAAAGTTAGCATTTTATATCCATTCAGTTCCCTGAGAAATGTTATAAAGAGTGCAAGGAAGTTACTAGCATAAACTTCTGAGCCAGACATTTGAACTAAGTGTCTCCCAGTCATTGGCAGGATTTGTCATTTTCTAAGTACTTTAGATTACCTGCAGTTCAGACGTTTATCTAGTAAAACTGAGGATATGATATTTTCATGATGCTGGAAATTTTGGTGCACATGGCTTTTGAACAGTTAGATTACTTTAAATTGGAATATGTCTTGTCATTATCAATACAATTGTCCACATTCTCCGGTTAAGGACATCTACATATTAGCAGAACAAATTCTTTATGCTAGAATTCAAGAAGCTCTGATTTCTTGGAGACTGTGTGTCTTTCTCTTTGTGATATTCTTGCTTAATTTTAGAGAGCGATTACAAAGAAAAAAAAACACTATGTGATGTGGGATTTCCCTCTGTATGCTGTGATTACCATTAATAAATAAAGAAACTGCTTTGGACCTATAGCAGGGCAGAACTTAGCTAGGTGGGTAAAACTAAACTGAATGCTGGGAGAAAGAAGGGCAGAATCAGAAAGATGCCATGTAGCCCTGCTGGAGACAGATGCTGGAACTTTAGCGGGCAAGCCACAGCCACATGGTGATACACAGATTAATAGAAATGGGTTAAGTTAATATGTAAAAGTTATTCAATAAGTAGCTAGAGCTAATGGGCCAAGCAGTGATTTAATTAATACAGTTTCTGTGTGATTATTTCGGGCCTAAGCAGCTTGGAACTAACAAACAATGTGCTTAAGTGAAGATAATAAAATTCTTATTAAACACACAGAGTCACACACACACACACACACACACACACACTTCATGACTTCCCTTTTTCCTCAAAAGTCTGAGCACTTTAGTCTCCATTTGTTATAAGTTAAGTATAAAGCAACAGTTTACATGAAATAGTGAATTACCATTGGCAGGCTTCACGCCCAAGGCTTCCTATCATTAAACACCCTTTTGGAGAGATTTATACATCTGTATTACACATTTGCTCCTGGCTAAAAATTGGTCTACAATTTCTCTGCTCAATTATTATTTGATTTTTCTTTCTAACGTCTTTCCTTGAGTGAAAACATTTGTTACAGTGTCTACTAGGACATTCTATGGCATAGTCTTTTTTTTTGTTCCCTAATTATTGCCTCCTTTAGGCAATGCTGAATTTTCACAAATGCCTTTTCTTTCTATTTATGCATTTACTCCTTTTAGTAATATTTTCAATGCTACATTATCATAAAATAATAATATAAGTACATGATCACCTAACTGGAACTCAACATTTCTAACAGTGAAAATTTTATTTTCTTTTTATTACCTACATTGTATTTCCCTTGAGTATATTATTTGCACTACAGAATGGGAAGTAGATATTAAGCAATAAGTTTGTAGAATGAGAGTCTGCAAGGAAAGTGAGCTGGCTTTACAGTAGTTAGCAGAGACGAACCGTGTGAATATATGCACATCATGAAAATTTGATACTAAAAAAGAGGGCTTTACTCTCAGAGTACCAGGGATTCAGAGGTCACAGCTATTTTATATAAATAAATCTGTTCATCCTTAACAATAGTGTAGAAAGTGAACAATTCTTTTTAGGTTCTTCCAAGGCCACTATGTGATCCTTTCCTCCTAAGTGAGAAGGCTGGCCTCTGTCTGCCCTTCAGTTTTGCTCTTCCTTGCTTTCCTGTAAGGTGAACATGAAAGACATAGGGTTGGGGGATGAAGGTACCTCAGTCTTTCAGTGACTTGCAAATCACTGCAGGCAGGGGGCTAGCTCCTCAGACAGTATGCAAGCTTTAGCCCTGGATAAAGAGCAGGACTGTTTGGGGAATAAGGCTAGGCTCTTCTTCAGCACAGTTGCCTTGCAGTACATGGTAAGTTCTTCAATTAATTTATAAAAGTAAAAAATACAAAGATTTTCTTATTAGTGGAACTAAGGACTAGGATCAACTTAAGTCTGAGTGTCCTGAGATGTCAAATTGTATTCTCATTATTTTCATAGCACAAGAATTTGGAAAACTTGATAGATTCATTTATATATAAGATTATTTATTATACTCACACATTCTCCAAATACTTTCCTGTCAACTTTCAATTTAAATATGGGAAAGCATTGGATAATTATTCACACACACACTATTAAAAACCCAAACATTTCTTTAATTTGCTCAATGAAAACAGTAAAATTTTAGTATTTGTTCATGAAGGACAATAAACTCAAAATTTTTAGATTAAAAGATCAATGTTTCTCCTTATAGCAAATCCAACAAAAACACAACTGTATCTTTTCAAGACTTAGACAATTTATTATTTGTTTATTGCTCTTCCTCCCACCCCCACTCCTTTCTCAACACACAGTGTACGTATTGCTAATCTCCTGTGTTCAGCGATTACGAAACTGCAAGCTCCTATCTCCATAATCACATATGTTCATGGTCTATGGACAACTGACTTTGACTCCAGCACTCCACAAGTGAAGAATGTCAAACCTAAAGTGTGAAGGGGTAGCTTCCCATTTCTATCACAATTTAAAATGTTTTGAATTTCCCTTTAGCTTTTTCTATTTTAAAAATTGAATAATGAAGCCAGGCGGTGGTGGCACACGCCTTTAATCCCAGCACTCTGGAGGTAGAGGCAGGCGGATCTCTGGGGGTTCGAAGCCAGCCTGGTCTACAAGAGCTAGTTCCGTCATAGGCACCAAAGCTACAGAGAAACCCTGTCTCGAAAAAACAAACAAACAAAAACAAAAAACAACAACAAAAAAAATACATGTCTGTATTTTTGCTAAAAGAGAAACAAGTTCATTTAATAAAAGAAGATAAATTAAATACACTCCAAATTTTGCTTTCCCTATAAAATGTAAGAAAAGTAATAGTTTTGTGTGGTAGTAAATCACCAGTAAGAACAGAAGACTTGGTTCACTTTGTATAGAAATGTAGATTTTTATAACTATAATTTAGGTTTTTAACTAAACCATGTTGCATCTTAACTTTTTTTAAAACTTATACAAGTGTTTTCCAGCATTTTTCTATGTGCACCATTTGTTTTCCTGGTGTTTGCAGAGGTCAGAAGCATGGGAGTTAGAAGCCCTGAAGCTGGAGTTTAAGTATGCTTGTGAACTGCATGCTGCTTCTTGGAAAGAAATCCAGGTCCTCTGCAAGAACAGCAAGTGCTCCTAATAGGCAAATTATCCCTTGCTGCAACCCCTCCCCCACACTGTGTTGCGTATTTTATTCTTCTATTGCAAGCTGGGCTACAAGAACTAGTCTAACACGTTTTCTCTGAGGATAACTTGTACTTCAGGATGCATGTACATGTTTAATATTATAACCAATAGCTTCGTTTTTTATTTATGAAACAAATACACAACTATGGTCTTTCCATTCTTATTTGTTTCTTAATTCTTTTCTCTCATTGACATATATCCATAGGACATAATATTGTACTTCACCTCAGCAATTTCAGTTTCTCATATTCTCTGACCATCTTCATCACAGCTGATTTCTCTTGCTCCCCTTCCTGCTCTTTGTCTTTAGTCTCCCTTCCCATTAAACCTCCTGGTGTTCATTCCCTCCAAATACAATTTTGCCCCCCCCCCCTTTTCTCTCCTTCCTCTTCCTCTTTTTCTCTCTCTTCCCTCTCTTACTTTCTCTCATACACACATATAAAATACAAAATATTATAGTATATTCCTTTTTAATTTTACATATAAATCTAGAAATCACAAATTAGACACAGTATTTCATTTTTTTAAATTTGAACCATCTTAGTTAATGGGATGATATTCATGCAAGTGACACAATCTCACATTTCTCTATAACTATATAAAACCCTGCATGTGTGTGTGTGTCCATTACTTTGTTGAAAGATACTCAGTCAAATTAAATAACTTGTCTATTGTAAATAGTGCATCAATGAATACAGATTGCAGGAATTGTTTTATGTGGCCTTAGAGTCTTCTAGGCAGATATCCAGGCGTTGTGGAGCTGGGATAAGTCATATTATATTTTTAGAATTGAAGAATCTCCATACAGATTATCAAACAAACTCAGCAAGTGTTTCACCCCTATAGAAATTCATAACTGTTCCTTTCTCCCTCATACTTGCCAGTATTTATTGCTGTTTTTCTTTATTAATAATGCCCAATCTACATTGGATGATATGGAATCTTAATGTAGATTTAAATTATTTTCCAGAATGTAATATATTGGCCTCTAGTCTAGGCCCATTCTCTCTGGAGGCCTTCTTCTTAATTAAAACATCATGGCCACTGTCTTTTACAATACTCAATCCTACAAACATTGCATCCCTTGATGTCCAGAAGGAAACTGACCATTATAGTCTACTTATGGCATTATATATGCTTTCTAATATCTTATCTATAATTATTATTTTGTTTCATTTTGGTTTTGTTTGTTTTTTCCTACCAATCAGCACTAAAGACCTTCTGTTCAAGTAAACACAACAATGACCAATCTCTTCCCATACTAAATTTCTGTGCTGTTCAGACTACGTGCATTGGCAAATATGTAATAGAAGCAGGTAAGAAGGAGGAATATTTATTTAAATCAGTAATTAGGTTTTTGGTTCACAGTCACTTGCTTCCATTTTCTAGGGTGGAAAGGAAGCATGTGGCAGAAGAGATTCTTCTCTTGATAATAACAAAGAAGAAGGAAGTAAGCCAATAAAGATTCATGGAATATTTGCTACCCAGATATGTATCCAATGACCTACTTCTTCTAGGCAGGTAGGCGTCATTTCTTAAAATTTTCATCAGCTTCCAAAATAGCATGGAAAGATTTCAATCTATGCTTCTTTCGGGATATGTACCTTCCAACTATCACAAAGGGTGAGTGCCTGACGGTCAGTGAACTAGAATCATTGCTTCCCCGCAGTGTAACTGGTAATAATATATTTAGTAGTAGATCCTGAAAAAATGAGTTAAAACTCAGCAAAGAAGCTTTTGCAAGTGATTAATGTTTCATACTTGATACATAAGATTGTACACAAGTGGAATTCTGCTCGTCAGTGAGTCAGGAGAGATGCCACTTTACTCTAAGCTTTGCATCAGAGAATAGCAAACTTTACTTTTCGATTGTGTGCCTAAGTCTTGACCATTATCAAGCATGACCAGTTCAGCAAGCATGAATGGTACTCCGTTATTTTTCTTGATGAAATCATCAGTGACCTCTAATCCAAAAACTACTGGGTGTGGCTTTCCCAGTAATGAGTCCTTAGGATTGTTCTTAGTAGGAAGGAATGCCATTCTAAAACCAAACATGAGCTAAGGCATCTCGCACTTATAAGACATTGCTCTGCAGGGCAATCGCTAATACAGTGACAAGCAACTGTGATAAGTCTACTTTCTATAGTGCTATCGTTTAGATCTTGTTTTCTTAAGCATACGTTGGATTTGCTTTGATTTTATCTTCGTGTGTATGTGTGAATTGTGAACCTTTAGATCAATAGAATCAACTTAGCTTCTAGCATTCATGCTTCTAGCATCATGATCATTTTTATTCAGTTCCAACCAATCCATGTGTATACTTGGGCTGAGCAAGTTTACTATGACTGAAAACTATATGCCTAAGTGCTTCATAGTGATATTACAAACCCATACCTGAAAGTGTGAACACAGTTTGCTGTTGGTTTGTTAGTATTTCAATTATGCAACAAGACTCTAGGAAACTGAGTATGGAATAGATAAGTAATTTTATTATCGTAATACGATGACAAGACAAACTAGGTCAGAGAAATACAAAACATAAATTTAGAAGGTTTACTCAGTAGTTTTTGCAGGCTTTTGCTTCTCTTGCAGAGGACTTGGGTTCAATTCTCAACAGCCACAATAGGAGCTCAAAACTTCCTATAACTTCAGCTCTAGGGAAACTGACCTCTGCATGTACCTCATACACATCACAAGCACACACACACACACAAACACACACTATTACTACTAATACTGTTACTACTACTACTAATAATAATGTTAATGATAAAAAATTGTTAAAAACTGAATTTCAGGCACTGGGAAAGTTCCATAGCAGAGCACTTGCTTAGCATGTGTAAGAACTCAGTTTTATTCTCAGCCTTAAAAAAAAATGAAATCCAAAACATATTCTTCCCTGTGATAGATGAATTCATATTAAAGAATTTATAGTACTACTTCATATGTATGAAGGTAGAAAAATAATAATTAATATATTTCTATTCCTTGTTAAAAGAAAATTTTGGTAGCTGCTGACTGAAAAAAAGAAGTAAAAAAAACCCCACACATTTCAAAAGTTAAATAGAATATTGAATTTTCAAAAGAACCTAGAAAATATTTTCTGTTTGTGCTTAGACCCGATACCAACAGTTTGGCCTCACTAACTGTTGTTTTTGACTTCAGATAAAATTGCTTTCTAAATCAAAGATTTGGTTCTAATTTCAAAAAAAAAATCAATTTGTTGTGGATCAGTTCCCATAACACTGAGAAGTGTTAAGGAAATTTAGAACACCAGGTTTTAAAATGCTCCTCTAACAGCTGGCTTGAAGAAGGGTAATTCTTAATTAATTGTCATTCTGTCCTATGGATTTGTTTCTTACTTATAGATATGGACATTTATGGTTCCATTTTCTCGGAAGTAAAGGATTTAAAAACAGTACTTTCTGGTGGATACATTTAAACCAATGTTAGTTAAATACACACAGATAGCACAGTGCAGACAGCAGGTTAGTGTATGTAAGCAATTTTTCACATCTACTTTTGTTCTGGTTCATCACTTACTATATATATATATATACATATACATATATATATATGTATATATATTTTACTCCCATCAAATACACGAGAGCAAAGACAACTTGTCATATAACTCCTGCCAAAGAAATGTTAAAAAAAAAAGAACTTCCTGAAAGCAGGGCTATGTTTCTAAACGTTGGCAGTTGAATTATACACAAAATATGATATGCATTAAAGTGTCAGTAGTAAAACTAGGAACAAAGTCTTCACTATGCTGGGATTCTAGAGTTCGTGGGACAAGCTTTGAGAGAGCCTTTGTGTGTGCACATGCAGGTAGGTATGTGGAACCTGATAGCTCTGCTTTTGATAAAGGTTCTATGATTAGAAGAATTACTGAGTGGATGACAAGGTACATTCTGCCTGACACAATGATTTCACTTGGCACCTGAGCAGGAGGCAGCGAAACACCTGCAGGCTTCCTGGAAAGGCTTGGCGGCAGTCACTCTCGGTCTGTCTCCTGGTAAATTTGGGTGAGTTTTCAAAGCATTGCACAAATTGCTGCGCCATTCAGTTTTCATCTTGAAGTGCTAAGTAAAAATACTTCAGGCTTTATTTCCCTGGGTAAGCCATCCAGAAGTGCTAATTTTAGAACCCTCTCTATGCTCAGTGAGATACGGATTTTAAAAGACGTTTAAAAATATATTGAGGAAGTCTAACGTCGGTGTTTCAGATTTCCCTTGCTAATTTTCTCTCTATTTTGGTCAGGTGTAGAGGAAGACATTACCATGTGCTGCCGGAATTGTGTGGTGGAAACTACTAACAACTTTAAATATGAGACAAATAAGTGCCATCTTATAGTACTAACAAACCATCATCAAGCGCAGTGGGTATTTTATTTTGTATTGTTTTGTATTTTATACTATTTGAACAACTTTTTGTTTCTATTTTGCATTAGATTTTATTTGAAATATTTTTGCATTTTTGAAAAAAATCTGTATTACTGCTTCAGGTGATTTTTTTCAAAGGTTCTAGACAAAATTCCATTTACTTTCCTCACCCGAAAGCATAACTATATTTATAGAAAAAATAGAAATAATTCATGAATGTTTTTCCTTACCAATACTGTATGCACATGTCTAGCTAAAGCAAAGGCAGGAAAAGATCAACAGAAGCAGGTTAAAAGTCAGTTTTGAAAGACAGTATATAAATCTTTCCTTTTAAATTAGTTGCTACAGTTCTAATAGGCACCTGCTATCAGGAAATAAAATAAACAATTAAAAAAGTTATTGTCCCGATAGGACATCCCTATTGTCTCAGTGTGTGGGTACCCCCCTCGCGGTCCTGAGTTCCTTGCTCGTGCTCTCTCTCCTTGTGCTCCTGATTTGGACCTTGAGATTTCAGTCCAGTGCTCCAATGTGGGTCTCTGTCTCTGTCTCCTTTCATCGCCTGATGAAAGTTAATATTCAGGAGGATGCCTAAGCCTGGGTTAAAACCGGTCTCGCTGAACATAGCGAACAATGAGGACTACTGAGACCCCAAGAACAATGGCAATGGGTTTTTGATCCTACTGCACCTATTGGTTTTGTGGGAGCCTATGCTNTGATTGCTCTTTGGACTGACGAGGGAGGGGGACTTGATTGGGGGAGGGGGAGGGAAAGGGGAGGCGGCAGTGGGGAAGAGACAGAAATCTTTAATTAATTAATAAAGAAATAAATAAATTAAAAAAAAAGTTATTGTCAACCCAACCTTGAGCCAAGCTGGAGGGAATTGGACTATTTTAGCTGACAGACAAACTCTTTCATTCAGTTACTGGCTAGACACAAACAAAATGGTAAACTCGAATTCTTCTCATCCTTTTATCTCATCCAAAAATGGAAAGGTTCTGTGCTATCTTGGTGAATATCTCAACAGTGAAGCTCAGAAAACCAGCCTTGGGGTATAGGGAGAGGCGTTCCAAGGGGGAAGCCCTGAGTAGTGAACAAAGCAGAAAACATGTTATACTTAAGTTTTTCCTGCTCCAGCTGAAAGTCTTTACCAGTAGAAAACAGCTGAGGAACATTGAAGCAAAACATTCAATGAACAGGTAGGCAAACTCAGTATAGACAGACACAGGAAAATGGTGCTGTTATGTGTGCATGTGTGTGTGTGTTTGCATGTGTGTGTGTGTGTGTGTGTGTGTCTATGTGTCCTTATCAAAGAGAGAAAGTCAGGGACAGAGACATAGACAGAGAAATGCAGATAGACAGAAAAGCATAAAATTCTGTTATTGTTCTACCTTATGAATTGTAGAGTGATTATTATCATTATTCCTTACTTCTACATACTGTGTGACTTTTCCTAGCAGGGTTTGAACAACTGCTCATTATATATCAAAGATACAGTTCCCTGAGTACCCTGGAAAGAATCAATGTGTTTAATTTTTGATACTTATAGGAATGTGGGTGAATTAGTTGCAAGAATGAATATATATATATATCATTATTTGTTTCTATTTTGTTTATATTCTGGGTGGGGCAGTGCTCTCCATATAAGCCCTTCCATGAGGGAATGTTAATGGTCACATTCTTATTTATGCCTCCTGCAGAGAGTTTAGAGGGGGCCACCTTGCCATGCCTGGAGTACAGCTATCTACAAATGCCCCTCCCATCAAAACTGTGACATCTGCTAATACTGAACCCACCACGTTGTCCTTTTTATTCTCCCGTGTCTGATGATCACAATTCTCTCCATTTTTGTCAAATCACTTTTAGTAGCTTTGCATGTGAGTTTTGTCATGCACGACACAACTTACGCACCCATGAGAAGCTTCTGTGATTTGAGGAGATAGGAAATGCTATGAAATAAGGCAGGAGATATTGGAATCTGAGTTCACAAAAAATGAAGCAGAGTTAGTGTGCAATTATGAACGGGCACTGATTTTAATTATGGTATAGAAAGCATAATATTAATTATAAAGTTACATAAGTAGGACAACCCAGTCCCTATCATTAAATAATCACACTAAGCAATGTTAAAATGAGCAAATTACATAATGATCCGATGTACTGGAGCAATTGATGCAGAGATCTGGAAATGACCAATTAGCAGCTCTGAATTGGTTATTTAGGAAATTTCAGAATGAGTCTGAAATCTTCTCATGGGTAATTTGATAGTGCATTTATTTACATTTATTTTGAAAATTATAAATAAAGCCCATGGAAGCTTTTTGGAAAATGTGGCATAATTCACAGACAACTTTGTGGAGTGATAATCGTGTTTAACATTAATTGATATTACTACCTAATTGGGTGACAGAGACTAAATAAAAACAGAAAGACCTATTTTGGAAGTTTATTTTCAGAATAGTACATCTTCCTTAAAGAAACAACTTAGAAAATTCTTATAAGTGGAGCTTAATAGAAATGACTTGCTATAAGCTGCATGCAAATGGGAACGTACTGATGGAGTCGGAAGAATATGACTGCATTTATGCAATGCCGTGCAGAGACATACTGCTTCTCTGAATAAAAATTTCAGTGCCTCTCTAACATGTGGCAATTAAATGATCCTAAATCCCAATTAGTGTTCAGCAGTGCCGCATCCTCTTGGTGTGATTCATTTAATAAGTGAAAAACGAAAGTAGAAGTGCTTGCTGCTTTGATCATTCTCGGCAAAATATTTAGCTTCTCTTCTCAAGGCCCCAGTTTACTTTGAACATTTAAAAAAAACTGTGCAATTTGTACGTTCCATGACTTAGGAAGAGATGGTATTATAATTTCGTCTTGTTGAATTCGTGTTTACAAGTGTTGCTATTTATGTCGGATGTACTTGTTTCCCTAGCACTTCTTCCTTTAAATAAATAAACAAACAAACAACAGCTTCTTTTATCTGCCTGTTTAAATTTTTATCCATGCAGTGCCAAAACATGAAAAAAAATTAACACTTTTGAATCAAAACAGACATCTTCCAAGTGAAAAATATGCAGATAAAGGGCGGCACAATCTTTTCTTAATTTAGAGAATCTAACTGAGCCTGGGTGGATATACTACTACTTTGTTCAGATCTGAATAAGCAATCGGACCTTATAACAAGGGGCATCCATCACTATTACACACGGTGATCGCAGCAAGCTCTTGTGTAGAACACACACTGGCAATCTTTCAAGCCAGGACATCTTGGTGAAGGATTATAAAAAGTATTTTTTGCACTTTTAAAACCTACCCTTCCTTTAAAAAGCACATCAGAATCATGCAAATTTGACATTTTTTTTTCCTACTGCTTATTTATTCCCAAGATTGCTATAGACAGATTCCTGACACATCTATTAGGAATCAAATTGCATGCCCCGTGACATTAGGATATTCTTTTTTATAAAATGATTGCTTTGATTTATATATTTTGTGATGTACAGAATCGAAATATGGATAATAAAAATATGGGAAAATTGAAAATATGGAAGAAATCTGGTTCTCCAACAGTTAAATAATGGCAATAAAGGAAATTAAATAGCACAAATATAATTGCAGTATTTTCATAAATGCATACATTAAAACAACAATTAAATGTCCGATGGCAAGAATGGAGACATAGGGCTAAGCACACAATACAGCATCAGGAGTTAAGGTGTCATTAATTCATTTTGCACGTTTCACCTTTATTTGTAACGGCTTCCAGTCTCAACCACAAAATCTTCAAGTTATTTCGGGCTTATGAAAGTATATAATATACTCCCAAAGCTATTTCAGACTTAATGATAGACCGGAATTACATGTTTTTTATGCACTACAATCTCTCAAGAAATTCCAACTGCAAAAGACTTTAATCAGTTTAGTAGACTTAGATGGTGTGTGTGTGTGTGTGTGTGTGTGTGTGCTCTTTGAAAAAATGCAAAAGGCCAAGAGGTTTTATGAAGTGTCTGTGTTGAAATATTTCAGGAAAACAGTGCTTATACATAGAAAAATATCAATTTGCTGCATGCTGAAATCAAGGCATTAAAATGTACAGCTTGCATGACTTTGTTTTAATGGGCTGTCAACTGTCCAGGCAGCTGCAGTACAAAGTTAGGCATGTCTTTAATCTTCAAAGAAAAAGAAAATAAAGCGAATAAATTCAGCTATTAGCTTGAAGGCAAAAACAATGAAAGAAGAAGGTGAAAGCAAACAGTATTAGAGTTACTTAGTTTCCTTGTTTGAAATGTGGAATTGTGTTATTAGTTTGGGGTGGATTATCCACCCATGCATTTACACACACACCTCACGTTCATGCACATGCACACAAACATTCACACGTATATGCATCATTTTTAATGCCAACTCATATAATAAAGCAAGCAATCTTTAACAACGCAACTGACTTGCAATCCAGAACAATTAATGATCAATTTTAAACATGGTAATACTATTAGTGTTAGTGTCGATTACACAGAAGTCTATTATTTTTACCTCCATCACGCTCTATCCTAAAAATATATATATATATATTACTATGTTTATATCAGTTACAAAGAAATGCATTAGTGGAATTTTTAATGAATAATTAGAAAACTTATTTGTGTAAATATATATTTGCCTCCTAATAATCCACTCTTATTAAATATTAAATAATCAACTATAAATTTATAACACATAACATTGGACTTAAGATGTGATATTCATTTTTATTTCCAAGGAACATATTGCATGTTTAAATATTTTCAAGGTCAAATCTGTTTTTCCCCGTGTAATTGATGTCATATGTGAGCTTATTCTACATTTTCCTATGTACTTACTTTTATCACTGAAACAGTTTAATTTTTGCCCCAAATTTATACAACACAACTCAAAAAAAATAATTCAGTACATAACAAAGCAATTGCAAATTTCCTCTTTATTCATTCCATTTGTAATTCATTCTGTTGTTTGTGCAGTATTAAATTGAGTTATTTTAAAACGGTTGAGTCCAATTGTAAAACCATATAAATCTCAAGTGTTAAGAACAAGAAGTGAATAACTTTAGAGCATTTTTTTTTACAATTAAATAAACAGAGACAGAATATTACAGCAACATGCATCAATGCAAATCTTTAAACATTAAAATGTTTGTTAGGTATCCTAACATACTGATACAAATTATTTTATGAAAGGAGATGATATGTTCAAATTGTCACTTTGAGCATAATATATAATTATATATTATTAATTTAACGGAAATAAATTTAAAGTGGTAAAGTTAAGCTTAGAAATGGAGGACCATGGTATGGAAACACAGGGTAAAATGAGATGATAAGAATTTAGATGGAAGAGAAATCGAGTACGTGATGAAGTGTTTATCAGAAGGAGGGAAATTAGTGAGGCATGGTATGATTTTGATGTGCTCCTAACGTGAAAGGCTTAGCTTTCGTTCCACTTAGTATTCTGGTTTCTGCATCCCAGTGAAAGAGAGTGCACGGTGCTTTGAGAAAGACAATGAGTCGACACAGAGATCAATTGGACTCCTTTCAGTCATGAAAGCCTAGAGATGGGCAGATTAGCTTCTTACTCGCCTGTGCTACACTTCAGCTTGTCCTTCAAGAAGCAAGAAGACATTGAAGTACTAAACGATTATTAATGGGTAAGAGTTGAATATATGGAATGATTCATTATACTAAATAGCTTTGAAATTGTAGTACTTCTTCAATTTTACTCAGAGAAGTCCTGTGTAAATAAATCCATAGCGTATCTAAAAAAAAAAAATACATCAAAATGCTGTGTCAAATTGTCTGAAGCTTTAACAAAAAATATTTTATATGTTTTAAAAATATTATTTAATTGAATTAGAATTGTATCACTTAAACTTTTCATTTTCCTACCTCCAACCCATCCTATGTAGCCTCTCTGCCACAATTTCCATAAACCTGCTCTTTTTTCTTTGATCATTATTGTTTTGCAAACATGCTCACACATACACACATGCACGCGCACACACGTGATTCAGATTTTTGTCCATTTTTATTTGATGTGTCTAGAAATGATCTCTACCCAACTCATAGTCTTTCTATGTTGCTTGTTTCCACAAGTGTAATAAAACCTTGACAAAGCAGCGATTTTCATTCTATAATATGTTGCATGCGATGAGTAAGATGGGGATGGGCAGGATCAACAGACACAGCTAAATTTTTAAATGTGTGGCTAGCTCCATGCCATGTGTCAGTCCTGGGGATTGAACCCAAGGCATCATTTCTGTATGGAAACTCTTGAGTGCTGACCCACAGTCCTTGCACTAATGACTCCATTTCTATGTGAAATTTTATCTGTGACAGCAATGCTGATCAGGCCAGTGTCTATTCATAGATTATATAACACAGTTGAAAAGGAAGATTTTTCTCAAAGCACATTCTGAGGCTTATTCTGAATTTGTAGAAAGGTGTTTCTTTTTTTGTTCATCGATGTAGTCTAATGTAACTTGTTATTTAAGACTGTCATCTTCCAGAAAAAATCATCTTGCATAGAGTGCTCTTTCTGGTTGCTTTCATTAAGGAATTATGTAAAACACATGGAATAAAATGTACTAATTAGATTTCAACCGAGTAGAGTAAATACACCAGATTTCTATTTTGCGCCTGTTCCCACAGAGATCATTGGTCAAATTTTAACTATTCATTCAAATTTAAATTCCTGTCAATTCAGGATGTCAGCCCAAACTTGAATAAAGGAAGAGAGTAATTTGTTTATTCACAACTTTGTTCATGTAGGTTTCTTCAATGGAAGATTAATTATATTGTATTTCATTGGAAGGACAACCATCTACCTTCTTGATAGGTGGTTTTATTTTAAATTAAAATAGAAAGTTATTGCTCTCTATTAATTAATACTTCTTCATGGTAAGGAGATTTACACATAAGCATATGAGTCTTCTTTTAAAAAGAAAACATTGTGGTTTTCCTTGAGAAGATGTTTTTGATTTTAAACCTTTAGGGAGAACTACCATTTTCCATCTGCTTAAAGGACATAGCATTCAATTGTCTTCTAATGACCTATCATTTTATCCATAGGTTAATTCATCTCTCATCCTTCATCTAAGAAGCATACATTTGCTTTAGATGGTGAAGAGTAGAGACCCACGATAGTCCAGGAAACAGAAAATGAGATACTGCAGAATATTCAATATAAGGCAAATGTATTTTCCACACTCTCTCCTGTCGAGGCACAGGACCTTTGCAAAATAGAATCCTGCAGGAGTAAAAGAGTCAGGAGTGGTGGATAACTACAATTGAATGGTTTCTGCACAATGGGGGCACTTCACCTAAGTACTCCAAGTGACTGTAATACCATGCACAAAGCCTGTGCAAGCTAAAACAAGATAATCCCCATCATGGAGATGAAAGTTGCATACAAATATCACTCCTTTCTAAGGAGCAATTGGAAATGCTTATTGTCTGGGAGAAGGACAGTCAGTTTTCTCTGAGAGTACAGCCCTTGGTATGTCAATAGCGTCAGTGGGAGGCCACAAGTCCAAGAATACTTGGATAATACAAATTGATATTGATGGGGAGGTAGCATGAATTTTGGTGGCTATGGAAAGGGCAGTTGAACAGGGAAGATTAGAGGGGCAAAGAATATAACCAAAGCACACTGTGTGTGATTTAACAAGAATTGACAAAACAGTACCTGATTTTGATGCTTGCGTAGGTCATGCATGAAGTTTCTATGAAAAGAAACCAGAGCCGTCATTGTTAATGTTATTTTATACTAGTTCCATTTTATATTTTATTTAATTATTTCATAAAAGATATTATGATCACATTTTTTCCCTCTTCTAATTCCTCTCTAATTTGTTGTAAGGAAGCTGCTTGTTTGTCCCAGCTTCTCAGAATCAAAATAAACACACCAGAAACGGTATTATATAAAACACTGCTCGGCACATTGGCTCTAGCTTTTTAATGACTAGCGCTTACAACTTAATTTAACCCATTTCTAGTAATCTGTATATCACCACGAGGCTGTGGCTTACCAGATAAAGTTTCAGTTTCTGTCTCTGGCAGGGTACCTCTGACTCTGCCCTTTTCTCTCAACATTCAGTTTAGTTTTCCCTGCCTACCTCTATTATTTTGCCCTATCAGGCTAAGCCTGTTTTCTCTATTAATTAAGCAATCCTATTCACAGTATACAAAGAGGAATCCCACATCACTGTTTGAACTTTTGAGCTTGATCTATCATTTTTAGTTTAAAATTCTATTTTAATATTTAATTGGGTAGAGACAGTTAAGTAAAGGTGAGTGCAGATTCCCAAGGAGGCTAGAAGGTGTCCGATCATCTAGAACTGTAGTTACAAGTGATTGTGAACCGATTTAAAAGCAGGGTTCTCTGCCACAACCTAGGCCCTGTCTAGTACATGATCCAGCTGCAGCTGGGTTCTTTGTTTATGTCTACGGCTTGTACTACCTGGAGTTGGTGAGGGGGCACATGGGAACCACTTGTGATGGAATCTTAAGACCTTGAGAGAGTTAGCCCTGCCTCTAGCTACATACTGAGGCAGGGGAGCTGGCTCTGACCCTTACAGAAGAGCTGAACCCTGCTTTCCAGAGAGATAACCCCGGCCCTCATCACAGGCAAGGAAGAAATGGTCTTGATGGCATGGGCTTTGGAGAGCTGTCTCTGTCCGCTTGCCTAAGGGTGTTAGTTCCAGTGAAACAGATTGGCCAGCTTCACTGCGGCCTGGCCCACTGAGTTAGCCCACTCTAATGTCATCTGAGCCTTCTATGACTTCCTGGAGACTATAGGGGCACAGGTCATATAGAGCGATGCCAAAGGGATCTCCGTGACTTTAGGTGGCCTCACTGTGACCCAGAGGAGTTGAGGAGGATCCAGTGATGTTGGTGTCCCAGGAACCAGACCAATGACTCATTGCAATAACAGTTGCTATTAAATTCAGTTGGACAGAGGGGTATACTGTGGCACACACCACCCCCAGTGCCACCAGGATGAGTGTGTGGGGCAGGATTTGAAAGGCAAGAGAGATGGAAAGATGAAGTGGTTTTCAGGGTGTATTTTTCTTGTTGTTTCTTTGTTTTATCCTTGTGTTTGCTAGTTTCTTAGCTTGCTATGTTTTGTTTTGGTTTGATTTTTAAAATTTTTATTATGTGGTTTTCTTCAAGAGTGAGGGGAGGATATGGGGAGATTGTGAGGTGAGGTGTGAAGATTTTGGGTGCATGATATGAAACTCCCAAAGAATCGTTAAAAGAATCATGTTTAAAAATGAGAAAGAAAAAGAAAAAGTAGGGTCCTCTGTAATGGGAATCTGTGAGTTGTTTGAATTTTAAAGATATTCATTGTGAAACCTATGACTAAATTTCCCAAACTTAGTATGTTGAGAATAACGGGCCACAGTAATAAAAATGAGAGTGAAGTTTTGGCATAAAAAAAGAAAAAAGTCAATCATTCTTCTTTCAAGTTTCTCCGGCTGTTTAAATGTGACAGAGAATTCAGGCTCATGAGGGGGGTGGGATTGTGAAGGATCAGAATGCTGGCAAACACGGAAAGCAAGAACGCAAGTCCAGGCACTGAGCAGCCTCTGCTGCTGTGTGTTCTACCTAGCACTTGTTATCCTCTCTTTTTATTGCAAAGCCTCCCTCCCCCCACAGATATGCCCTGCTCCTCTGTCAAGACCTACAAACTGTGTCCTCTGTAGACATTTAAAATTTTGACACATAATGTTTATGTCAGAATATGCGGGAAAGAAATACTATAAACTCAGGCAAAAAATAATCTTTAACACACAGCTTTATGACTGAAAATAGAATCTGCTTCATAATATATTCATCTAATCCTTCCGTCAGCATGAAGTACATGCCAAGACCATGCTGGATGTGTAAGTTAGAACCACAAATTAAACAGGTAAAATATAAATCCTAACACAATGTAAAAAATATTTGATATTCTGGTATTATCTGGATAGTCTGAGGGTAAAATACACAGATATTTTAGAAGAAGTTAATAGCACTCACTACAGTGAGTTAGGCATCTCGTCTTTGACTAATCACATCTAATACTCTCTTTCAGTATTGGGGTAGTATACAAAGTTTATAAGCATGAATTGACTAATGTTACCCTAGTAAAATATACTTCCTGCAAGATTTGGACAGTGAGTGTTATACATTGATTCAAAAATTATGTACCAAGATCCAATGATAATACTTAATATTGGTTACTATTTATATCCATTTTATAGTCCTAGCTGTAGATACATTTGGGCTTTTTTTTGTCCTTCTGCTGTCATCTCTGTTCACAGTCTAACACAGAATGTTTTGTATGTGAATGAATATTCAGGACAGATTGTGTGAAGCAATAATGGAAGGAAGAATTATTTGGTTTATTCTGAAGCTTGTGGTAAGGAAAAAAAAAAGAAAATCATGGGGTTAGAAAACCTTTGCAAAAAAATTCATTATTTACTATGTCAATAAAATACAGCACTATTCCCTCCCTGTACTTTATGTTTCAGGAAAAGATGTTTAAGAGGACATAAATTTATGTGAACTGCTGGATTTTTCTGACAGCTTTTATCTCTTTTACCTAGCATGTCTAAGCAAGATAAAAGAAATAGTGTGCTTGAATCACTGTACCCCTGGCAGGGAGAGATCTTAAGAGTGTCATTGTAACTAAATCTATATCTTGGTCAATATAAGAAAATTGATCAAGTCCTAACATTGCAGGTTATGCAAACTAAAGAAGTGGAGATATTTCCAATGTGATCACCTTTTCTCTTAACCATGATGATGTCAATGTACCAAACCTGTAATATTTACCCAATGATGGCAAGGGAAGTATCTTATAAAAGAATGACTCCTTGATGTTTATTAATTAGTAGGCATGTGGTTTCTACAAATAGCTTAAAGAGAGTCATAGAGCTAAGAGAAAACTTGCCTTATGAAACTATAGAATTTCTCTTATAAGAACTGGTCTCTATGGAATAAACCTAAGGGCCCTTTCAGAAGAAGTTTTGCATGTGATGGATTTTCTTCCCATGCTGTATGTTAAAGTCAGAAGGAATTGAAAGAACTGATGAACTTTCAGGGATGCATGGGAAGGAAAAAGAGACACAGTGGGAGAGGAATAACTACCATTAAGAATGAAAAAGTCATATGGAAACTCATTTTACAAACTTCATGTGTGTATGCTTATTTTTGTGTAACAGCTAAATTGGATGTCCCTAATTATGTTCCTACTAGAAACCATAAGGTGTCAGATTGAAAGCTCAGGGCAGCCTTAAGGTATACTCTACTAGAATTGTTAGTAAGATGAATATTTGAGTCCCTAAATCATAATAAGTTGTAGCCATTGTTCTTGGTTATCAATCAGAGTTTGATAGTAAGACCCAGTTGCTGAAGAAGAACCATACATGTGGTAATAATCTACCAGTTTCAGAGTGATATGAAGGATTGCATTAAAAAATTCTTCCTGGTCAAAGTTAAATACTGAGACAGAAAAGAAACTACTAGCTTGTCTCATTAAGAAGATAAGAGTTCTTACTAATATCTGAATTGTTTGTATTTGGAAGGTTGTTAAAGCTGCATCTTTTGATCTTGAAGACATGAGATGCTCAACTTACAGTGAATTTAAAAGGAGTTTGATCATCAGAGCAGCAAGGTAAATTTGATTTAATTTTCTCACCCAAAATTTATCCATCACTTAAAAATTATTTTATTTTTAAATATGTATGTAGGTGAGGTTGTTTACATTTATGTTTGTGAACCTCATGCATTCCTGGTCCCCACTGAGCCAAGAAGAGGGCAATAGAAGCACTCGCACTAGACTTACAGGCAGTAGACCAGCCTATGATCTCATTTGCTGAGCCAACCCTCTAGTCCAAGTCTGTCAATCCGCAATCTAACACAACTGAAATATTTAAGTTATTCTCAATGAGACCACTTATACTTTTCCTGATCTATATGATGTTTTTCTTGGTCATTTTCATTTTCTACACTGTCAAATGTGGCCACTCTGTCCTAACTCTTTGTAAATATTTCATGTTTCTATTACGTTATGATGAATATTGTAAAAACAACACAAATGGAGCCAAAAGAATGGCTCACTGGTTAAAAGCACTGGCTGGTCTTCCACAGGACCACAATTCAATTTCCAGAACCCACATTACAGCTAACAGTTGTTTATAACTCCAGTCCTGTGGGAGTCAATGTCCTCCTCTGGCCTTCATAGGTACTGCAATGCTCATAGTGTACATACATGCAGGAAAAAACATTCGTGCACACAAAATACAATTTAAAAAAGGTAAAAAATAAAACAAAGTGAATTACAATTCGTATATGTATGTTTACATATTAACATTTCCATGCAAATTATGAAGATATATGAAAAATACATTTACAAATATTATTTTAATAGATTATAGGCCACAGAGATGTATATAAATCCTTATTAAATAGGATAAAGGACTCAATGTTTTACTCAAACATTATTTAGGCTCCGACAAACAAATGTAGTCTATTTGCATTAATGAATATGAAAATGTACTTGGATGAACAAATACCAGACATGATTATTAAGTGGGGATGACAGGAAATAGATTTCTAAAAAGTCCAGAATGTTCTTTGTATGCAGTTTGAAAAGAAAACAGACATATTCAGCTAAACAAAATGCAAATGAATATCTGTTACAACTTTAATTTTAGTAAGTTTATGTCAACATATTTCAACACTAGATGTCAATATTTTAAAATCACAACCTAGTATTTGCTTAAGGATATTTTCACGATATTTTATTAACATTCATATCTACTTCTGGAAAATATAATGACACATGTTGTGTCAATAGAGTCTAATTATAAAAATGGCATTTGTTTTGTTTTTATTTCATAGTCGTACATTCAAACTGCTGCAAAATGGAAACTCTGGGAGTAGCTGTGACAGCAAATGCCAAAAAGGAGCTGATGGCATCATTCCTTGGCTTACTTTCCTCCAGTCTCCACCAAAGCAAACATTACAGTGTGGTTACCTGGCCAGTCAAGTCCATCCAACCCTCACTTCTCTTCCAGAGGTCAATTTGCAAAGGGTTCTCAACTCTCCCTCAACTTTTTCTTCTTTTTATTTTTTTATTAATTAAACTTATTTATCTATTTTACATTCCAACTGCTGCCTCCTCTTCCTCCTCTTTTCCCATTTTCTTACCACCTTCCCTCTGCCACTACTAATTCACTCTTTCTAATGCTCAGAAACGGGCAGGCCTCCCATGGATATCAAGGAAATTCAGCATATCAAGTTGTAGAAGGACTAAGTAATAAGAACCGTGTAATAATGCTGGGCAAGGCAACACAGTATGCGGAATATTTCCCAAAGCCCTGCACAAGCCTTATGCACAGCCTGTTTCCATTGTTAGGAGTCTCGCAAATAAACCGAACTACACAGCTACACAACTGTCATATATATGTAGAGGGCCTAGGTCAGTCCCATGAAAGTTCCCTGGTTGTCGGTTCAGACTCTCTGAGTTCCTGTGAGCCCAGATAAATTGAGTCTGTGGGTTTTCTTGTCACGGCTTTGCCCCCACCCCAACAATTCTACCTCTCTCTCATCAGCAGGGTTCCTTGAGGGTCTGATGTTTGAATGTGAGTCTCTGCATCTGTTTCTTTCAACTACTGGATGAAGCCAATCTGATGACAACTGGGGGAGTCAGCAATCTGTGAGTATAGTAGAATATTGTTAGACATCATTCCATTGGCATTTTTTCCCTCCAATCATGTCAGGTTCCTGTCTCTGAGCTATCCAGGCTCTGGGCCCTGGCACTCCAGGCAGGGTCATGGGTGGCATAACTCTTGGGGCATGGGTCTCAGTCTGGACTAATCATTGGCTGGTCACTCCCACAATCTCTGTACCATGCTTACCTCAGCAAATGCCGTAGGCAAGGGTGCGCTGGACACCCTGTATGTAGGACAGACTATAAGGTCGAAGGTTATGTGCCTTGGCTATGTCTCAATCTCTCCACTCGAATCCTGCCTGGTCATAGATGACCAGCTCTCAGTCTGTTGGTAGGAGTCTCCAGTACTGTAATTAATCTTATCTGGGATGTCTGTGAACTTCTGCCCTGCTGGTTTGGCGAGGTCGAATCCCGCTGAAGTCTGAATTTAGCTGGCTTGGCAATTCCTGACCAACAGAAAAAAACGCGTGCACATTTTCCTTGCCACGCGTTTTTCTCCGGTGTCTACTTTAGAACTTCTGATTATATGACTAACATGAATAGTTGGAAGAAAATTGGAAGTTTATTTATTGTGTTTGTGATTCTGTGTCTAGCAGATAAATTTCACATTAAAGTGATTTTTTTAATGAATAAAAGGTATCTCTGGAGACACATTTCAAGCAGACCTTTTTTGCATAGCCTTCAACATAATGAACAGAAATAGAAAGCTAATGAAATTAATTGACAAACTAACAAGTTAAATCCTGATGGGATAAATAAAGTTTTGTCATAAATAGAAAAATACTCACTTATCAATTTCTCATTAAAATTCTGAGTTTAAAACACAGCTTCTACTATTTATAGACAATGTTTCACACATAACATATTTTTTAAATGGGAGTATATAATATCTAGCTGCAGTATTTAGTCATAAATTGTAAATATTATCCATTTTATAGGCACTTTGCTCATTGAAAAATGTCACTAATGGTTAGAGATAATCATATTCTGATGCTAAACAACAAATACTTAGAGAGAATATACAATAATAATAATAAATACAATTTTTGAATTCAGTCACATACATATAATTCTTTAATTTATTTTGTTTGCTTTGTATATACATATATACATGTATATATATGCTTATCAAATATGTGTAGAAGCAAATTTATGAATCTGTACATTCATACACATCTATGTGGAGGTCAGAGACCAATGTCAGGTAACTTTTTCAGTCATTTTCCACCTTATATAAGATAAAGTCTCTCTGTGAAATTGAATCTCACTTATACAGTTTTATTGACATCCAGTCAGGTCCAAATATCTGCTGTCCCCACTATCAGTAAGCTCCCAGGTACAATCTATGAAGCTTGATTTAGAAATAACTATTTGTTAATTGATTATTATAATTTTCTATGTACCAGTGTATATGTGGGTGTCTGTATACGTGTCATAGATAGATGGCAGTAGACCAGGAAATTGGACTCAAACTTTCTGGTTTGGATGGTATATTATTTACCTGCTTTTCCATCATTCAGGCTCCATTCCCTCAATTTTATAGATACTAAGAATCAATCTTCTGCTCTCATGAATATATAGCAATTAATTTTCAGTGCAGGTCATCTCTCCAGACCCCAGAAGTACATATTAAATTAATCAAAATGATTTATTCTAGTTCAAGCTGAGATACAATTGGAACAAATGGAATGAAGCATCCCCTTTATGTCCACATGGATGGATCTCTTTGAAAAAAAAATGTTGAAATTGGATTGGATAATAGATTGGTATGAGCTTACTCACATTAATAATAATAGTGAGTAATAGAGTGAATACTTGTGAGTTATTATTTATAGGCAATTACATTAATATAGATTCTTGTGTATTGATACAAAGTTAAATTATATTGAATATTGTATGTATGCATGCTTCTACCACTTCTTAAAACATTTTTTATATATTGACATATATTTATTATATTGCAATGTACATTTCTACCTCTGATCAAGATACTTATACATTGTTTATATTTGGAGGTCATTGTCCTCATTTATTGCACAGTTGTTTATTGTCTTAGTCTTTAAATTATATAGGCATTAAGAATTATAGATCAACAGTCATCTATGTTTGTCATACTTATAATTAGATTAATCAGGTTCTTTAGATACATAGAGATTATATTCTACATAGATAGATATTCTTCAACCACTTTAAAGTGCTGTAGAAATGGTATTTAAATAACCTAGGGGCCTGTTGAAGTAAGATACAATTGCTCCTGGCAGCACCGATCTATTCCCAAGAGAATGCTGAGCACAGAAGACATTCTACTTGGAACTTGTTTTCTTCTTGGCAAAAGCTGACCTTTGGGCAAAGAAATGCCCATGCCTCAACCACTGACAAGTTACATAGTATCTGGAAATGGATAAGCAGGACTGTAAAATTTTGGCATGACAGGGTAAGACAGTTTTTAAAAATTCCTTGCTTTTGAAAATGGTCTGTCAGTTATTCCAGGCTTTAGCCAAAGTTGGTTGCTTCAGCGTTGCAAATGAAGCTTTGGATGATTGCCCAGGTAGCCAGTTGTCTTTGTTATTTGTTACACGTTTTGGAAGTTGCTTGATTGCACTTCCTGCTTACTCAAGTAATATTATTTCTCTTCTCAGATCTTCAGTGGGGTTGAAGACTAAATAATTGCAGTTACTTTCCTCTCATGACTTATCCAAGTTATTTATTAGATATTACTTAAACTATTTAGGATAGGATATTTGTTCTTATTGTATATAATTTTGTATTAGGCTTAGAACTCTCTTATTTAAACAAAAGAGGGAGGTACTGTAGGAAATCTTATAGCTTGTGGTTACCCGCCTACTGGGACGTGCCCTCTTAGACATGTATGTGGATACAGAGCCTATGTCCTCCCCTTCCTCCTTTTTGCTGGCTGCTCTTTTGGATTGCTGGATTCGATCTCTGTTCTCCATTCAAGCAGAGGATTCTGACGTGTGAGTTTACCCTTAAATAAATAACCATCTATTTCTCACTTCTGAGCTAGTGTGGGATTTTTTTAAGTGTCTGTACCACAAATAATAATAAATTATCTTAAAATTCTTATAGAAATTTGAAGTCAAAAATTTAAAAGCTTGAAGTAAAAAATAATATGAAGCTAGCAATTATTTGTCTTGGACTGAACTTTTGACTTTAATGGATAGATTGATTTTTTATAGCATGATATACAAGCAAAAATCATCTTGATGTTAGGTTGACCTTGTTTTTCTCTATGCTTTCTTTCTTGTGTCATAACATAAAAGATTTCACTCAGAGACATCTGTCCTTAGAATTTCCAGGTGCTCAAATATGGTGGCTTAGAGGAAATGAAGCAACAGCACTTGCATTCTAAAACGTTGTCTTGATAACTAATAAATCTAACCTTTCCAGGCGGATGTATGGAGTTACAAGTACTAATTGATCATGTTGGCACTAAGGTGTTGTTCATTCTAGAAAGGCCACGTTAATTCAAATTGATGTGATTCAAATTAACCTTAATCAGCTTTACACAGACTGTGATTCCATTGCAGGATATTTGGCAATTAGACCTCTCCTGTCTTTATCTGCCCCGTGGCCTTGGAAGAAGCTTTGCAGTTTTATTTTGGCTCTCTTGATATGAAAATTATAATAACTGTTCATTTATGCATAACATTTTAGTATTGCTCGATCCACCAATGGCTTTTTATATATTTAGTTTTGGGCTCTTTTTTAACAATATCAAAATACCTTTATTACTCTTACTGACATTAGCCATGTTATATTTGTTTGAACAATAGGTACAGGAAGAACAACAAGAAATAATGTACACTAACTAGCCTTTGTTTTGTGTTAATAAAACATGTGTATTCTGTATCAGAAATCAGTGCATATACTTGATCATAAATAATACTGTATAGTGAAAGGCTGAGAATGTCAGTGTGAATGAGTTAAGAGGGATAGGACCTTTTAGAATCATTGCTATAGCTACTTTAATTACAGGAATAGATGAATGTTTAAACAGTTCTTTCTATTTCACTCTTACATAAATGGTCTAGGAGTAATTTGGAAGTCAATACAGATGTTATATTGCTTACTCTTGTATCATTGTGTAAAAATATCTGAAAAGAAAATTTTAAATTTTCCCCCTGGCTTCAGAGAAATCAGTAGTATTTGTGTGAGACTTGAGCTTGAGCTAAACCTCCTCATGGTGTGTTGTGGGGCAGTAAATTTCTACTCATGTCAATATAGAGAAAAGGCCATTGTCAGTAATATATCAAAAAAGGATCCACACTCAGAGACTTTCTGAAATTGTCCTCAATTTTCAATATTTACATAGTACCCAACAAAAATGTAACTAACTACAGAATCAATTTCAAAAACTTAAATCTATGGAAGGAGTGTTCAAATACAAACCCTTACATATGCAAAGTTTTCTTCCAGAAATAATTTTAAAAAATTACCATGGAGAAAAACAATAAAGAAAAGAAAAAGAAAGGTGACATGAAGCTAGGAAGAGGATGTGTTGGAAACTCGGAAAAGTTGGAGAAATAAAAGAGGGCCTCTATATTATACTATTTCATGGTGCAGATGAACAAATTTATCAAGAATGAAGAAAGGAATAGCAAAAAAGAAAGGACAAACTAAATAAACATTTTTTAATGCTGTTGAGGATCAGAGCAAAAGGAAAAACTGTGTATTTAGGGAGGCCTGAAAGCTTGGAGATGTATTTTTACACTTCAACAGTGTTGTTTGGAGTAGGATACCGAGCCCATTCCTGGCCACATTCATAAAAAAAAAAATCAAGAACGGAATGTGTTTTGAAAATAATCTATTCCGTATACCTGCCAGGTGATCCTTGTAGAAAAAAAATAAAAATAAAAAAATAAAACAAACAAACAACAACAACAACAAAAAAAAAAAACAGACTCTTTGGGTACCAGGCTGAGAGCTGCAACCCATAAGTAATCAGATTCAGTCTGCATCATTACCAGCAGAGTTTGGACCTTGGTGTACCCTTGAGTGGTGCAGCTGTAATACTTGAAAGTGACCCAACCTTAATTTTAGCTTTGGTGGCTAGGAGTATGCCTTCACCGATACTACGCTGAATTGCTCAGCCTCATGGTACAGAGAAAGCTTCTGTTCACCATAGGTAGGATCGTGTAGAAACAGGCCTTTTCTTGGAAGCTCCTCAGGTCAAAAGCTGAAAACTATTGTGAGAGGATCCTCATGGTACCCACCTATATTTGAACTTATGGATGGAGCCTCTGGAAGACTCTGAGTGGCAGTCCAAGTTAGGACTATAGACTATTTTGATCTGCTGCTCTAGCCAAGTGTTCCTATAGCTGATTATAGGATCAGAAATAGATGAACCATAGTGTTAGAGGCTTTGGTCCTAACCCCCTTCTCAACTACTATGCTGGCTTCAGTGAGATAGAGTACAGTTCAGAATAACACATGGGAAACAAAACCTCAATCTCACACAGGCATTCTGACCGCAGATCGAGACTCTAGACAGGCGTCTGGTCTGATTCTGACCCCAGGGATGAGTGTGAAGGGATGCTGTATTTTTAGATATCCTCCAGGTCATCTTGAAGAAGACACCAGCAGCAAATATGGGCTTGACTCACCTCCATCCTTAAAATAAAAGCCACATATCAGGAGGAAACACATGGGAATCCTTGATTTATAGATCCGTTAAGGGATGAAAGAGCAAAACTACTTGATAAAAGGTTTTACATTTCTGTGTTATATATAATTTATAGATAGTAAGTAAATTCTTTGGGAAAATATGATATTTCTGAAGATTTTATTATTTCATCTTTTGTATAGCTATTTGGAAATTCCATATATTTCATATCAGTTTGTTTGGTTTACTTAAACCCAATGTTTCTTCAAAAGAAAAGTTTATAATTTTGTAAATAAAATATAAATAATAGAATTTATATAATGTTATATAGAATACCTAGATATACTTATAATTTAAAAATCTGTGTGTTTTCTCATCCTGTCTGCTTCAAAATGTTTTTGTAGTTATTACCAGGTATTCTTTTCAAATTAAAGAATTATTTAACTTTAAAAAAAATGAAGAAAAAAAGAGAAGATCACAGAAACTAGCAAATGATCTATGTTACTCCAGCGTATTCTTCCTTGGCTAGGGCATGTATCTCAGTGGAGAAACACTTGCGTAACAGGTAGAAGGCCCTTGGCTCAATATTGCAAATTAACCAAGCAAAGAAACAAACAATGATATTCTAAGTGAGATTACTCTGAAAAGTGTAGGCTTCTAGTAAATGTATGTTCCATGCAATTGCCCATTCTTTCATGATTCTGGTTATATATAAATTATGGCTTTTTATATAATAATTGCAAAGCAAATGATTAAAAGATGAGTCCTTGAATGAAAATAAGTTTTATACACAAAACACAACATTATAATGTTGCATTTTTCTTCATTTATATCCACAGTATAAACATTTTCTTGAGTATAGTTAATTTTCTGTGTTCTAGAATATTTGCTCTTGCTGCTCTGCAAATCTCATTCATAAAAATGAGCTAGAGTTTTGATTAAAGGAAAATGACATAGGTCAAATCTTCTGCAGCTAATTACATGTGGTAAATAGATCAAAATATACATAATATAATCACTATATAAACGTGAAAATTGAGTATAAAAACAACTGCTCTCAAGTCTAATTTTATAAAAGTCTACATAAATGATAGAATAAAAATTAAAATGTATATTTATAAGTAAACAAAAATGAGTCTAAATAATAATTACATATATATCTTAATGTAAAAAAGATAAATGATATTTATTATAGGTAAAAAAAAGACATCTATCAAAACATTTATGAGCAAATTAGAACATTTTTTTTTAAATTTTTGGTCCCAATGTCCATTACCAAAGAAATAAGCACAGATACTGAGAGAAACAATTAATAAATGGGAACTCCTGAAAATGAAAAGCTTCTGTAAAGCAAAGGACACGATCAGCACGCCCAAGTTTTAGTGACCAAAATGAGCTGAGGATATTCATTTCACATCGTCCTTTGCTGAAGGTAGAAAGAAAACAGGAAGCTCCATGGAAATGTGAAGGAAATGAATAAGGGCACAAATTTTGCACAGGAGCCAACTCCTGAAATAGCTGATGTCCATGATGATGATGATGAGAAAAATCCATTCAGAAGTGCAAAAATTTTGCATTCAAATTAAGTCACAAACACATACAGATTAATGTATGCATTAGCATAAAAACATTGAGATTTTTATGTCAAAAATAGCAAAGAAAAATTTAAAACCTTTTCTTTTTTATTTTCTTAAAAATTTCCACCTCCTTCCCTCCTCCTATTTCCCTCCCCCTCCCTCTCCAGTCCAAAGAGCAGTCAGGGTTCCCTGCCCTGTGGGAAGTTCAGGGTCCTTCCCCCTCCATCCAGGTCTAGGAAGGTGAGCATTCAAACTGGCTAGGCTCCCACAAAGCCAGTTCATGCAGTAGGATCAAAACCCAGTGCCATTGTCCTTGGCTTCTCATCAGCCCTCATTGTCCGCCATGTTCAGAGTCCGTTTTTATTCCTTGCTTTTTCAGTCCCAGTCCAGCTGGCCTTGGTGAGTTCCCATTAGATCAGCCCCACCGTTACAGTGGGTGGGTGCACCCCTCGCAGTCCTGACTCTAGATAAAATACTAACACTGAAAGTAACTTTGCTATCAAGATCATATATAAGAAATAGATTTATTACTTTTGCCTTAATGTATATGAGAAGTTTCACTAACAAGAAAGAAGGTAACCTGACAGATGAAAATGTTTGTTATGAATAACGAATATGCAATGGCTATTCAAAGCACTTGCAAATTTCATGTGTTTTGATTTAAATTCGACAATATTAATATATCAAATGAGAAATAAATAATGCACTTCACAATGTTCAACCTTAAAGTATGGTCCATCTTGCATTTTTGTACAGGTCCTCTGAAGCTATATATTCAAATTCAAGTTTAAGAATAATAAAAGTAAATATAAAGTGTATATAAAGTGTTAGTTTTTTAGTACAATGATGATATTTAGGAAGCATAGCAAAACATGGTATGAATTATGATGTAATAATTCACAGCCATTGCATTGTTAGACATAAGCTTATACTGAGCACTATTTAGTGTAAAGGTGTGGATTATTATCCCATAATTCATAGAATAGAGTGATTTACTGAGCTTATAAAGAAGTCCCTATACAAATATTTTTTATTAAAATGGTAAAATGTTCCAGGGTAAGATTTTTTTTTCAAAAGGAAACATGAGAAAGGAGTAAGAATGGAATTCAAATACCATCAAACACTGTCTGGAGTTTTATGCATTGTACCTCCTTTAACCAAAATAAAATTATGTTTTGCTTTCCTTAACTGATGATCAGGCCCAGCATGTGTTCCAGCAGCCAGTTAGTTTAACTACACCATAGCTACTACCCCTATAATCCTCCCGATTTGCAAGTTACCTCCCCTGCTGACTCCCTTAACATTGCTTCAGAGCCACAGAGTTCTCGGAAATTTTTCTTGTATTGTTTCAAGTTTGCTTGTTCAGTTGCTGAGCACCTGAAAATCAAGAGCAACTCCTAGCTGGCTCCTATGTAATACTAGATGTCATGAAGGACGAGTGGACTTTTGCCTTTGTTCCTGATTGTGGTCAATTAACTACAATGAAGGCAAGTTTTTCCATCTTTTCCTCATAGTGAACACTAAGGAATTTGGTTTATATAAATTAATAGCAGCTTGATTTAAATATCGGTTGTTATTTAGTCATAAGCAGTTAAATGTAATCCCATTTAACTTATAGCAAATAGTTAAGGGTTCTTTTTCGGATAGTAAATGTTGATTAACACTGATTGTAAAAACTTGAAGCAAATGCTCACATTATTCCGGAAAACTCTGTTGCCTAGAGAGGAGAGCCAGTGAGCTATTATCAATTGTCCATGTGTTTTGATCTGAGTAATTGAAGTCAGGAGCCTCTGGAACTTTTTGTTCCATGTTTATTACTCCACTTTTTCACACATACTACATGTTTAAAGACCTCCCAAGGTCTCAGAATAACAAAATTTGTCAAAGGGCAAAGGATGGGCTAAGCAAATAAAAAAAAAATATCTCTGAGACTGAATGTCTGTGTGTCCGGGTGAGACAAAAGCTTTATATTTACATCCCCCATCATTAGAATATCTGATTAGGACCACCTTCATATATTTTCGGAAGTTTCTATTAAACTGGGTTTCCATATCATCCCTCAACTGCCCCTCAATTTCAGTTGTCTCTCTGAATTATTTCCACCAGCATTATTTTCCCTCCAGCTCTGCATCAAATTTCCCTGTTCTACTCCCTATCCAGTCCTAGTCCACCCATAAAATCTGTTCTATTCATGTGTTCTCCTTGGATGCCTCTATACCTAAACTCGCTGTTATATGTACTATAGCTTGGTTATCATTGACTTAGTGGATAATATCTGTAAATAAATTGAATATATAGCATATTTATGCTTTGTACCTGGGATACCTCTCAGAATAACATTTTCTAGTTTCATCCATTTGCTGCAAATTTTATGATGTCATTTAAATCTATTTTGTTGAAAATAGGTTCTTCTTTCATACAAATACATCCTGACGAGTTTACCTTCCCTTTACTTTTCTAGATTTCAGTCCCTGGAACACCTCTCTTGTCAAATCCAGAGAGAGAGAGAGAGAGAGAGAGAGAGAGAGAGAGAGAGAGAGAGAGAGAGAGAGAGAGAGGAGAGAGTGTGTGTAGGCGAAGTCAAGGAGATACCTTGTAACTGCTTAAGAAGGCAGACACCCCAGAACCTTACCAGTAAATCCCAAGCCTTGTTGTAAAATATAAAATAGTATGAATGGGTTAATTTAAGATATAAGAGTTAGTTAATAAGAATAATGAGCTAATAAGCAGTGTTGTAATTAATATAGTTTCTTTGTGAGTACTCATATCTGGGCAGGCGGAAGCAAATGAGGAATCTCTTACAGCAAGTCATCTCTCTCTGACATGAAGATATTAGATTCAATTAGTCTTGCTGGATAAAAATCCTCATTTATTTGTCTAACCAATGCTGTGATTACAGATGTGTAACAGTGTACCCCACTATTTAATGTGGGTGCACAGGATTAAAATTCTTTGTTTTGCAGCAAAAGATCATATCCACTGACTCATTTCTCAAATACTATATTTTGCATTTGTTGGCTTTTAGTATTGTCTATTTTAGCAAGGGCATTTTTAAAAACCTCACTCAGTTGTATTAATGACAAAGCCTGACTTACTCTAATAATAGTTCCCTCTAGTTCTTATATGTAATTGCTGTTAGAAAACAAAAGAAATGAGATATTAATAACTCTCATAATTTGTGCCTTCATGTTTTAGTGGGAATGTGTTTTCTGTTCTTTGCATATTGTGTCATAACAGAAAGTAAATTCTATTGATTTTAATTATTTGAAGGTTTGCTCTGCAGGATTGCTCAAATGGGGACTGGGTGAATATTGAGAGGAATATGATTTGTACAAACCACAATTATTTTTAAGGATTAGCTCCACCTTATTAACTCAAACTATTACTCTAATCAATTACTTTGATAGTGCCTTCTATATATCAATGAGGACTTTTTAATTAGACACTAGTTCTACTAGCCATATCAATTAGATAAACTATTCATAAGTTGGACTATTTATATTTTATATCAGAACCATTAAATTAATATAGCTTAACGAAAAGTATTTTTACAGTATATTATAGTCATATCTTAATATTTTCCAGAATGATAATGAAATATGACTTCAAAGTTTACATATTACTACTGTGTGTGTATGTGTTTGTGTGTGTGTGTGTGTGTGTGACTGCTATGTAACATGTGAATAAGCCTGAAGACAATATTTATGGAGTCTGGTTTTCTTCTAATATCCATGTTACTGGAATTCTATATGTCTAATCATTTTTTAATGTAATTTATTCTGATTATTCCTTAAAAAGAGAACTTTTACTATCATCATTATTATGGACTCAGCAGTTTTCTTGTTTACTGCATGCTGTTTTTTTTTATTGATTTTACTACTTGAATTTATTTCCAAGTTCAACACCATAAGCTTCAAGTCTGAATTATATTTACACATTTACCTTCAATTATCTCACTTAAATTTGAATATTGATTAATAAGTTCAGAGGAAAGCCAATCTAATGTATATTAAGGTAAATTAAATGTATACTAGATTATAGACATTCATATCTCACACTAAAATACTTATGTAGATAATGATAAATCCAACAAGTTCATGCTCCATATTTGTCATCATGGAAAAACATACCTAAGAAAATCAGTTCAAGGGAAGAAAAGTTTATTTTGTCTCATGTTTGCAAAACTCTTTCCCTTTCTGCTTAGGTGTCTTAATTGGACTAGGTTTGAAGCAGAACAATATGGTGAAAAGAGTGTGGGGATAAAAATGTCTTTCCTCATCGTGGCTAAAAAAAGGGGGGGGGGAGCAAGAGGTTTACAGGGCAAGACAAAACAACTAAATTAACAACTTAGTGGATGAACGGGCATGGAAAAATGTTTTCTGATTGAATTGATATAATAGTGTCCACCTATAATACAATAAGATCACTTACAAATGAACTATTGCCAGATATTTATGTCACTAGGTTGTATCATTATATCTTTTATAAAAACAATAATATAATCCAGTGTAAGGAGTGAAAATTAATAAAGGTTTAAATGAATAGTTGATTTCTTTACAAACACGACAAGCCTTAAAATAGTTGATGATTATTGCCCCCAGTATAAAATATGTATTTCACTTATTATAATATTGTATTTGGGAGAATATTTTTATGTTAAACATATTAACTAACAAGCCCCTTGTTGCTTAAGAAGTAAAAAAAAGGTTCTGAAAACAAATTATTATATTTTGAGGAAATAAAGAAGTAAATATTTGAAGAAGGTGAAAAATACTTTAAAAGATAATTATTTTATTAAATTTTGTGTTTAAGCAATTTTTCCAACTATCTTCATGTAAATTCATGATAATTATTCTCCTTTGAATTATTTTGAAGTTACAATAATTCAGTTTTTGAAGGTTATGTGTCTTTGAACTATGTTCAGTGTGTTGTGGACAAGGACACAGACATCTCTTGATTCTCCCACAGCATCTAGCTCCAAGAAAAAATATTAAAAGGAAACAAAACATCATTTCTCAATGTCAGGATATTATGCTTCAGGGGAAAAAACATTGAAATGGACTCCATTTAGACTCCACAAATAATTGAAATTTTTGAAATACAAACTTTAGATTTTTAAAGATGATATAACATGTGCTATGCATCTAATTATTTATATTGATAACAATACTTGCAAATTAAACATCAAAATGAATTAGAGACAGAGTTTTTCTGTCTTTCAATTTGTTCAAAATATAATACTTTGGCAATGTGACTTTGTATTTTAAATATATTAATTAATGCCTTATAATGCATTATAAAATCAAATAATTTATGTTATTTGACAAGGAAGTTGAAACCTGTTTTTTTCTCTATAAAATTGTTATGTAATAAATATAAGGAAAATGTCCTGAAACAGATATAATTAGAATATATGTTCTTGTTAATGAATTAAGTAATGTCTGACTATTATATAATACAATATTTTTAAAAGCTATAATGTCAGGGTAATTCTCAATTACATATAACAAAATAAATACTTTGAATAATTCATGAAAGACTTAACTAGTACTTTATTTTACTCAACTATTGACCATTAGCATTTCAATACTAGTGTTAACTGATATTAAACTTTTACCACTAATAGATTCTTTATTTTATGTTTTATTTTTCTGAATGAACTTTTGTACATTGTTTTCTTCTTCTGCATAAGTCATTTTTGTGAAGCATTCATACTAAACAAGACATACACAATTTAAAATTGCTACCTTACAGTTTATGTCTTGATTTTGTTTTTATATTCAAAGACAAATTAGTTTTATGATATAATGGGATATAAATTTTATTAAATTTTAATGCTTAGAAAGCTCCTTAATACCTTAAGGTAGTCAGTCACTGAGTTACAACACAAAGACATGCAAAGGAGAATAAACAATCACTTCTCTTCTCCTTGCAGATCTACGTTTTGAAGCCATGACAAATGAATGCTTTCTCTCCCACAAAATGAAACAAGTTGTTGAGAAAAGGTTAATGATGAATGTTGAGAGAACACAAAAATTCTTTATTCGGGTCTAGTAAGGTGAGCATCCAAACTGCCTAGTTCAAAGATAGATTAGTTCAATTTTTAATTTTGGAGTGATAAAACCTTTGAAGATTTTGGAAAGTGTTGGTACCAAGTGAATAATTTTGATGTTTTTTATTTGCTAAATATGATGAGTGGGATTAATTGTATAAAATCCCACTATCTAATTTAATATTATAGATGTTTATATTAAAAACAAGTGGAAATTATGGTGTGTATAACTCTTATGACAAATAATGAAAATGGATAGTTAAGTAAGTAGTGAAGGTGGTAATTTAGCAAGGAAGAAGGAAATATGCCAGATGAATTATGGTATCTGAGTTAGAGGGACAAGCAGTATTCCTCAGTGACTTTGCTCTAAACGAACTGTCAGATCCTCTGATATACAAGAGAAGGAAGATTTGAGGAATACCTCTTTTAGTTGGAAAAGAAGACCTTTAACAGTAACTGGACAAGGAAATACCTGTGCTTGGCCCTTATGCACATAGGTTTCACAGTCCAAAGATGACATTAGAGTTAGAGGAATGTGTTTAGGGATTATAAACATCCTGCAAAGGGTACATAAGGTAACAGAATTGCTATTTTATATTGGAGGCATGAAAAGTTGAGACACAATTTTAAATTTCATAGGTAATAGTCTAACATTGACTCATTTTCAGCTCATGTGTAGTTTGGACTATTGCTGTTACCCTGCCAAATAATTTTTTGATGCTTTTTTATTTAATTTAATTAATTTATTTATTTTGTTGAAAAAAATTCTGCCTTCTCCTCGTCTCCCATCCTCCCCTTCCCCCACTCCTCTCCCCCTCCCCCTACTCCATTCCCCCTCCCTCTGGAGTCTGAAGAGCAGTCCGGATTCCCTGCCCTGTGGGAAGTCCAAGGTCCTTCCCCCTCCATCCAGGTCCAGCAAGGTGAGCATCCAAACAGGCTAGGCTCCCACAAAGCCAGTTCATGCAGTAGGATTGAAACTGAGCTCCCAAGGTCCAAATGAGGAGCAGAAGAAGGGAGAACATGAGCAAGGAAGTCAGAACCGCGAGGGGTGCACCCACCCACTGTGACAGTGGGGCTGATCAAATATTTTTTTTATTCTTTTTATTGAGCTACATTTTTTTTCTCTGCCCCACTCCCTTCCTTCCCCCTGCCCTTTTGTTCTTTCCATGATCCCCATGCTCCCAATTTACTCAGGAGATCTTGTCTTTTTCTATTTCCCATGTACTTTGTTTTTATTTATTTATTTATTTGTTTATTTATTTATTTATTTAAGATTTCTGTCTCTTCCCCACCTCCACCTCCCCTTTCCCTCCCCCTCCCCCAATCAAGCCCCCCTCCCTCGTCAGCCCAAAGAGCAATCAGGGTTCCCTGCCCTGTGGGAAGTCCAAGGACCACCCACCTCCATCCAGGTCTAGTGAGGCGAGCATCCAAACTGCCTAGGCTCCCACAAAACCAATGATCCCATGTACTTTAGAGTCATGTATTTCTCCTCTAGGGATCTCTTTGTTGTCTAGGATATCTGGGATTGTAGGATAATTTTTCTTTGTTTTATGTTTAAAACCCACTTATGAGAGAATACATATTATACTTGACTTCCTGGGTCTGAGTCTCAATATGATCTTTTCTAGATCCATCCAGTTGCCTAAAATTTCAAGATATCAGTATTTTTTTCTGAAGTGTAGTACTCCATCGTGTAAATGTACCACATTTTCTTTATCCATTCTTTTGCTGAGGGGCATTTAGGTTGTTTCCGTAGGTTCTGATCATTACAAATAATGCTGCTATGAACATAGTTGAACACATGTCCTTGTGGTATGATTGAACATTGTTCAGGTATATACCCAAAACTGGTATTGCTAAGTCTTAAGGTAGGTTGTTTCTTTATTTTCTGAGAAAAAGGAGAAGGACGGGAAGTGGAGAAAAATATACAATTCAATATAAGCAATAAAATAAAAACAAAACAAAGAAACAAAAAACCCTACAGATTTACAAGGAATCCAGATAAGATCAGGTCTGTTATCAGAGTTATAAATTTCAGGCCCTTGACCAAAAATATTAGCTTTTCAGTTTTATTGTTTAGCATTCCTTGGTACAATAATCTCACCATTTTCTGCATCAGGAAAATATGGACAATGAAAGTTGTATAAATTTTGTTGAAGCTCCCATGAGACTCTTGGACCACTTAGTCATGCATAATACTCTTACACATGAATAAACAAAAACGCCATGATTATTATAACAGTTAGTCCGCTGTGTTTAGCTTATTGAGCAATGACCTATTTATTTAAGACAACGTTGCTTTTGAGCTCAGTTGAAATTAAAATTAAGGTTCTAGGTTAAAATGCAAACCTTTAAAATGCTTCAGAAAAGGCAGAGGTAGCACAGGCAAAGCCTTAGCCAAGTGGAACACAGCTCTAGCTATGCTGTGAGCTCCGGAAGCCTTTGGACCGCAGACAGGTCAGCAGAAGAAGAGATTATGAATCAATCTGTATGATTTCGAGGGCAGTTGTCATGTGGCATTCTGAGACAAAACCTCCACAAAAAGTCCCACGAACTACGGTGGTGGTATGTGAACAATAATCACAAGTCAGAAAGACTGATTTCAACCAGCCCCAGGCCATGCCCTAAGGTGGTCACCCAGTCTGGGAGCACTTATGGAGAGAGGAAGGGCAAATGACTGAGAAGCTGAGAAAAGTATAAACAACAAAACTCTCTTCCAAAGCCCTGTAATGTGAATGGGAAGGTTGTCTCACCTTCAGTGGTTGAGAACAGACCTGGAATTTAACAGCCTTGAGCTTGAGGTCAGTGGATATATCAACCACTCCGCCACTTCCCGCTGCTCACTGCTAGAGAACCAGAGAAAACTGAAGCAACTATAGAGATGATGAACAAACAAAATCATAGTGAAAAAATGTCACCAAGAGAATAGATAGATTAGCGAGAAATAAGGGAGTAAGATAAATTCAATTCAGGACCTGGATAAATATAGTCAGATAATAGTTGGCAATGGCTTACTGTTTAAGTAGAGCTCTAAAATTATTTTTCTATATTCCCTTTAAGTAGCCTTTAAGGATGCCCCTTTCCTTCTCATTTATTTACTAATTCAGCATTAACATATCAATCTGTTATTTCACAGAACACTGTATATTGATTTTCCCATTTTCTTTTATGGTCAATGGTGTCATGTTGTTGTATTAGTGAGTTTTAACTGGCATCAACCGTTACATTTGCTTCTAGGGTAATTAATACTTAAGAGTTTTGGAAAAAAAACAAAACAAAAAAAGATCCTGTATCAATAAAGATATTAATGTTGTGATTACTTTGCATTCTCCACCACATTTGGAAGTCACACACCCTTAGTGAACATGATCCACATTAGCAGGTACAAACACGGAAATGTTGGCAGAACCAGAGAGTCACCCCACACCACAGACAGCAAAGCTGAATTGGTGAAGAGAGGCTGCCACAAAACAGATATATATATCATTGTGACAACAGTTCTGGATAACAGTGTACACCTGTTCCAGTACAGGATAAATATAATAATATTCTGTAGAGAGAAAGAAAAGGCACAGTTCAACTGGCTATACCATAGAATACAACTACAGTCTCTGATCCCCAGGGCAGGAAGACACTGCAATTTGTGATCTCTGTGTGGTGCTAGAGTTTTAGTCTTCAGTTAGAGTTCCCTGCTCAGTAAGTTGATCCTTCCCCCCCCCCAAAAAAAGAGAAAGAAACATGCACACACAAACACGCACACACAACGTACATAAAATAGACAGAAGAAGTCACCAGAAAGATAGCAAACCTCCAGCAGAAGGGCAAAAAGAGATATCTACCACCATAATATCAGAAGTCAAAACTGCTCCTCAAGGGCCAGTTAAGACCCTATACACCAAGGTGGAAGTTATTTTACAAAACACAAAGCCCTATGTCACCTGAGAATCTTTTTTTTTTCAGGTTCCAAAGTTTATTAATATGAGACAACGTTGAGAAACAGTGAAAACAGAACCTTAGCAACTGACCTTGGTCATTGCTGTATAAGCACACACTTTCATGTCTCTCTACTGATCACATATATTTATTGAG